>NW_027491060.1:0-600000 GCF_021521415.1 Bidens hawaiensis
TCAATAAAAAAAAATTATTAATTTTTAATCATAAATATGCTTTACTTTTTTCTAAAACAACGTTATATTATTAGATTCATGATTCTAAACTCGGTAACGTAATAACGTGATAGGAGTCTTGCTATATATTTTTTTGTTACTTTTTGGGTTTAAAATGATTTTATTTTTACATGTGTCTAATTAATTTTTTATTAAAACAAAGGTTTAAAAGGAGATCTTGATCTAGAAGACAATACCAACAATAACCATACTTCGTAAAATTCCAAAGTAAACGGATGATCTATCGGGTTTATGAACATTGTATATGATTATGGGCTTCCATAGTTCCGATTGAGAAAGTCTTTAGGTTCCAGAGTTCCAACCTATAAAGGAGTGAAACCGCTTCCAAAGACTCAGCGATAGGGTAGGCCGTAGTGACTACTCAAATAGAAAGCTTCGGATGAAGCTTTCTATCTTGCTTTCTCCTCCGCTGTGAAGGCTTTTCTCTCTGAAGGCATACAAAAAGCTCTTCCACGCCTAGCATCGTACTTTCCTTTACTCGTGTAAGGTAAGTCCTCCTTCTCTTAGGAGAATCACTCGCTGCAAGAAAATCTTTGATATGACCTATGAATATTTCGGATCTCTTTCTTAAAAAGAATGCCTTCTTTTCGAACTTTCTGATAGTTAGTAGTACCTAGCCAAACCAAAGGCTGGAAAGAGCGTTTAGACTACTTATACCCCTCACTGGGAATCAGAGAAAGGAGAGGATAGGACCGGTATTAGCAGAATAGATGGCTTCCTAAGAATCCATCTGATGGCCTCACCTCCCCTGTCGCTTACCGTTAACTGCTACTACAGCTCCCAAAGATATTTTCCCGCTAAAGAAAAGCTGGAAATCGCATCGATACTATCTTTGATTCTATCCTCTTTCTAAGATAGATAAGCAAGGTTTTTATCACTACTGGCAAGAAGCCTTTAGAGAAAAGCTCATTCTAGTGGAAGAGGCTGGGCAAGCACATCAAAGGGCCCAGGTTTTTAGTAGTTCAGGGCTGGACCTAGTACGCTCACTAGCTCCAAACTATTACACACACGGAATACTAACCCTTTCTCGACATCCATTAGATCAACAAAACCAAACCTTTGCCTGACGTGAACTAAAGCTTTCTCATTTGACTGTTTTATCCGGCTCCGTAGAAAGCTTTCTTTACTCAAGCAAAGACGAAGCAAAACCTTTCTTTTCTTATGATTAGAGGGAAGGATCACTCCAAAAAGCAAGCTTTCTTTATATACGATAAATAAATTTGGAAGTTCTTTCCTCGTCTTCATTCAGTGAAGGTAGTTCGCTGGGCCTGTACTGCCCAAGGAAAGGAAAAGGTGACTTCCGGATCAGGGATAATAAATAAAATAGAAACAAGATAAAATTGTATATCAAAACGACTTCTGGCATCACCGAAAGGATCGAAACCACATTCGTAGGCCGACAATTTTTCTGGATAGGTCGAACTATTGGAAGCAAATGGAAAAGAAACACCGAGTGGGATCAAAGGAAACTAGCGGGGACTGATCACTAAAGCCAGATAAAGAAGTCTGGTCTAGCTCTCGAAAGTGGAAGCAGAAAATAAAAAAAAGGAAGCTGAAAGTGGGGAAAGTAGGGCTACTTACATTGATTTACAACCAAAAATCCTATCTTGAAAATGACATCTTCGTGAAATAGAGAAAGCCGCCCCGTATCCAACTGAGGTCTTATGCCCGCTGCCAGGAAGTAGCTCGGAGTCGGTTTGACTCAACCAGTTTCCCGAGGCGTTGGAAATCCAGACCGGCTCAGAGAATCACTCGCTAGCTTGCTTGCAATCTAGAAACGGTAGCTTCCGCGCCCTTCCTGCCTACTGAAAGGGATGTGAATGATCGTGACAGCTCTTAAAATCCTATTCAGTCTGATTAGATATGTCACTGAAAGAAAGTGATTATGTTCCCTCTCTTTTTTTTAGGATTCCGAGGATGGGCCGGCCCATCCTAACATCATTTATGAGGAGCCAGACGACGAAGCCTCCTCCTCAGAAAAAGATGTCTCCGACGCAACTCTCCCGGCAAGAAAACTCGTATTATCGTTATTCAGGTCCTACAATTAATTCTGAAAAAGGAGGATGAAGATCCAGATCATGACAAAGCTATAAAGAGTGACGATGTTAGAAGGTAAGGATAGCATGATTAACTAGTTTCGGGTCTCTTGGATCATGGGCCAGAGCTACTTGGGTTAGCCCGCTGAACATCATCTGTATTTAGTAAAAGATTGAAAAAACAGGGGTCTACCTTCTCCCCTACGTACTGATTGAAGAGGAGGGGTTTGATGTGGACTATCTTACGGTAATGGGTAAGCTGGTTACGGCCAGTACTATGGAACAAAACCGTCGAAAACAGTCTTTCTAAAATAGACCAGATATGCCGAATCTGAGCTGAGAGATGCTAGGTCTCGCTATCGTGCCTCATAAGCTGGTGCACTGCGTTTTCAAAAGCTTCCTATCGAACCGGCTCCTATTTCAATCCGTGCTGGACCGATCGATATACCCATAATCAAGTCTTCAGTCAACTAGTGGAATACATCGCATCAACCTGGGAGCATTAGCCGATATGGTACATCAATACATGTTCCTATGCCCATTCCAATCTTGTCTAACTTTGCTAACTCCCCTTCTCAACCCGTATCTTGTTCGTTCTGGAAACACGTCCTTCTTATTCCATCTTTTCTCGAATCTCCTTTAACGGAAGAAATAGAAGCTAAGAAGGAATACCAAAACCTAGTTCACTCGCTGAGTCTCTTTGCATCCATGGCTGAATGGTTAAAGCGCCCAACCGGGCAAATTGCCAACAATTTTGAAACCTACGTACAAAAGCCAACATACTTCACCAAAATGGGATTCACTGGAGTTATCCTTCCACTATATATGGCTGAAAAATCCTTTTATCATCAACACAATCATAAATAGTCATGACACTCGTGATCACAACCATTCAAAATCAACATCACCATGGCTGGTCCTTCCATCTATTATTCAACCTTTACGTTTTATATCATCATTTGGTACTTTCAACCGCTATTCAATTCTACATTTAATTAAGTCTCAGTGGTCCTTCCACCTTTTGACATTTGTTGCCCTTTCAAATCATTGCCATGATATAGTGCATTTGGTTAGCATTTCACCAATAAAACAACATATATTATTGGCTGCTTAATTCACGTAATGCTTAACTGCAAATATTTGAACTAATTAACTAAATGACTAAACTTATTACTTATAGTCAAGAATCATTAATGTTTCACCAATTAGGTTTTATACCTTTGTTTATACTTGATCAACAAGCAATCAAGAATATTTATCTCATCAGCTTAGCCTCCCTTGTCTTTTTCTTTTCGAACGGCTTTTATTAAAACGAACTAGCAAAAGCTTGAATAATAAGTCACATGACAAGGAGGGGATTTTTCGGTCCGACTAACACTACCTAGTCTTATGGTTATATATATCATCAACAACCATGAGTATTTCATTATCAAGCCTTGTGATTAATTATCATCAGTATTGCATACAGGTCTTTCACCTTTACCAAGGAATTTAGTTACTTATCAAATGATTATTCATAGTAAACTCTTTTCAATAAATGTTACACCAAGCATCTAGTATTAGTTAATTGACATTCCAAACATTTTATCAACAACCAGATTTAATTATCTAAATCATTTCACATATAAACAATGTTGTTAGACAGAGCCGGACCAACTGATCAGACCGGGACTCGGAGGGTGGGTCGGTTCGGTTGTTGGCTTATGCATTGGATCACAACAAACCCACCGGTTTTTATAGAACCCTTACATATATATATTTATATAAGCTTGAGTTTGTGATTTCGATGTAGGACAAGTTGAGACTGAAATACTGAATACATAAATTTAGCTTGATGGAGAAAAAGAAAATAAATTTTCACATTTTACTTCCAAGAATAGAACTCATAAGTCATAACCTATCTTACAAAGAAGGAGATTACAAAGATGTCAACGATTCACTTATGATTTACCTGTAGGCTGTAGCTATTAAATACAAATATATCACAAGCATATATATTTTTACAGTATATAATTAATTTTTAATCTTGAGTTGTATAATGTTGTTTAATTTTATGAACTTTGTATATGTTTGATAAGTAATACTGTTTCATTTTTTAATATTTCTTCAAATTTAAAGCTTTATATTGTGACAAAATTCATTAATTAATTATTTAGATGATAACATTAGTAGGTATCTTGAACACGTAATAAGTAGGTCTGCCACTTTTATCTGCAACTCAACACCCGACCCTAGCTAGAAACTGTTAACAAGACACCAAAAACCCAGACCGTTCTAATTTGGTTCGAACACTGGTTTCTTATTAGGGGTATCAGGCATACTTGAAAACCCCGTTTTGCATATTATTGTTAGCGCTTGACGAGTTCAATTCTTTAAAATTTTATCAGAGACACTTCACTGACATTATATTTGTTTCAAATTCTATGGCCATTCTACTTGTAAGTTATAATTTCTTACTTATTGTACTACTCTATGAATTGTTACAAGCTCGTTCGATTCTACAAGTGTTGCTCGGCCGATTCTGCAAGTGAAGATGATAATGTTGTTTTAATTCTACGGATTGTGTTTTTGGGATTATGTTGTTTTATTATTTGTTTATTTACATTACAAATAAAAATGATAATCTTGGTTTAATTTTAGTATTTATTTTCTTAGTTTTCTTGCTAGGTTAAATACTTGAAACCCAATAAATCCCAAATCCAAGGAACTCGTGAGAAATTAGGGTTGAGTTTTAATTATAGATATAAATTTCTTAAACCCGAAGAACACGACTCAAATAACCCGAAAGTATAGCCCCGAAGGACACCTCATAAGGCGTTAATTATAAGCATGATCTAATACTAAAATTGAAATTAAAGCCAGGTGGTTAAAAATTAGCATGGCTATTTTGGAAATTTCTCATAATGTTTTAGTGTCTAAATTGTTCGGTTTCTTAGACCATGTGTGATGGTTAGAGCTCATGTGGAGGCATTTTGCGCCACATGACGTCATATCAACATTGGGACTTGTCGAAAATGGGTGTGATGGGTGGAGCCCTTTTAATCATTACTTAATTATTATAATTTAAATTAAAAATAAATAAGATAATGTGTAAGGGTAATAGATGGAGACCTAATCATTACCTAACTTAAAATTCCCTTGGGGAAGAAGAGAGGGTGTTTGGGCTCTTTTACCCCCTCCAAAGTACCCGTTACAAATGGTCTTAACTAATTTAAACTATTTTCGAGTTTCGACCACATGAATGAATAATCAGGTTAGATTCAAAAATCGAACATAACATTTCCAAGTTTTTAGAAATTATTAAATGCGTATAGCACAAATTTTACGCTAGTTGGGACAACCCCCCCCCCCCCCCCCTACTCCCTACTTATACAAACGATGAAGAAAAACATTTACTAAATCATTTAATGTCTTTAAGCACTTTAAATCACCTCTTGCTCTGGCTTTTCCAAAACTTTATAATATCCACTTGAAGAACCAAATATTTCTACTTTTTTCCTTTCTTCGACTAAAAAGTTAAAATTTCCAATTCGAGAATTTTCTTTATAAAATTGCACCATTACTCCCCATTATACCAATATTTCATCCAAGTCCAATTTTTCAAATTTGTTTGGATGCATGTATGTGCATATAGGCAACTTCACATAGTTGTGTAATTTGAAATACCAAATTTCTCAAAAATGATAGTATACCACATGACTATTTACTAAAATTATACATATATACGTGTGCTTCAGTGGTTCGGTTCATATAGTTTTTATTCTAGATTTTCAAAACGTGACACTGTATATAGAAAGATATCACATAGTCGTTTCCTACATGTCACATCTTAATCTCATATAACATGTCTATGTACTAAAATTACAAATTATTATTATTATTATTATTATTATTATTATTATTATTATTATTTGAAAAATCACGCATTAATGCTCTCATATATAATAATCCAAACTATTTAAAACTTAGCGCCTGTAAATTTCTTTTAACGAAGGTCTAATTAGAGAAAACATCAGTTTGTTTCAAGTGGCTTATTTCATACCCACTTGACTAGTAAAATTATCTGACGTTCACTCCAACTATCATATATGTTACGTTCCTCTAAACTATTAATCACATATGTAATTCTCAAACTTAGATGTTAAAACAAAAAAAAAAATTTAACATCTAGCGAATAAAGTCTGGCCGTCCAGGGTAACCTAATGTCGAAAGGGGATCCCTTATACCCGTGAATCCATGATCGCATACATCTCTAGGTAGCTGAAATCCAACATCTCATGTTTTTAAAATCACCCGCCGCTCAAAGACCTACCTCTAACCAAAATCTCCACTTCCCCTCCCATAACTAGAGGTGCACAAAAATCCCGTATCCAGAACCGGACCCGAAAAAAATACCCGGAACCGGTTTTTTTATACCCGGATATTCTATACCCGAAACTGGAACCGACCCTACCCGTAGGGTATGGATAGGGTATGCATTTTGAGGTCAATACCCGTACTCGGAACCGTACCCGATTTATACACGTAAATACCCGGACCCGGTCATACCCTATACCCGATACCAATTTTCTAATACCCGAAATAATACATGAGTTTTTATATTATATTTTTATGTTTACTTCACAACTTTTATGTTTAAGTTTTTGTAAAATGCATATTACTAAGTAAATAATTTGTAATTAAGTGGATTTATGGTTTTTGTTATATAGTTTAATTATTTTTATATATTACAAAGCAAATTTAAATTTTAAACAAATTGAAAATGTATAAAAAAATTACAAATTCAAAACCGGGTATTAATACCCGGTCGTACCCGGTTTCAATACCCGAACCCGATCATACCCTACCCTGTACATAGGGTTGAGTTTTTCTCCTTAATACCCTACCCGAACCCTATCCGATTTTCCAATACCCGATCATACCCGAAACCGATCACTACAACAAATCAGACCTATCCCGACAGCTATTTCTGAACTTTTCCCGACAACATGTTTGTAAGGCCCGTTCCCGGTAGCCCTACTTTAACGTCGGATTTACTCATAAACACAGTTCTTACAAATCAGAGTTAATTAAAACTTTTCGCGGAATATAAAACATCAACCATTCGTTACAAAACATTAAATCTTTTCTTTGATACCATAACACAAAACATTATATTTAAAACATCTTTACTTCTACCTTCAGATGCCAGCCGTTCAGTCCATGCCATGTGCCAACCTCATGCTAGCTCTTTAATCATATTCACCTGCGTGCATACTAAAAGTCAGCTACGCTGAGTGAGTTCTAGTTAATCAGGCGACATACAATACATACACGTATCTTACATACATATCTTATCCTTGTATAAATATCAATAAGAGGACGTCACATAATATCTATTAAAGAACTATTACTCTTACCCTACTGTTTATATTCTCCATAGGAGGACACTCTATATATATATATTCTCCATGAAAGGAACATCCTATATACTTCCATCAAAGGAACACTAAGCTTTCCATCAAAGGAACACTATGTTTTCCATTAAAGGAACACTATGCTTTCCATCAAAGGAACACGGGGTTTTCCATTAAAGGAACACTATGCTTTCCATTAAAGGAACACTCTATATATTATCCGTAGAGGGAACAATATATATATAAGTTATCATTTAATATCCATATAAGGAGACAATCATCGCCATTCTTGGCAATACATGCAATATCCGAAGATCGTTCACGTATCGGCAAGTAATCATCCCTGCATTACATACAATATCCATATTTTTATTTATAACCTAACGGTACATGCAATATCCGAAGATCGTTCATGTACCGACAAGCAATCATTCATACCGTACACATATATCACAGAGGGCATACATTTATCACTTAGGATAAGTGTATTAACTGATCACATCGAGTATGCACACAGCCCCGAAAACATAACAAGGAAGTGGGGCTAGAAACTCACCTGAATCCTGTTACGCTCTCTGTTAATCGTTATTCCCTTCTTGAGCTGTGCACGGCTAACTGTATAATATTTACATGTATCAATTAACTACTACTACTCATATCGTATTTCTATCTTTATATAACCCACAACAAACGGGGGTCCGGGGGCAGGGCCCCTGGCAACGGGGTTCTAGGGGCGACAGCCCCTAGCGGGGTCCAAGGGGCAGAGCCCCTGGCTGGGGTCGAGCTAAGTCAGGCCCAACGGCCTATTACAGCATCTGGGTTCAGCTGGGTTCAGGCCCAAACTGGGTGGCCGAGAACCCAAGACAGAGAACCTTTAGGTTGACCGAGAACTCTCATATTTGGCCGAGATCCATTCTTAACCGAGAACCCGTGTTTTCGGCCGAGAACTTGACCGAGAACACGTGTTCACCGAGAACACTGACCAAGAACTCTTGGTAACTGCATGTTTGACCGAGAACCACATGGTTTGACCAAGGATTTCTCAAAATTGGCCGAGAACACCCAGTTCAGCTCATCGTTCCATTTCTAGGTTTTTGTCTTGTCCAGTTTACTTGTTCTAAGGTTCAAATCATGAACTCTTAAATCCTTTTATCATCATCATTCATACTCGTTTACCCCCATTACTATAACGGCTTCAAGATCTATCCCATTTTAGGCATAAAGCTTATACCTTTATAGGTTTAAAACGTTCTAGCTAGATCTAGGGTTCATCTTTGAGCCGTATACTATCATAAGACCATTAGGTTCATTTTAATCTCCAAGTTTCTATTTTTATGAGACATCTAGATCCAATCTACTCTAGGGTCAAGTTTCATAGCAAACCGTTTACAAAAACGCAACCTTTTACGTAAAGAACATACCTTTTTGATGTTTCTAGGTTACGGCTAGGCTTGATTATGAACTCGGATCTTGTAGCTAGCTTGAATATCTAGGATAGTTCAAGAATCTTGACTTGCTTGACCTTGGATCCCACTTTCTCTCTTACGGCCGAAAAGGAAAGGTTGTGTGTGTGTTATGGAGGTGTAGGGAGAACAAGATGGATATTATGGATGGAAATGGAAAGGATTAGGGTTTAAGGGGTATTTATACCCCCTTAAGCCCATGGACCTAAGGCCCATCTTTCCCTTTTGGTATATAATTAATTTCATCTAAAAGTCTACTTATCCTATCATATTTTATTATTATTATTATTAATCGAACGAAAAATTGGGATGTTACAATGTTGTTGGTATAACTCTAAAATTTCTAACCCGACGATAAATAGTCGGGAAAAGTGTTGTCGTCATAGCTTCGTCCCGAAAAAAAACATAAAATCTTTCCCCACTACATGTCGTCGGGATAAATATTACAAAAAACATTTTTAAGAAAATGTTTTATTCTTTAATAAAAAGATAAAAAAATATTTTAATAAAATATTAAAATCTTGTCGCGACAACATGTCGTCGGAATAGTAAAATGAATAAAATAATGATAAACTCTATACCGACAACATTTCGTCGGTATATATTAACGAATAAAATAATATCAAACTCTATCCCGACAACATGTTGTCGGGATTGACTTTGATATTATTTTATTCATTTTACTATTCCGACGACATGTTGTCGGGATAGAGCTTAAAATTATTTCATTCAGCTGTATTTTTTCCGCTGTTTTCTGTATTTCGACCTTTTAGCATGCGGTTAAACTTGTATGTCTTTGTATAATAGTAACATTGTTCTTACCTGCACCCATCGCTTCTGTGTGTAAGATTGGCTCCCGTGGCAACTCACATAATGGTGTTTTTGTCGGTTTCTCTTATTTGCTTCACATTGGTTTAGGTATTTCTTATCTGAGTAGAGCTTATCAATCACTTCAATCCAACGGTCCTCGTTAAAGTCACTTGGAGGACATAGTTTAGCGAGTTCGGGATTGTCACGTCCATCTATGAAGTCAAAATGAGTCTTTAACTCACTTTTTCGTTTCGTATAAGCCCTATGGCATTCACGGTTGATTATAGCCTCAACTTTAATCCGATGATCTTTTTCTATAGTATGCGAAGCAAGATCAAAATAATGCTGCCAAAATAAATAATTAGAAAACATATAACAATTTATTACAAATATAACATTATAAAATATACTTACGTATAATTCATCCCATAATTGATATTTATACGTTGGAGGAACACTATCCCAACCTCGATTGTACATAGGAAACTCGTTCCAAATTGATGTCGAAATGAACCTAATAAAAGAAGATTGATTTTCTCCAACAAACTTGCCATGTTTACCAACGAAAGAAACTTGAAGATCCAAGGGCTTATTGCCAATTTTTTTCAAATTTATCCATCAGCTTCTTATTGCACCCCCTACCTCGTGTAACTTTGGGTGTGGCTACGATGATACACATATAAAAAAGTTAGCAAATTAAAAATATAGTTAATTTTAAGATATAAAGTATTTAATTGAAACAAATAACTTACATGACTTGCATCTCGAAGGGACCTTACGTGGGTCCTTGCGAGGTGGTCGATTACCACCATCTCCCCCGTGTGCTCGGGCCACATCTGCCATTCCTGCAAAAATTACAAATTCGAGATGTGCAATGAACATATAATAAGCAAAAATATTACATTTTAACAATGTTAAGAAATATTTATATTATCATTAACAAACAATTGAGCAAAAACACCCCAGAACCCTAATCTACAACATAAGGTATACAAACTTCAACAAAAACAAAGCAGAGACAAGCTAATGAAAAGATTAGTACCTTGGCAGACCAAGATAATCAAATAACCAGTTACAAAAACAAAAATGCAGAATCAAACCTTACACGAGACGCGTATCAACAAACATCTAGCTTTAAATTTCAAACCCTAGGTCCAAACACACCATGAGCATCAACATTACATGCCTAATTAAAACCCTAGCACACCGAATTCAACTATAATACACGACCTGAATTATTAAAATAGGCACCAAAAACGACCTAATATGTATCCAATTAACAAACTAAATCAACAAATACAAAGCATATGTATGTAATTTGGATCAATCGTAGAAACCTGCAGTTGCTTTTAGCTGTGGCGAGCGAAATGAGAAGTCACCGTCAACTGAGGTAGACGGGTTCGGCGGTGGACGGCGCAGGTGGACGGCGACGGGGGTTGTTCGGAGGTAGACGGGTTCTGGTTATGATTTTTTGTCGTATGATAGAGATAAGATGGGTTTTTATTATTTATATCTAGGTAATCCTATCCCGACAACATGTCGTCGGGATATGTTATGAATTTTTTCTTTTTTTAAAAAAATTTAATAATGACGTCATATGTCCACCCTATCCCAACGACATGTTGTCGGGATAGGACTCCTAAAAATAATAGCGGGCGTATTTCAATAAGGCGGGTAACTTAAATTAAATTCCAAACATTTCAAGAATAATTTTTCCCGACGACATGTTGTCGGGAAAGGTCATTTTTTTCTTTTTCTATTGTTATATACATTGCGTACTAGATGGTTACATCTAATAGTACTTTACATATACAATATATTTTTATTGTTCACATGGTTTCAATAGTATGATTAAACTATTATATATTATTAGTTAAGTTGAATATATGTTCCCATAATTTTTAAGATAATGTCATGATTAGATTTTTGTCATATGAGTCGGTAATGTGTCTCTAAGCTTTAAAAAAAATATAGAGAAAGAAGATGATTATTTAACATTGTCTTAATTTAAAGGGTAATTTGTTAAAAAGACCATTTAATTACTTTCACGAGTTTGGAAAGTTCATTTCACTATGGGCCTCTAGAATGGTTGACCAGGTCTGTTCCCTTTGACCCGGCCCATTTTTTTACCATCTCTATGTATGTATGTATGTATGTATGTAACCATCTCTATGTATGCATGTATGTAACCATCTCTATGTATGCATGCATGCATGTATGTATGTATGTATGTATGTAACCATATCTATGTATGTATGTATGTATGTATGTAACCATCTCTATGCATGTATGTATGTAACCATCTCTATGTATGTATGTATGTATGTATGTATGTATGTATGTATGCATGTATGTAACCATATGTATGTATGTATGTATGTATGTATGGATGTAACCATATGTATGTATGTATTTATGTATGTATGTATGTAACCATATCTATATATGTATGTATGTATGTATGTAACATCTCTATGTATGTATGTATGTATGTAACCATCTCTATGTATGTATGTATGTATGTAACCATCTCTATGTATGCATGTATGTAACCATCTCTATGTATGTATGTATGTACGTATGTATGTATGTAACCATCTCTATGTATGTATGTATGTATGTAACCATATCTATGTATGTATGTAACCATCTCTATGTATGTATGTATGTATGTAACCATCTCTATGTATGTATGCAACCATATCTATGTATGTATGTAACCATCTCTAAAATGATTTTAAAGAAAACAAAAAATAAAATATAAAGTTTATCCCAACAATATGTCGTTGGGATAGGGTAGTTAATTTTTTATTATTTTATTTTAATTTAAGATGATTTTAAAGAAAAGAAAAATAAAATATAAAGTCGCTATCCCGACAATATGTCGTTGGGATAGGGTAGTTAGTTTTTTATTATTTTATTCTAATTCAAGATGATTTTAAAGAAAAGAGAAAATAAAATATAAACACTCTATCCCGTCAACATGTCGTTGGGATTGGGCAGTTACTTTTTTATTATTTAATTCTAATTTAGGTTGCTTTTAAAGAAAAGGGAAAATAAAATATAAACACTCTATCCCGACAACATGTCGTTGGGATTGGGTAGTTACTTTTTTATTATTTGATTATAATTTAAGATGCTTTTAAAGAAAAGGAAAAATAAAATATAAACACTCTATCCTGACAACATGTCATCGGCAAAAGAAGCGAGTCAAAATTTGGTTTGGTCAAAGTTGGTCTCGCGAATTAAAGATTGACACGTGTAATGAATTCTGAGATTTTCTATCCCGACAACATGTCGTTGGGATATAGTTAGCTATACCGACTACATCATGTTGTCAGGATAGGTTTCGTCGTAAAAAGACCAAATTCTTGTAGTGGATTCCATACCCGAATCCGAGTATTAGAAACAACCCGATTTGTGCACCTCTACCCATAACAATTTAACAAAAGCTTGTTGCAAAACAATATCAAGCATTATTATTTAATTCCAGATTATATTCCCCCAACAAAATTATGAACAAAAATAAAAAAAGAAAAGAAAAGAAAATAGGGTGAAGAAATCAAGGTGGCACACGTTGATTTCATGTTACCTACACCTTTTTTTTGTTTTCACCAGGCCCCCTTCTATATAATCATTCCTCATCCCACCTTCAAACTCCCTTTCTTTCTCTCCACTAATCTTCTTATTAATCTTAATTCTAATACCAAATACTTGATGTATGGGTGTTGGAATTAATTAATGCCTTCTTTTCTTTGTGAAATCCTCCGATCCGGGTTTATGATCAATTCCTCACTTATCCGCCGGATCCATCTTGTTCAATCCTTCTCTGTTGTCTTCCTCTACTGGTTTTACGTCTTCTCCGAACTTGACTACACGTTCCGTCTCGATCCAGCTTATTAGTTTCACTTCTTTGTCTTACTTTATTCGTTTCTAGATTTATTGTTACAAGTTCACATAACCCATGGCTTCTTTAAGCGGAAATTCATCCGGATCTGACGAAACCCGAAGCGCAGCCACTTGTAAGTAATTTATCTGTCCGTTTTTTAGTTTTTAAAAACCGTTTATTTTATCATTTAAGTTTGAAAATTTAAGGCCGAAAAAAAAAGTTAAAAAAATAATGAATTTTATTTTATTTGTTACTTAATTAAATTAAATTATTATTATAAATTTATGCTAAAATATTTGTGTTAAACTATATATTAAACTATTATAAGTTACTTAAATTTAAGATATAAGATAAAAATCTTTAAGTTTGGTTTGGGTTTTTTTAATTTGAGTTACACGCAAAATCGAAAGTGAACTGAAAGTTTGTTATTATGAAAACATAAAAGTAAATTGTCAGTTTGGTGTTTTTAGTTTCTGATTGGTTTTTCGGTTTCACGCACACCCCTGAATGTATGTATTTTAATTTATGGTGCAAGTGGATTTTTTTTATAGATTCGACACCCGACGATGGATTGATCGATGAGAAGAAGAGGAAGAGGAAGGAATCGAACCGTGAATCGGCTCGCAGATCAAGGATACGGAAGCAAAAGCACGCGGCTGATCTAATGGCGGAATCAAACAAGATCAAGAGCGATAACGATCAGATCCGGGCCACAATCAACGTTACGACTCAACGATTTGTTGAAATCGAAGCCGAGAACTCGGTCTTGAGGGCTCAGATGAGTGAGCTTAGCCAGAGGCTCGATTCCCTTAATAGAATCCTGGATTCCATTAAGATGAATGGTAATAGTACAACTCATCAATGCATGAATGATGAGTTGTTTGGGTTTGGGTTTGATTTTGTTGAGAACCCATGGAACATGATGTATCTTAATCAACCACCTATCATGGCTTCTGCTGATATGTTTGGGTACTAGTGATCATGACATGATTGAATGGTTGTTGCTTTGTGGGTTGTACTTTTTATGTGGGGTCTGGCTTTGTTGGGTTGTACTTTTTAAGTGGGGTATGGCTTTTTTGTGTTGTTAAGGTGTACTATGGGTTATGATGGATTGATGGGACATTATCAAGTATTGGTGCTAGATATTAATGCTTGTATTTGTGTTTTTTGTATTTATGTGGTGTTTTTAATATATTGTTGAATGGTTGTTTCTTTTTTTCTTTCCGTTTTAATCAAGTTTTTGTGGAGTTTGATACTTGCTACAAACATACATACATATCTGATATCTACTACGTATTTCTTGAAGTTCTTTAATATTAATATAAAGTATATTTAAGACAAACAAATACAAAAATACTATACTAATAATAATAGTAAACTACTAACAGTAAAACATAGTCATAATTTCATTCGTAAATTCCCTTTTATTCAAATCCATGTATAATATAATTATTGAAATGCATCACCACTATGTAAAAATACTTGGGTATATGTGAACATATTTGAACCGGTATATGTTTTATGTATTCATATGTTATAGACATTATGATAAAAAAAATGATGTCTTACACAGATTGAATAAAAATTCTTCATTATTTTTTTTATTTTTGCCATACAGTATCTTTGTGCACCAATTGTTACCTCTTCCCTTGAATGTAAAAAAAAAAACATGAATTCATCTTACTCACACAAACGTTAACTCACCCAAGTGGCGCGCATTGAATCTTGTCTTTTACCACTACCAAACACAAAATTAAGTCCAACAACCATTAAACATTTTTACAGTCTTGAGATAAATATGTTTTGGAGTTATATCACCTGATTTGTCATGTAAAACATGTCATCTTCTTTAATCACATGACTTATACCTACATAGAGCATGCCTATGTGGCATGAGTTGATTTGAAGCTAAACATCATATATCAATTATCATCTAAAATATACTAACCCTCATTAATCACACAAGTGATGACCTATAGAAAACATATGTGATGTGTGGAACTGTGGATTAGTTTGAAGACAAATGTCAATCGTCAATTATGATTCATAAAGTAAAATATACGACTTTTCGTTGATCATATAAGTGATGATCCATATAGTACATATGTCGAACAAATTCGGTTTAAAGATAAATGTATCGTGATTTATCATGAAGAATATACTAATCTTAACTTTTTTAGCTGCACATGTACTAACCTTAATTAATCACACAAGTGATGCCCTATAGAAAACATGTGTGTCGTGTGAATTTAGTTCAGAGATAAATGTCACATGATTTATCAAGTAAAATATGTTAATAAAAAGACACACCGGTAAATATAAAGACTCAATGATTCTTCTTTTTTTTTTTTAACTTTTTTTCTTTTTTAATTTAGAATTTGGGTTATGATTTATTTTTTCTGAAATTTTTTTGAGGTTTTTTTTAAGCCACAATTTTTTTTATTTTTTTTTTATATTTTATAGAATAACTCAAACCCATTAATCACATAATCACATGAATGACTGTCCATATAGTACATAGGGGTGTTGGACAATATTGGTTTTGAGAACAAAATCACATGATCTACCATATAAATATAAAGCATATTAATATTCTTTAATCACATGAGTTATGACCTATATAAAATATGTGGGAACCAACTAACAATAAAAACATTCAATCGTGTTCAAAGTTTTTTTTTTCTTTTCATTCTTGAAGCACTATAAAATTGTTGGGACCTTATTGTATGTGCTTCAGATTATGATTAAATTGAAACAGATGAACACACTTCTTGAAACTGGTTCATGTTGTTATAAACAGGTAAAATCATGAATTCTAGCTAAAATAACATCGGGTGAATCATAAATTAGGTCAGTTGAAACCTTGGTCTATTTTGAGCTAAACACATTAACTTGGTCCAAAGTGTTGACATCAATAGAAACAATATCTTATAGATAAGGCTTATAGAGTTATATATCATAACTAATCTAATTTTTTTTAACCAAAATCAACTAAGAAACTTTACACGTGTAGATTGACTATAGTTCTCTAATCAACACAAATTATGAAATTTGTCAAAGAAAGAGTTGAGAGAAAGTGAGAAATTAACTTAATAAATAGATACATAAATCATATAATTTTTTACAATCAATTTCCTTAAATTACTATTACCATTACTATTACTAGTATATAAAAAAGAGAACTTTGGTGTCGCAAGTGCCCGATTGACCACTTAACGACACCTTAGTTGTCCCTTTAATTTTTTTTATTGTTTATTTTATCTTTTTAGTTCCGGTAACATAATGAAAATACGTAAATCGATCGAATGTCAATTTGTATTTTTTTTTCTTTTTTTGTTGTTTTAGTTCCGGCATCGTAACAAACGTAACTTTTGCCGACCGAATTCGCTTAGACTCACCATATTTTGTTTTAGTTGTAGGGCTGTAACGAACGTAACAAAAACGACCAAATGCCAATTTTTTTATTTAGTTTTAATTACCGTAACAAACGCGACGGAGACCAACTGAATTTGCGTAGACTCGCCACCCCCAACGTCCAATATTGACAACGCTCAGGTTTTACAAATGTCTGAGTTTTATCAACCATCGCCACCACATTGGTCAACCTCAACTTTTTATACTTTTTTTTTGTTTTAGTTCCTATATATAAAACACGTAAGCGAAACCAAACGAATATGCGTCGACTTGCCGTTTCAACCCCCGAAACCGACAACGTTTAGGCTTTACCAACTCCCGAATTTTATCGATGCGCCCAACGCAACATGCTGAGTGACTCGGTAGTTTTTAATAATAAAAGAATATTAGTTCTCCCATATTTGTAATTCCATATTGAAGCCTATAAAACATTGTCCTTTCTAATGTGGTGTATTGGTATGAAGCATGGGGTTCTCAATAGAGACCGAAGTTCAATCCCTACTTACAACACTTTGGAAGAATATGAGTGACTCGATGAAGGAAAACTGAAATTTTATGATCTCCAGTTCGATCCGGATGACGTCTGAGTTTATTAATAATTTTATGAAAAGTATTAATAATTTTATAAAAAATATTTTCTGATACCCAATATAACTGAAAATTCTTAAATATCCGAAATTTCTATCTAATACTTATTAATTAAACAGAAAATATTCATGATAGCTCAAATATTTCCGAATTTTTTAAAAATGTATTTGCGAACCAAATCCAAAAAATTCGGATACTGAATTTTTGAATAATCTGGGTTTAGAATTCTGCATAATTCGGCTACTATGTTAAGCTATATCAATAAATAACTAGTTTTATACCCGTCCGGTGGACGAGTAGGTTAATGTCGTAAATATAATTATCAAGATAAACAAAGAACGTATTTACTTGTAAGTGCAAAGCCAGCCGACTACACTAAAATAATGACAACACAACGAAAATAGTTGTCCTTAACTACCAAATCAAACCATGAGCGTGTGTCGTACTTAAAATAAAAATGTCAATTAACACTTATGTATAGTACTTCATATAATAGCACACAGTTATAGTGCTACAAACAACTTGATGAATAGATAAAAAAAAGAAATATAAAAAGCTATGAAATCAAGACTTGAACCAAATCACCCTCTTACTTCAATATATAATTCTCTTTTGAACTAACTTTAATTCGCATCTTCAATATATTAAAAAATCAACGTATGTCTAAACAAAACAATATGATGATGTTGCATGAAAGAATAGATAAATAATATTAACACATGTCAAAGCATTATGTTGTTAGAATAATATATTTTTTATAAAGATTAAGAATTTTATATTTGATGTGTACCCCAAATGCAAAGTAAGAGCCGACGAAACTCATTAAACAATGTCGAAACAAAATGGCCATTCAATGATTGATATGTATTATCAAAGAAAACAAAATAGATGTATGAAAACAACGAACAAATTTTATTGCGTAGGGTAATATAATTTGTTTGATGTCCTACCTCCTATGACAAAATAATATATAGACGGGTTGAAGTTTCTTATTTTGTAATTTGGAATTTAAGAATTTATATTATATATAAAGAATTAAATAGTTGCAAATTTATTGTATTTTATTGCTATTTTTATAGAAAAAAAACTATTTTCTTTAAATTTTGTAACATTACAGGAATTTGGCAAACAAACTTTGACAAGATAAATGCCCATTGGTAATTAGTCGGTAAAGTGTATATCTAGCGAATCCGTTGAAAATACATGTTGGTGTTCCATCAAAAAAAAAGAATCATCTACGGTTGATGCTGACAAAATTCACCAACGGATACTCGCCATGTGACTCTTAAGTAATGGTGTTCCGATAGCTAGATCTTCCATAGATGAAGCTCATGTTGTAGTAATAGTTTTAATTAAATCTTCAATAAAATATATACAGTAGTTTATTTATAAAAAACAATAACTAAGTTTAAAATTAAAAGTTTGACATTAAATTATCAAAATGATACATATACGTGAATACAATTACAAATCAAAATATTAGTTATATATTTAATACATAAACAAGTAAATATTTGTTGGTGTTCCATAAAAAAGAATCACCAATGGCTAATACTGACAAAATTCACCGATGAATACTCATGTGATAACTCTTCACTAATGGTCTTCCAATAGATCTTCCATTGATGAAGATCATGTTGTAGCAATAATTTTAATTAATCTTAAAAAATATATACATTTTATTTATTAAAAACAAACTAAGTTTAAATATTTATCATTTTTTGAATTATTAAAACTAATGCATAAATATGAATACAACTAGTATTCAGACCCGCCATGAAAAAAGAGTCCAATTCGAACTCGTAATTTTCAACATCCTATAACTTTCAACAAATCAAGCAAGTTACTAATACAGTTTACAAAAATAATTTGCAAATATGTTTTGGCAGTAGTAGTCTTATAATATACAAAAGCTAGTGCTTTTACAATTTGCATTGTCAAAAAAGATGTAATTGTAGGTGTTACTTGGATACTTTAGCACAAGGTTGTTAAAAGGTGGTTACTTCAAGTCCCCATTTTTCTTTACCCTTAGTTTCATTTGTGTCCTTGACTTGTGTATGTATAAAAGTGGTTCACGCTAGAACTTTTAATTGATATGTTGTACCTTGTGAATCAGCAAAATCAGAATCACACTATACTAAGCAAAAGACGATAGTAACACATACTTTTAACCTAATATAATACTAATCTTATGTGTATCTATTAAATACATAAATAGGCAAGAAGGTACACACCAAGATTGAATTTTTGAAAGACAGATTCTAGGGACACCCACCTTTAAAAAACAAAAAAAAACCCTTTATACACCCCATATAAGGCTATACGGGGTGTATAAGGGTGTCTGGATGTCCCTAGTAGAACCCTTTATAAAAACCATATAACCCATAGTGAATCTAACCCGTTTCAAATTGAACCCAAATCTAAACTGTTATCCAATCCAACCATCTTCCTTCATAAAAAAAAGACTATTTTTGATCCATTTGCTACCCAAGCCCACAATGAAACTGGCCCGTTTCAAATCAAACCCAATTTTTACCTGTTATCCATAAAGTTATTTTTTTGGTTCATTGGTGTGAATTTATCTTATCTCAAACGGGTCGGTAAACACAATTTATAATGCTTTTAAAGTCAAGTTGTATACATAGACACATTTGCGTCTATGTGACTTTCATAAATCAAATCATAATAACCAGTGACGGAACCAGAACTTTTTAATCGGGGGGTCGTAATAGAAATTTTTTTTTGTTTTCTCAACGTACATGAATCGCCTTTTTCTTACCATTCATTGTAGTAACTGATAATTGTATTCTACGATGCCCTATAGCTTGAAACTTTTATAAAACTGCTTCACTTTCAACACTTATAAAAACATCTTTCTCAATATAACACGATGGTTTATCTTCAAATAACTTAATTTCCTCTCAACTTCTTTTAAATCATTCTCATTAGTAAATAGAATTTAACGAAAGACATGTCCATAATACACCCTCCAATTAAAATAAAAATTAATAACCTAGAAAATAACAAAAGTAAGATAAAGAAACTTACTGGTTATTGTTGTAGAAAGGTGCAACTATGCCTACAAATTTTTAAGAGGAGTTGATTACGAATTTTCTTGAAGCTTGAAAACAGTGGCAAACGAAGAAAAAGACTCTTGAAAATATAGCATACAATTACAACAAATAAAAGTATTTATTTATTATTGTTAATAAAATTTAGGGTTTTTCATTTTAATCTGATGTTGGGCCCAACTCAGTATTTTAAAAGCCCAAAGTCATATTTTTAAGAACTGTAGAGCGCCTTTCTTCCTTTTCTTTTTCCCTATAATTTTGTAAAGGTTAACGGTCGCCGGACCTCCGCTAACCGCCGCCGGCAAACAGTTCTTCATCTTTTCTGTTTATTATTTTAACCTTGATGCGTTTTTAACCTTGAAGTTTGGCCGGCTGACCCTCCTGTAGTTCCGTCCCTGATAATAACCATACCTAAATATTTCAATACATAAAAATAGCAATTGTGTCATGTGTATACACTTTTCTTACCCCAAAACTTCTATCATGAAAGGCTGCAAATTGCAAGTGGAGGAGAAGAACTAACAATGACAGCGTATTTTCTGTAGTTAGTCTAAAAAAATTTTGTTCACATTATCCCTTAAGACACCCACAATGATAAAAAAAAATGCATTAAGCCTTTACCAAGTAACATCAATGATTGCAAAATATATGAACTGATGATGATAAAAGTCAAGTGAACAAACCTCTAATTGGCTTAAGTTGAGAACAAAATATATATACAAGCCAATAACAACGCCCGATGACGTATGCAAGGGGGAAGACGAAGGTTTCTGATGACCTGTGTCATCGACCACCACCTCCGTAGAGACGTAAATGAAGATACTTATCGGTGGTGCTGTAATTGGAAATTACGAAAGGTCGAAAGTGAGAGAGGAGTGTGGTGGGTTTGGAAGTCGATGGAAGCCTCGATTAAAGCATAATGTACAACCACATGAATCATAACTCGTATTGAAATTGTAATTATATAAATTACAAATCAAAATGTTAGTTATATATTTAATACTAGTTTGAGATATATATATTACTCGACATTTCCAGTTAAAATATACATATAATAATCAAACAATTAAAAGATAGAATAGAAAAATCATAAACGAGATACGATAGATGATTAAATTATAATTGATTATCGATGAAATAACGTTTTACATTGCGTTTAAAATAGTTATAAGAGCAATGTAAAATTCTAAGTCACAAATAAGTAATTAATCCTTCGTATAAAATCCAAAAGAAAAATGAATATCATACATATTTATATCAAAAGAGTAATAATAAAAAAAGTAACAAATAAAATCATAATAGTAAAATTCTAATAAATGGCCATATATATGTTAATGAACGTAATCAGACAGATGTAAATGAATATAACCGGATGATGGTAAACAAACGAACCAAAATGAACACATAACGTTTGTGTACACAACTGAACGAATACAACCTCCGTTCGTCTTCATTTGTTAAGCTTACCGAACAAAATTGTATGTTCATGTTCTTTAATTTATTAACATATGAATATAAATGAACTTTCTGTCAAACTGTTCACAAACAGTTCATTGGGCATTCATGTCGTTTGAGACCCTAACCCTATATATATATATATAGACACACACACATATACACACACACACGTGTATTATATAAAAGTATATGTGTATGTGTTTATATAACAATAAAGGGTAGTTAGGTAACTTTAAAAATATATTTATTTATAATTAAAAATAACAACACCGGTGTTCTTCCTACTTTTATGGGTTTATTAGAAGACTCATTCTCTAATATATTCTCTCCCACTTTTGTATACGTGATTAAGCTTTCAGAAACCTAAAGAAGATGAATTCGATGATGGATGGTGAAAACGGTAAGTATGTTATTTAATTTTTGCGATTGTTGTTGATTATATGATTATATAACTAAAAGATGTTTCGATGGAATACTAGTTGATTTTGTAATCCCAATTAAATTATTAGTCTACGGGAAAAAAAGAGTGTTTCCATTAAATACTTGAATTTGTTCAAGTGCTATTGTAAAAGTATATCCATTTAACATGTCATTGTTAGTTTTACAAATTAACAAAATCAAGAGAGTAAATGGAAACAACTGTTAACATGATTTCGTGTGTTATTTTAATGTATTTCAATGGCAATTGCATTTGTGCTTTCATATTTTTTTATTTGATATAATTATGTAATTTTCCACAGAATAGTTCGATAGGGAATTCACATAGTTAAACTACGGTTCTTTATTTTTATATATTAATATTTCTAATCTCATTAAGTTGTGCATGTTAAATAAGTACATGTGTTTTATAGATGATAATGCATACCAATCAGTTGGCATTGAACACATTTCTCCAATATCTGGAAAGAAGTCTTATTATCCAGAATGTGGTGCATCAATCAAACCTGTTGAAGGTATGATTTTTGACAACCTTGAGTCTGCAAAATCATTCTACAAAAGATATGCTCTAGCTTGTGGTTTTTCAATAAGGAAAACAACTCAGTGGAAGTCTCGGGGTACCATTCAGGGTAAGTATTTCGTGTGCTCAAAAGAAGGTCAAAAGGCGGTTAAGGAAGTTGATACGTTAGATGAAGAACACAAGCCAAAACAAAAGAGGAGGAAACCTTCACAACGTACTGGTTGTGAAGCACGAATTAGGCTAGAGTTAACGGTTGAGGGTAAATATGTAGTATATAATTTTATAGAGGCACACAACCACCCTTTTGTTGCCGAGGATGATATGCACTTTATTAGTGCTGCTCGAAATCTGTCGTTTATCAAGAAAACACTTTTGAGTGATTTGTCTAACATTAATATTGGACCGGTTAGAGCGTTCAATATAATGAGGACTATTTTTGGTGGGTTCAATCATGTGGGCGCAACAAAGGTTGATTGCAAAAACTTTAAGAGAGACCAAAATCTCTATATTAGTGAGTATGATGCAGAAATGGTGGTTTAACGACTAATGAGGAAAAAACAGTATCTGCCAAATTTTTTCGTGTGAATATACAACTACTCCGGATGGTGTTTTGAAGGGCTTATTTTGGGCGGATGAATACGCTAAGAGGAATTTCTACACATTTGGAGACGTTGTATCATTTGATGCCACTTACCAACACAACAAGTAAATTATATATGCATATTTCTTTACTTACCAATAATTCAAAGCTTCGTTAGTCGCATAATACAACTATATATCATTTTCAGATACAAGATGGTGTTTGTACCCTTTACCGGCATCGACAACCATAACTGTAACGTTACCCTTGGTGCTGCTCTGCTTGGCAACGAAACGGCTGAAACATACACCTGGTTGTTGAAGTGTTTTAAAGATGCATTTGGGTACGCACCTAAAGTTCTTGTCACTGATCAGGACCCTGCGATGAAGAGGGCGATTGAAGACGTTTTTCCTGACACTAGGCACAGATTGTACATGTGGCACATAATGGATAAGCTTTCAGGAAAGGTATATACAGTTTTTTTACCAATAAACCAAATAACTTTTAGTGTATCTTTTTTTTATTCATAGTTTTCCATTACTATTAATATCAGGTTGGATCAAAGCTATGCAACGAAACCGATTTCAAAGAAAGGTTGTGTGATATAGTTTTGACAGATCAGATTACTCCTGATCAATTTGAACAACAGTGGGCCCGCATAATGCAGGATTTTCATCTAACCGAACATGAATGGTTGACCGATATTTATCAACTTCGAAGCTCATGGATTCCCGCATTCTATCGCGATGAAGACATGTCTGGGCTGATGCGTACCTCATCCAGGTCTGAAAGTGAGAACCATTTTTTTAGTAAGTTTTTCAACCCACGTTGTACTCTCGTAGAGTTTCTTTCTCACTTTGATTCTAAAATTGAACATCAACGACATGAGCATAGGAAAAATGATCATGATAGTAGGTACAAATCTCCAGAAACATGGAGTAAATTCCCCCTAGAGAAGCAGGCTGTAGATATTTACACCAAAAACATTTTCTTTGATGTCCAGCTAGAAATTGATACTTCCATTCACAAATGTCAGTGTAGGAGTTATCACCCTGTTGGTGATTTTATAAAGTTTTTTATCATCGACAGGGAATTCTACCCATCATCAACATGGGAGGTATGTTTTTAAATATATAATTTTTGTATAATGTATTTTCGCTATTTATATATAACTCGTGACACACGGTTTTGCATACATTCAAGTTATGCATCGCAAAGAAGACTTAACTGTTTATTGCAGTTGCAAAAGGTTTGAACAATTTGGTATGTTATGTCGACATATTTTTTATGTGCTTAGAATGGGAGAGGTCCGTGTTTTTCCTTGGCGATACATACTAAGGAGGTGGACGAAAGATGCTGTTGCTAATAGTCCGTTGCATGCTCCTTCTTATACTCATGGTGATGTTGCTAGTAATAACGATGTCTACTCTGTTGTTCGGAAAATGAACAAGGCGCATGACCATGTTATAAATCAATTTGTTGGTGACATGGAGAAGTTAAGCCATTATGCTGAGTATATTAACAATTATAAAGCTAAAGTTGACGAGATACATATTACCGCCCCACCACCAAGCAACAAAGACATATTTGCTGAATTGCTTAAAACCACTCAACCCACGCATGCTAATATTCGTGTTCCTACAGATATAAGGAGCAAAGGTTGTGGCGTTCACAATCGGATAAGATCACAACGTGAGCAAGCGATTAGCCAAGCTGGGAAGCCACGTAATCATTGCAGAATTTGTGGTGAGCCTGGTCACGATTCACGTAATCATTACAAGATTCACCCTGAGGATGCTCCGTCTAAACGTCCTTCGCCTCCACAAACTGAAGAATAGAAATCGTATTTTATTGTTTTCCATATTTGTTGGTGTAGAACTAAGACAGTTGGCATTATTTATTATCTGTTATGATTATTGTTACTTTCTACTAGTTGAGTTCTCATATTTTTATACATTATTGTTTTTAAGATAAAGTTGTTTATTTGTTTATTGTCATATATAGCCTAAAAGGGTACATAGGTAAATAGACAATTGGTTTATATTTGACTGAAATAAGCTAACAGTTATATCTTATAAACTTTTGTGTTATAAAAGTTAATTAGTAATTAATATGAGTTAAAATTACTGCAACATTGGATGAAATATATTTTGGTAAAAATAATATTTTTACTTGAATTTATCTAAGATCATGACTTAGTAAATTGACTGACCAAATTAGTCAAAGATGACTTGAATGATCAGTTATACTCTTATAGGTACGGTTCAACCTTAAAGTTCATATGGGATGTATGGGTGTAAATGAGCCAAAATGAGCCAAAACCCGGGTCGAGCTCATGGAATACCTTAAACGAGCCAAGCCGAGCCCAAGCTCGGTTTTTAATTAATTTCCTAAACAACCCTAAACCCGGGTCGAGCTCATGGAATACCTTAAACGAGCCAAGCCGAGCCCAAGCTTGTTTTGACGTATGAGAGCTCGAGCTCGGCTCGTGAGTCATTTTTTCAAGTTTGGGCTCGTCTCGTTTATCATTTTATTAATTAATTTATGTAGGTTTTTAATTAATTATATATATATATTAAGACAAATTTAAACGACCAAAAGCCCGGGTCGAGCTCGTCTAATACCTTAAACAAGCCAAGCAGAGCCCAAGCTCGTTTTGACTTACGAGAGCTTGAACTCGGTTCATGAGTCATTTTTTCAAGTTTGGACTCATCTTGTTTATAATTTTATTAATTAATGTATGTAGGTTTTTAATTAATTTTATATACTTTAAGAAAGATCTTAAATGACACTAAGCCCGGTCGAACTCGTGTAATACCTTAAACGAGCCAAGCTGAGCCCAAGCTCGTTTTGACTTATGAGAGCTCGAGCTCAGCTCGTGACTCATTTTTTCAAGTTTGGGCTCGTCTTGTTTATCATTTTATTAATTAATTTATGTAGGTTTTAAATTAATTTTATATAGTTTAAGGCATATATTATTATCTTAAACGACACTAAGCCTAGGTCGAGCTCGTGTAATACCTTAAACGAGCCAAAGCTCGGCTATGCAGTTTGAAATTGATACATAGAAGTCCAAAAGAGGTAAAACTTAAAAATACACGTCTTGAGCTTGGGCTTGATAACTAAACGAGCTTTGTTTATTGCCTCTTAACTATAACACATTTACTTATTATGCAAATGAACACCTCTTCAACTGGATTGTTGAACAATATCAACTAAATTATGACTAAATTTTTAGTTTCATAATGATGAATAAAGTTTTTTACATAATGATATTTTTAATTGTATTCACCATCTAGACTAAATGGTAAAATCAAAATAATATCATGTCTCGATAAGTCAAGCTTTAGATTAGGTTTGTCACAAAGAACACATGCCCGAGAAGTGTTTATGCACTTACTTTCTTTTCTGGCAGCATGGTCCTGAACTATAACAAAAGCAAATCTTGACAATATGCACCTCATTAAGCGCGGTCCGGTTGATCCAACAGTGGTCAACTTTACAAAACTTATAAAAGAAAAACTAAAAGTCAAAAGCGCCTCTTTTGAATTCACTCTGATCCCCAACAATACAAATATGTCGAAAGATACAATATCAACGTAACCATCACCAAACCACAGGCAAGTTTTTTAGTTAATGTCAGTTCATGTTGCGGTTTTCTTACTTTATGATTCGTTTGTTTATTCTGCAGGAGCTTGGTAGTGCGGGGAAACAGTTCCCATGTTGGATTGTCTGCAGGTTTTGTGATTTGACATTTTAATCGAATATTGTTTTAAATAAATAATAATTAATTTGAGAACTGATTTTATTAATTAATTTTTCTTTTTCGTCTATAGGGAAGCAACTGGAAGGCGAGAAAGAAACCAACAATTATCATTATATTATATTGAAAAACTTAGAGAAAGATTTATGTCCATTGCTAATGACGGATTTCATACGGATTTGCATAGAAAACTGGTTTTGAAGTTGTATGGTTAAAACTTACTATTTTACCTAAAGTGAAACATGATATTATTTTGATTTTACCATTCGTGTTTTAAACAAGGTATACCATACTATAATTTACACTTGATTTCCTCGGCATCACAAAATTATGCATGTGTCACATTTTATTTAACATCAACGTTTGCGTAACACATTTGTGTTTTAATGAAAGACATGAATTTATGAAACCATACAAATCATAAATCATTAAATATATTGTTCATACCAAAAACCAATTCACACAATCCGTCTAAAAACAAAAAATTCATTATTTTCAAACACACGAAAAACATAACACATTTAAGTTATTGAATAAAACCAAAACCAAACCTTTTTTTGCTAGTCGACTTCCGTTAAACGAATCTTTATCCTGTCCAATGCATCGCTATACAAGGCAACCTTTTCAGATAAAGGGAGCGCATCAAATAATAATGCACGTCGAATTACGTCATCCTTTGGCCCATTGATATTAATTAACAAAATCTTTGCAACGTATTTTCTTCTGAACTCATCAAGCTCCATTTGTTGCTTTTTACAATATCGCCCTTGCTCATCAAACTCTTTTGACAGATTGCAACAAGCTTCCCATTCTTTCATGCTTCCACCCATGTACGTTTCCATGTGACGCATTGCAAAAACTCCACAATCTATAAAGTTGTGTTTTGTTCGCCAAGGCATATCGATTACTACTACCTTCGACACCTTAATCATCGCTGCCGCCCGATGTTTAACTGAATGCAGGTACGCTGCAAAAGTATCTCGCTGCAGAAAACACAAGTTAATGATTAACACTAATTTTCAATAAAATATAACAATTCATAATTAACCTGAATACACATACCATCACAAAAGGCCAGTTATCGTATAGGTCTTCAAATCTTGCATCACACTTTATGTTATCAAGCAATTCAATCTTCCCGGTGTTCAGGTTGAACACCATAACATAGTAGTGGGAACGGACCGGGTAAAGAATTGGTATGAACACCAAATCTACTCCATTTATATTGGGAAGACCTTGTTGTTTCAGAACCGACACCATGTTTGATGTAAACTGTTTGAGCCTTGTTGCTTCGTCCATTTTATAGTGATCGGGGAACTGTGTTTCATACATTTATTTAACTATTATGTAAAATATAATTTTAATCTTATTTTTTTTCGTAAACACGGGGATATTGTATCTTACCAACATTACACCAGAGCAGAATAACCGATGTGTCATGCCATTTCGGCTTACACTCTCCTCATTGTTTAATACTTCTGCCCAAGAACTTGCAGCCATGATATGTACGTACATACCTGGTCGCAATGTCTCCATTACAACACTACCCACGGCGATACCTTCAGCCGTTTTAAACATCACATCCCTGTCACAAGAAGTTTGTTAAAACAAGAAAACTATAATATACAATGTTCGTTTATTAAAACCATTTTACCATGTTTCACCATACTCCGCGTAAATCATATCTGATACGAGACTCTCAGCTTTTATCAACGGCTGCTTCAATTGCACGACACGATGCACATACCGAGAACATATGGCTTCAACAAATGCTCCAGGATGCTTAGATATGTTTTCTTCAACCTTGTTGTCCTCACCGGATATATTATGCTCAGCCACTTTTTTGTCACCAACACCATTTGACTTCTGCACATCACCAGCTGAACCGAGGTCAAATTTTGACAGGCTAAACACAAGTGATTGTTTCACAGGCGTCCTATACTTGGATTCCATATATTTCTTAACATTAGTGTCTATTTGTTCAGCTGTTCTCTGTGTCAAAATCACAAGGCTTATGTCAAAATTATTCACTCGTTCCCCTCCAACAGTTTGTTTGTTTTCACCGATGAAATACTTTCCAATTGTGTACTTCCATTGTTTTTCAACTTCAATAATCTCTTCTCTGTTTTTGTATTTGTACTTGCTTCTTCAAGGATGAGGTTGATATCACTTAGTTTGTTCTCAAATTCTTGTATCTGCTCGAGCAAATAATGCGCTGCTACCTACAAATGTTACACCAAAATTCTTGTATCTAATGTTTTTGCGTTTTAAGGTAAGGATACCTTTGAGTTCTATGAAAGTGTGTATATGTGTATATTTATGATTGATAAAATAAATAGTATATAAATAAACAAGTGTATTGAACAATCAAGTAGGGTAAACACGTATGTAACACGTATAAGGACCCTAAAGTAAAGACTATACTAGGTCGTTACGTCTAACCACCTATCCTATATTCGTGTGGCTCTGATACCAATCTGTCACACCCCGACCAAAGGCGGAACATGCCGGGGTGCAATGTGATTGGACAAATACACAAGACACTATTTAAAGTGACAATATCTAATCAACTCATTTTATTTCAACAAATCAATAGACAACACATCTCGTCCACACAAACAAGTTGAATATAAGTAGCAATTATGTTGTTCGTTTTACTAATATCCTAATAGTCTTGGTAACGTTTTCATCAAGTTCTCGAGTCAACAAAAGTCAAACCTGTAACATTTCATAAAATAAAGTTTGTCAACACAAAGGTTGGTGAGCAATTCATAAGTTTGAGCATATAAGTATATAGTGTAAAAAGCCACAAAACTTGTATACAAAACAATAAATAAAAGCAACAACTTGGATAAATTGACAATCGCTAATAGAATTACGTTAGCGCCACCTAGCTACAAGGGGTTGCCAAGTAGTCTAGGATTTAATAGAATATCGTTAATTGCATTACGTTAAGACACCATGCTATAAGAGAATACCAGATAGATCACGGATTTATAGACTTCCCATGACTGAAAGCGATAAACACATAGGCACATAGCATGTAAGCATAGAACACCAAATCAGGCAATTATTCAAGTAAAGTATACAATCACGTTTGTGGGTTTAAAGATTCAAGTAATTGAAGCATTTAGTTTGATAAGTATGAAATGTCACTCCAAAACGAAAGATGGAAAAATGGGTATAAAAGTACTCACCTCGATTGATGAATCGGGAAAATAATAAATGATCGACAAATAGAAAGCTTGTAAATGAAACGAACGAATCCGACTTGAAAGCTAATTGAAAACGAATAAATAAAATATATCAATGAACTTGAACTTTAGTTGAAATTACATTGAAACATTGAATGGGACGGTTCGGTTGTAAATCGGATTATCGGTTAATTTGTTAATGGTTAGGGACTCGTACTTAAATGACAATTAAAATAAAATACTATTATTTTATTGGGCTTTTAAATAACTAAACCAATATTAAATATAAGCAAGACGGGTTTAAAACAAGGGTTCGGTTTATATAAGAATGAATTGATAATAAAGCTTATAATAATGATAGTGATGATAATAATACTTCCAAAAAAGATATGTTATATATATATATATATAAGATAATGATGATAATAATAATAACAATAATTATTATTAATAATACTAATAATAATATTTAAAGAATAAAAATCTTGGTATTAATTAAAATGTTGTTGATAAAAATAATAATAATAATAAATAATATTGATAGTAAATAATGATATTATACTCGATGTTGGTTTGATTTCTAAACGAATTCATAAAATAACTATAATGATATTATTGCTAATAATTAATGATAATAATATGAAGATAATAATAATATGATCTTTAATAATATTAATAACAACTTTAATATTTATAATGGTAGTGATAATAATAATAGTTTTGTTAAAAGATAATAGTAATAATAATAATAATAATCTTTACGTATTTATGTTAATACTAATAGTAATAATTAATTTATTAAGCATAACAAGAAACAATACCAAAAACCGATCTAGGATGACCCAAACCCGAGACCTCTAGTTTAATAACTAACGTACCAACCAAACCGAACCAAGATAACAATTTGTTAAACAAACTCAAAGTTAAACCCGCAATTGTTAATTTAAATCCATAAAAATAACATATCCATTTCTTGGGTGTTCATCTTTTCCCCAAATCAAAACAATCCAATACTCATCCCACTCGTTTCAAAGAATGTGACCGAAAGATAAAACCGTTTATTAACAAGTTCAAATCTTATAATCAATTTATGAAAAATTTAATAACACCAACACCCAAAATAAATTTACCTATTATTTGAGTTTATGCTTGCGGTTCTACACCGAGAAGGAACCGAGCCGAACTCGTTGGACACGAAGAACGGCAGTCCCCGAGGCCCGATTCCGACCACCTGAGGTGCGCCGGAAATGAAGAAACAGAAAGAGAGAAGAGAGAGAGAGCGAACACGGAGAGGGAGAGAGACAGAGAGAAAGAGCCGACGCGAGAGAGAGAGGTAGGGTACGGCGAGAGGGAAGTTAGGTGGCCGGCAGGTTTCGAGGCTCGCCGGAATTGCGGTTCGCCGGAAAATCGGCCAAAGGGAACGGGGCGGCTGGTGTGATGTGTGTTAATATTAGGTTTAGGGTTTAGTTTAGGACCTTAGGTGGGGAGGGAGTAAGGTGGTGGCCGGAGCTCGTCACCGGAAGTGGAGGTGACGGCTGGTATAAGAGAGAAAGAGATGGGGGGGGGGTGATGAGTGTTAAGTGGGTTAGGGTTAGGGTTGTATATGAATATGTTTGTATTTTATATTTACAAAACAAGCCCTCATGTTTCAAACAAAGTTTAAAACGATTTAAAAGGTTTCTAAAGCTTATAACTAGTTTACGAAAATCATTTTAAACTCTCTATGTTCGTCTTAACGACTCTATAATATGACAAACATCGATTTATTGATGATCAAGGTCTATATAATATTATATAATAATTAATTTAGGTTCCAAAATTGATTGAGTCAGTTTTATAAAATAAAAAGTTTACAATACTGATACAACTCGAGACTCAAATTTGACGAATGTCACATTTAGCATTTCTGAAATTAGTTGTTGTTTTTTTAGCAAATTTAACACCATCCGCGTCCAACAACGATTTTAACAGTTGTTTTTATTCTTTGAAACCACATCTTGTTTCTGTGTTGTTTTGTCATCATTTATCTTAACCTGATTTCCTTTGTTGGACTTCCCATAGCTAAGCTTATTTAATTCATCAAACTCTAGTTTATCCAGATCGTCAAAAGTAAAACGAGTAACTGCATGGGCCAACTTGTCTGAATCCTTAACTTTATCATTTACGCAATTTGCTAATGCTAGCTCCAATAAACAATAACATAACAAATAATTAACTATATAGCAAATGCATGTTAACAACAACGTATTCTAATTAGTTTATTAAAAACAACCAACATGTTTTTTTTTCTACATACCACATGCACCATCATTGATCAGTTGTATTCCTTAGCCTCATTCCAGCTTTTTTTTTATCGCTCCATCAGAGTAATCATGTATTGGAACCAGCTGAGATTCTTAATTTCTTTGGTATCATTAATGCATGTCAAGAACTTTCGGTTTACACAGTTGTTATTGGTTACTCCTCCCAACATAGTGTTAAATGCAACCAAGAAGTTCGGCATAAACAATCGATCACTGGTTGTTTTCCTACTCAAATATTCAAAAAACTTTGACAGCCTCAACATTTGGTTCATCTGCTTAAACTGACTGTTCCATTCATTAACTACTTCATCCGAGTTACGTGCTCTACTCATCTCATTCACATTAGTATCACCCATCGGGATTCCTAGCAACATATGTACTAGTTGTGGTGTTATATGTATCTTAGCTACCCCAATGTCTAGGATACTTGTTTTATGGTTATAGTTCCTCACCAACCAGTATCCGAGACTTGTTGGTATCTGGTCTATCTTAAGTTCAAGTATTGTGCCAAACTCGATCTCTTTAACAAGCTTTTTTTGATTGTCATTGAGCTCTCTAATGAGTTTCAAAAACTTAAAGGTTTTAATTCTCAGTCGTATTTTAGTACCATCATACTTAAAAAATACATGTGGAGCAGCTGCCTTCGTTGTTTTCAATCGCTTACTCGGCGGTGACAAAATCATCGTCCGAATCATTGTTCGGCATTAGAGTTGAACAAATAAACATAACCATAAAAAAGTATTTCAAAAAACATTCCAAATATAATAATATCTACATACAACTATAAATTTACCTTTAAAGAATTCTTCCGTTTCTTTAGTTGGTGTTGGTGTCTTATTGAAAATTGACAAACAACCGTCATTAACCAATCTCGTATTTGGTGAAACACTTTTAATTGGTGTCTTCAAAGTACAACCATCAATGTTTTCTATACTTAGCTTACCTTCTCCTTCTCCTCTGACTCTAACTAGCTTCTCTTTAACCTCTTCACATAGATTGTTGAACAAAAGTGGTGAAAAATTATTACTAAATTTTTAATTACATAATGATGAATAACTATTAATACGGGAATTATCTTGTCTACCTTTTCTACTTCTTTTAGGTATTGCAGATCCGTCTAAGTCCACAGTCAAGTCAATCGCGGAAACCAAAGTGTTCGTGTAATGACTGAAACTGGTATTCAACGCAATACGGGGCTCCTCCTTAGTGTGTTAGCTACTAAGATCATTATTAAGCACACACACCATTCACATCAGTAAGTCAACCATATAAGGTTTTGAAACATTGTTCCACTTAGATGCAAACAACTTTCAAAAAAACACTAACAGACATTTATTAACAATATATTAACTACAACAAACTATTTTTTAATCAAAACAAAGTTGATCACAAAAAAACCAACAAAATTGAATCCAAAACATCTAACTTAAACACACCTTTGCGTATTCATCTCACGTTTGTTACTTCTCGACCTCCTCAGCCATCCTAAACATCTTTATTCCAAATAACTAACAACTTTCAGTTAACAAAAAACAATACGTTCTTAAAAAAATTACAAATAAAAAAAGTCGTTTCATTTACAAACCTTTTGATTATTACTTTCTTTACTCCTCACAAACTATGTTGAACAAACTATCTCCAGTTTACACCGATAAAGTTTTCCAGGAGGATAATTATGATAAACACGATGATGTAATCCTTTAATTAATCGATAAAGTTTTTTTTAAATGCTAGATTTTAGCAACAATAATAACTACATTTTCTACCTATTTGGCAATTTAGAAAAACGGTGGTTCATTTAAAATTAGACTAATTGGACTAAAATGCCCTTGATAAACACATCAGGAAGTATAAAGTTAAGAAACACCATGCATTTAAAATTGTTTTTAATCTCATCCATTAGATTGGTTGTGGTCTATATCTATTCCTACCATTTCTACAAAACAATGTGTTTTTATTATAACCTTACCCTATATATATAATAAAAAGAAATAGTTTCATATGAAGAGTAAGAATCAATCTAGGCCATTGGATTTATGATCTAATGGTTGAGATTGATAGTTTTTAAACTACCAAATAGTTTCCTAGGATTAAGGATTTATGCTACATAGTTTCTTAACTCTAAAATTTGTGTTATTCCTACAAAACTATGTATTTTTATTTTAACCCTTTTCTATATATATGTAATCTAATTTTAAATGTTAAACAAAATAAGAAAGGGCTATTAAGTGTTTCGCGCTGCTCATAATGATAAAGATAGGATATTTGAGAGCGATCTAGCCGAGTAGAAATATGTAATTATTTGTTTAAGTAAAATTTTCAAACACACACACACACACATATATATAACAAATAATCTTTGTAATATATAGAACGGTTAAAGGAAGAGTTCGAGTCTTAAACTGAACCCAAAAGTGAATGCAGATTTTATGAATGCGGTGCATCACACCCGAATGAAGTCGCGGTTTTTGAAAAGGTGGTAGGTGCTTAGCGCGGACATATTATAGGAGTTGGGCGTAAACCTTCGTCATCTATCGCGTCGAGTTACGTGGTCATCATGAGCAAGCAATATACACCTCCATTGTTTACACAGGTTAAACTAGCTTATTTATGTCGTTTACAACCCTGTATATGTGTATTATGTGTTTGGTTATGAAGGCCTTTGGGCCGGTTCTATTAGGAGGCCCGGTTTTGGTTCCTAATTATGTTTAACCCTAATCTTGTTTATTATATATATCCCATCATGTAATTGTAATCTTTGTTCTGAGCTAATAAGAAAACCTAGTTGCAGCCCGTGGACGTATGTCCCCTCGCGGGGACCGAACCATGTTAAATTCTTGTGTCTTTTATATTTTCGTTTATGCGTGTTTATCGTTGTGCATGTGTGTGTTGTTTCGCTTCCGCGCGCCGCTTTGTTCATAACAAGTGGTATCAGAGCTTTGGCTCGTTGGACACACGGTTCGTTGCACTGGTTACGATTTCGCAGAAGGTTTTGGTTCGAAATCTGTTTCTTGCAATTTGGGGTTCTGGTTGAAGACGGCGTGGCGCGGCCGATACCGAAATCTCTGTTGAAGTTCGATCACAGATTGATCCCTGTTTTAAGAAAGTAATCCAGGCGCCATATGAATCCTTGATTCGTTGTTTTATTTGATTTGTTGGTTCCGATCGTCTTTCTGATCGGGTGGGGCAAGTCCTCTTATGGTTAGTCTTTTTGTGAGGCTCTGGTTCAAGTGGCGAGGAAGCTTGGAGTCGCCGTGAACATGAAAATCGCGATTAGAGTTCTTGCGTTGGCTCTTTTTCGCCGTTGATTTATAGTGTAATCGGGATATTTGGTTTGTCTTTGTGGCCAGATCTTGACCAAGGTTTACCGGTATAATGGCGGTTCAGTGATTGTGACGGCCAAGGACTATTTGGCCGGAATCGGGTTGTCGTGTTTGCTAGAGGCGCTGATGAACATAGCTTAAAGAAATTGAGGTCTTTAATTGCTTTCTTGGGGTGCGTGAGAACCCATTTGTTGGTGGTCACCGTAGTATTATAATGGCCTTTAACAACTTTTGTTTTTTAAAATGATTGAAAGTTTATTTTATCAATTTGGTCGAAAAAAGTTTTTATAAACTTTGGTACTCGATCGGGTTAAAGGTTATGGTTGTTGTTTCAAGTTCGGGTTTTGACGATGATTATCAACCATGTTTACTTTAGCCGGGTTTTGTGAAGATAAGTTGAGTTCGGGTTTGGGTTGGATTTGTCTAGAAGAGATCAGTCTGAGGTAATTGTTTACGGTTTTGTACAGTTTCTTGATTTATCGGTTGTTGTAGGTGCAAATCGGTTTAACTTGATAGTGTTAAGTAGAACAACCGTCAAGTTCAAGCCCGTGCCATTGCTGTGTATATTCACTGTTTCCGATTTGTTCTCGTTCGTTATTGTTATAACTGAAAACGAGATGGTTATCATTGGAATGTTCGTCGGTTATGGATTTTTTGGTTGATTGGTTTGTCATGGGAACTTGGATGTGGTACTAGTGATGGATAAACCTGGAGAAAATTGAACTAGTTGGTGTGCTGGTGACAACATAAGTGAAATAAATAAATAAATAAAAATAGTGACAAGTCATGTGTTTTATTGCTCGTTTGAATGATCTTTCGGTTAGGGTTTGCGTTAGTTGATCGTTTGTGCGGTCATAGAACCTTTGGTACCGCTTGTTCTCCATGAAAGTTCTACTGTTGTTATAACTGTCTGCCTGTTAGCTGGTTCGAAACTGTGATTATTACTTCTTGTTCGTTTGGAATTGTGAAGTTATATCTTGTTTGGTGGTGATCAGTCGTACACCATTTGAGAGGTTCATAATCTCGTGTTGGGTAAAGTTATTTGCCGGGATAGTACGAGTGGGGTTCATCTCATGGAGTGTTGTTGTGGCATGGGTTGAGATAACAGACACAGTGGGAGCTGAGCATAGTCGACTTGTTAGGCTGCGTAGAGGTGAGACATTTTAAGAGTCGATGTCGAAAGGTTTGGAATTATGCTTTTGTGAATGTATATGGGGTTGATGCATTGGGACTCAGTGAAGGCGGTGAAGACTCTTGGGTTCAAAATTCTAGTATGCTTTATTTCTGGTTACTCAATTCAATAAAGCATTGGTGAATTTTTTTTGTTAAAGACTTTTGGAGGATATGGTTTTTGTATCATCGGATAAAGTGAACCAACTATCGAGTTATAAAGTCTTGGATCGCTGAATCGGGTAGAGCTAAGGGGTTTCAGTTTGCATACATGAAGCCTAGAGCCACGAGGATGTCAGCTTGAGCGTATTCGGAGGTCTGAACATGTTCGGGGTTTTGGTAACAGTGGGAGCACGCGATGTGTTCTCGGTTTGTTTCCAAAGGGACGTTGGGTTCGGAGGACCAGGAATCCGAATGTGAAAATCTCTCTTGGTATAGTTTGCTGATTTGCAGAGTGTTTATCCTTTGAAAGTCTTTGGAGTCGGTAGTGTGAGTAAGTGAGGGCCGGTTAAGATTGAGGATGAGTCATTGACGGGTTTTGTCATGGCTGAGTCTGTGATGACCGGATTTGAGCTCTCGGGAGCTTCAATGGGCCTTTCAGGTAATTGATGAGAAGGGCAGCTGCAACTAGGGTGTGGATTTGTGGAAATCTTAGCTTGTTCCTAGGGAACTAGAGTCTTGAAGAATTTCTGTTGTCGAAATTTTAGCTTGTTCTTGGAACCGGAGGCTTAGTAGATTTATGTTACTGAAGATTATTGGAGTTACTGGATGACTGGGTTATTGTTATTTGCTTGGACGGCGGGCTGAAGTTTATCGCAAGGCCTTCAAGTGGAAAATTGTTGGGTTATGAAGGCCTTTGGGCTGGTTCTATTAGGAGGCCCGGTTTTGGTTCCTAATTATGTTTAACCCTAATCTTGTTTATTATATATATCCCATCATGTAATTGTAATCTTTGTTCTGAGCTAATAAGAAAACCTAGTTGCAGCCCGTGGACGTAGGTCCCCTCGCGGGGACCGAACCACGTTAAATTCTTGTGTCATTTATATTTTCGTTTATGCGTGTTTATCGTTGTGCATGTGTGTGTTGTTTCGCTTACACGCGCCGCTTTGTTCCTAACATTATGTGTGTGTATATATATAAGTGTTTATTTAATGTATAATCTAATTTTAATGTTAAACAAAATAAGAAAAGATTTTTAAGTGTTTCGCGTAATCGCGTTGGTAAACCTTCTTTATTTATAGCGTCAAGCTTCGTTGGTCATCATGAGCAAGGAGTAGATACCTCCAACGTTTATACTTGTAAAACTAGCTTATTTATGTTGGTAAATTTGGTTTGTGTTGGTAGTTTGCTAATTGGGTTAATGTGATACTTTGGTAAATGGTAATAACTATTTAGACAAGTTTAAAAGTTTTAGATGATCTAGCTTTTAGTTTAAATAAATGGGTTAAAATGACCCAAACGCAATTGTTAGACTTAAATTATCCAACTTCTTGTTTGAACGAGACAAAATGCGTCGAATAAATTTTAATAGACTAACACAGTGTATATGGCTTCGAATAAGGCATCAAATAAAGACGACGAAGATGATATAGGCGAGGGGTGATTAATGATATGGACCAGCTAGTTTGATGTTTTAACTGGCTGTTTGTGTTCGACTTAACCAAGTTAATTGAAGTAGTTAACGTTTATGTACTTTTATATGTTTATATATATATATATGGTTGCGGTATGTATTGGAAAAAATATGCATCTATTTGTCGTATACGTATGCATCTAGGAAAAACTGAAAACATCATGATTTGTGAGAAAAATACGCAAAACAAAGTTAGAGAGCATTAGCAACGACATTTGTCGCACTAAAAGTTTTGTCAGAGTTCTGTGTCGTCAGTTAATCGGTTCCTAGACGTATATGTAGCGGCGACACTGTTGTATCAACACATTAACGGTGGTTTGTGGGAATTAGTGAAGATTTATTAACAACACATTAGCGACGATTTGTTATTGTTATTCATAATAATTACGGCATTTGGGAGCTTTAGAGACGACATTTGTCATCGCTATTGTTGTTAATCTTTGTAATGTATTATTATTTTTGTGGGATATAATCTGTATCAAATTATTAAGGATAAACGATACCGGATGTCAAATCATCAATAGGTCCGTCTGTCCAAACTCGTGGTCGGTTCGGACTACTTTTAGCCAATGATAGTCGCGTGCGGACTACTCGACGTTAGTTAGTTGGTTGTTAAAAAAAAGCATTCCATTCCTCTAAATGTAATTAGACACATATCTAGATTGCTATAATTAGCAATATTTGGTGGTCCAACCATTTATACAGCATGCATTTAAGTAAAAGTCAAGTCAATATTCAAACTTGCTGACGTTCAATTCAACTTCATAGACAAGGGTCTTCGAGTAGCTGCCACCTCACCTCTTTCAATTTGACACTTGTACAAAAAGGATTTCATATTTAAACCATCTACAAGGGATGGTGTTTTCGGGAGTGTTTTCTTATATCAGTTGGAATTAGTTAGCTCTGGTTTTGAGAAAGCAAAAAAATGTTTTAAGACGAAGAAAAAATGTTTTTGACTTTAAGTAAAATGAGTATTTTGTTAGGTTTAAACAATTTAATGTTTATTTAGGTTTATTTAGTTATAATTTGGGTTGTATAAAAACTTTTGTATAAAAAAAGAATTAAACATGTCTCAGTAAGACTAGAACTCATAACATTTTGGTTGGGTGTAATACATTTTTGCCACTAAACTAAGCTAGTGATTATGTAACCGAGTCTAAACATTTAATTTACATATTGTACTTAATAAAAATAATATAATTTTAAAAAAATAATAATTCCGGCATAGTAGGGTGTCGGGCCAGTGACCCTGCCACCCCCAAGGGTCGGCCCTGCATTTGGCCTCATGGAAACATCTTATCTCTACTCTATTTCTTCTCTCTCTTTCCATTTACTCACAAACTCATTCTTAAATCAAACCCAATGTAATGCATTTTTCATCAAGAATTTCACCTACTCTCTCTCTCCTCCACATCATATTACCGAAGAATCCCCTATTTGTGACGCTATTAAAATTTATTTAAATAAAGTTTCAGTATTAAATAGTCTTAGAGCAGGATTACATATGTACCTTCAAGAATTTAAACCATCAGTATTTAAATTAAATGTTTACATATGTACCTTCAAGAATTCGAGCCATCAGTATTTAAATTAAAGGGGAAACACCTTGTCATCAGAAGATTTCTTAAGGACATACATCTCATATAAATGAGCTAGAGTGTTAACCAATAAATTTATGAAGATGGTGGAATTATAATTCTAGATATTTTTAAATCGGGTTATTGGATTTCAATGCTTCCAAATTTCATTCATTGGCTGAGAGCACTTTCAATTTAAGAAACGTTATTCATCACTCTCAATTTTCACTTACTTGTTAACGGAACACTAACTCTATTAATTTTAAAGTTGATGTGACACTATTTTTAATGATAAAATAACTAAAAAATAACGGATCATGTTACCGGTCAAAAAAATGAAAATTGAAAGTATTTAACCTTTTAAACCTTTTAAATTATATATTTTTACATCCTTTATACTCATAAAATAGTGTTGTATATAACAAGATTTGAATTTTCGATATCTTATACTATAGGTGTGTTGGGTTGGGTTGGGTTTGGGTGATGGGTTAGAATGGGTATGAATAAGGATATATTTTTAAAATAAAGGGATAGGATGGGTAAAGCTAACCCATCTTGACCCAAGTATAGGTTAAAATACAAAAAGTTTCAAAAACCCTTAAAAAAATTCAAAAAAATAATAACTCAAAATATAAATAAAAAACTCAAAATGTAAAATAACTAAAATGTTCCCGCCGTCAACCTCGTTCAATAAAAAAACTCGGTTTTGTATCGGTTCAGGTTCGATTTTTGTCGTTTTTTTCGGTTCGATTTTGTTTTTTTTTGTTTCGGTCGGTTTTGGTATATGTTCAGTTTCGATTTCTCGGTTTCTATTCGGTTTCGTGGGTTTTATTTAAAATAAAATTGAATGGAGCCTGTTGTAAACCATTCTAACCCATAAACAAACGCATTCTAATACATAACTAAAAGTCATTAGCATTTTCCCAACCCATTTGACATCCTTGTAAAATTCTTTTGATCCATCGTTTTGCCATCCCTCTCTAATACACATGAATTGTACGTATTCCAAACCATTTAAAATATACGTGTAGTTGTACATACAAGTAGCTAAATTAAATACATTTAAAAAAATATTTTTTGTCTTGTTATTTAATTAAAAAATAAATAATTAGAGTAATTATTATTATTCTATATTTTTAAACTAGATTAATTATATTTAAAAATAAATGTAAGGCCCCGAACCCGGTAGCCCTACTTTAACGTCGGATTTACTCATAAATACAGTTCTTGCAATCAGAGTTCATTAAAACTTTCGCGGAATATAAAAACTTTCATGAAACGCTACAGCAATCCAAAACTTGCCTTAATTAAACATTCTTGTCTTTCAAAATACACGTCAATTACATTAAAACATTTTGAGTCTTCAGATGCCAGTCTCCTATTCGCCCACCATGTGCCCGCTCAAGCTAGCTGTCTCATTCTACTCACCTGCGTGCATACTAAAAGTCAGCTACGCTGAGTGAGTTCTAGTTAATCAAGCAACTTATCATACAACCACTACATACAATATATACGTATCCAAAGACACATAGTCCACAGTCTAACATGCCACTGCTTAACCACTTAATTACCCTTATAGCCTAGCCTCTTAATTACCCCTACAGTTTAGCCACTTATGCCACTTTATGCCACTTGATGCCACTTTAATAACGAATATCGTTATGCCACTTTGCCACTTTAATAACGAAGTCACGTATAGGCTTACCCTACCACGTACTATCGTCATGCCACTAACACTCTTACTAGACTCTGCCACTTCTATCACAATCTACCCCTACTTGTCTACAGCACACTTTATATCAATACAATATTTACATAATAAGCAAGTCACATCATAGAATACATACACACTAACATGTAACATCCCGAATTTCCAAAATGATATTAATTATATTACTTAATAATAGAGGGAAAGTTGACTCGGGTTCGGGAAATAAATAATTGAGTAGGAGTTGGTATGAGTCGGGCTAGTGTTAGATTAATTGAGATGGGTTAAATGAGAATGGGCCTTAGGTCCATGGGCTTTAAGGGATATAAATATCCCCTAAACCACCATAAAACCTAAACCTCATCTCTTTCCATTCTAATCTCTACACATTCAAAAACACACACACCATAAACGAGCAGGATCCGAGAGAGAGTAAACGTTAGTTGGTGCTGGATCGTCGTGACGAACCAAAGCAACAAGACCAGCTCGTGTTCGTAAGTTCGACTCGTTCAAGGTACGTTTATGGTTAGAAATCGTTCGTATAGGTTCGGTTTGATTTGAGAAATGGTAGATCTGAGTTTGTATGGTAAAAACGAATCCAACAAAGCTAAACTTACTGAAAATGGTTATGATTTGATGGGTTAATCGATTGATAAAAAGGACCCGTAACCTATATGCCTAAATCGCACCCTCTAAACATCGATGTTAGGTCGATTTGATAGTTGGGGTTTGTAGGCGCTGGTCAGACGATTCCATGAGTACCTAAATCGAGTTATTTGGTTAAGGAACGAAGGATTTAAGAGCGAACAGAACCTGCAGACGACAACTTCGCCTGCAAGCTAAGTTCGCCTAATGAACTTCGCCTGCAAGCTAAGTTCGCCTGATGAACTTCGCCTAAAGCTAAGTTCGCCTAAGGTTTAACTTCGCCTAAAGCTAAGTTCGCCTAAGGATTAACTTCGCCTAAAGCTAAGTTCGCCTAAGGTTTAACTTCGCCTAAAGATAAGTTCGCCTAAGGTTTAACTTCGCCTAAAGCTAAGTTCGCCTATGGTTTAACTTCGCCTAAAGCTAAGTTCGCCTAAGGTTTAACTTCGCTAAAGCTAAGTTCGCCTAAGGTTTAACTTCGCCTAAAGTTAAGTTCGCTTAGAAAATAAATTAAAAACCTAATGGAAAATGTGTTAAGACAGTTAATGTAAATAAAATTTTTCCAAGCTGACTTGGCAGCTCGACCCCAGCCAGGGGCTCTGCCCCTTGGACCCTGCTAGGGGCTGCCGCCCCTAGACCCCGCTGCCAGGGGCGCTGCCCCCGGACCCCCGTTCGTTTTGGGTAGTAGTTAAGACTGGAAAGATGATATGAGTAGTGATAGTTGTTTGATACGTGTACTTGTTATACAGTCAGCCGTGCACAGCTGAAGAAAGGGATTACGATTAACGGTGAACGTAACCGTGTTCAGGTGAGTTTCTAGCCCCATTCCTTGTTATGTTTTCGGGGCTGTGTGCATACTCGATGTGTTGTTAATACATTTATCCTAAGTGATAAGTGTATGTCATATGTGATATGTGTGATAGATGTGAATGATTGTTTGTCGGTACGCGAACGATCTTCGGATATTGCGCGTACTGTCAGGTTAAAAAATAAAGGTACGAATATTATATATCGAAGATGTATGAATATTTCAAATGAATACTTGTCGGGGCGTGAACGATCTTCGGATATTGCACGTAACGACAAGGGTTATGGTTGTTAAATGAATGAGGTAAAGAATGCCTAAAGTGTTCTTATGTTATAATGTAAGTATGTGTATATAGGTACACGAATGGCATGTGAGTTCTACGTTCGACATAGTAAGTTAGGATGGCAAATCCCTCTAGCTTCTGTCGGACATAGACTCGGCTGGTAATGGCGTAGTTAAGGACTGCGAGCCTTATACGTGAAGTAGATGATATATGTAAACGTAGATAAGGACTGCGAACCTTATACGTAATGTAGATAGGCGTCAGCATAGGAAAGGACTGTGAACCTTATACGTGCTGATTTTGTAGCATAGGGGAGGACTGCGAACCTCGTACGTGCTATGAATTAGGTTGCAACATAGGGAAGGACTGCGAACCTTGTACGTGTTGTGGATGTATTTCAGCATAGGAAAGGACTGTGAACCTTATACGTGCTGATTTTGTAGCATAGGGGAGGACTGCGAACCTCGTACGTGCTATGAATTAGGTTGCAACATAGGGAAGGACTGCGAACCTTGTACGTGTTGTGGATGTACTATGGTATAGGGAAGGACCGCGATCCTTGTACGTACCATAAATGGTGAACATAGGTAAGGACTGCGAACCTTGTACGTGTTCACGACCTTGAGTACAGGTATAGACGGTGAACTATGAACGTACTCTCGGTAGACTGAGGTTAGTGATTGTAGATATGTATGTATGTATGGTAGCAAGTATGTATGTAGAACAGAAGGGTAACTAGTGAAGTATGGATATGTATCTACGGATATGTATGTATGTGTATGTATTGTATGGCGTTCGATTAACTAGAACTCACTCAGCGTAGCTGACTTTTAGTATGCACGCAGGTGAGCTGATTATAGAGTTAGCATGAGGATGACACACGGCATGGATTGAACGGCTGGCATCTGAAGAAAGAAGTAAAGATGTTTTAAATATAAAGTTTTGTGTTATGGTATCAAAGAAAAGATTTAATGTTTTGTAACAAATGATTGATGTTTTATATTCCGCGAAAAGTTTTAATAAACTCTGATTTGAAGAACTGTGTTTATGAGTAAATCCGACGCTAAAGTAGGGTCACCGGGTTCGGGGCCTTACATAACAACCACTTGACAATCACTATCCTTGGCGATACGTGCAATATCCGAAGATCGTTCACGTACCGACAAGCATTACATAATAGCTACTTGTATAACATCTATACACTTACCACTTAAGGTAAGTGTATTCACACTTTGTCACACCCTCAAAATCCACTAACGGAGTTTTACCGTCAGAGGGTGTGAACTGGCAGGATCGGAATCATTAGTTATAACCAAACCAAAGAAAAACGTTTAAATGAAAGTAAGTGCGGAAGCGTAAAACCTTAATTCAAAAGTTGCGTCACGCAGGACGACTTAAAACCAAATGTAAATGTTAAAATTAAGTTTGCAGAGTAAAGATGTTTTCAATTAATGCATGCTCCTAAACCGCGCGCCCGCCTCGGCTACCTGAGAATAACATACTAAAAGTGTCAACACAAGGTTGGTGAGTTCACAAGTAAAATAAGATAAATCGTTTAGCGTTTTGCGTAACCTCGTTACGACGTTTAAATGTTGCGTAACCCCTGTTACGACGTTTGAGTGTGTAACCACGTTACAGCGTTTGAGTGTGTAACCACGTTACAGCGTTTAAGTGTGTAACCACGTTACAGCGTTTAAGTGTGTAACCACGTTACAGCGTTTAAGTGTTTTGCATTACCAGATAGTGTTATGTCAAATTATATATCGATAGGTAGCTAATCTATACAACAAGTATCGCTAAGTGGTTCGCGACCGAAGCTGACTGTTTATCAAGTGCCCGTCACCAGGTCCTCCAGACCATGGTAAGTGTTAGCCAAAATTTACACCCACTCAACCTCCAGTTGAGCTTAGCGTCGGGTGGGGTTTGTCAAACCCAGTAGTACTACCCAAAAGTGACTCGCTATTCCAAATATTAACCGGTCCGATGTGTGGGACTTCAAATGTTATGTATGCCGCTTAGCCTTTACAAGTGATATATAATTTATAACAAAATCTTTCATATGCGTTTATCTCAGAAAATATGTTTATCGGAGTATGTTATCTCCCCCAAGTGAAAAACGTTTGAAAACAGTTTAAGAGTGGGGTAAGTGAACTCACTGTTTGCGAAGAATATCCGATCTAGATCACCAAGTGATGCGCGTCGTAGAAAACTCTCTAGCGTTCTAAAATAACAAGGAAATTTTCTAAGCAGCGGAACATTTAACGAGTCTCTAGACTCGGCACATAATACCTACGCACGTAACATGTTTCGTGTTTCGTTTGTGAATCGTGTGTGACTTGAACAAGTACAATTGTGATACGATACATGAGTGAGCAATTACTTTCGTGTCACGTATTAATAACATACTTATTAGCAATTATTCCCGTAAGGGCATTTTGGTCAACAAACAAAGACTAACTAACCATTATTCCCCATAAGGGCAATTTGGTCAATTCATGGCAATCAACTAGCAACTATTCCCCGCAAGGGTATTTTGGTCAAAATACAACAATTATATAAAAACTATCATATTTCATGCATTCCTATACAACTCAGCAGCTAGTTTCGTTATGACAGAATTTCTACTTGAAAGATTGCACTAGTTTACCCATTATAACGTCTCAATTAATTCACCAAAAATTACCACAGGAGCATACATATCTTAGGTTTCCAGAACATCTTTTATCTTATTTTTATTCCATATAGATTGTTCATAATGATCAAAACATTACAGCTAACTTGTATCAGTCAGATTCATGCACATCAGAATGTTATTTGCAATTCCCGTTAAACGAAAAATCCAATAAATGCAAGACCACTTGGGTTTGGTTCCTAACTCAGTGAGTCAACTTCCAGAAGTGGAACCAACCCAATTGGTCTCGTGGTTCATGAGATATAACATTTACAACATAACCTAACAGCAGGTCTAACAGCTCAGCTTTGCATCACGTTTTTGTAAAATCATAAAAGTATACTTCCACTTATCCAAAAATTACGAATTTATACTTCATAGAAACTAGACTCAACCTAGTTTACTGCAGTACCCACAATCTCAATCAATTTTCACGTTTACACTTCGTTACAGTCAGTTAAACATCGTATATACATTCTGTCCAGAATCTGTTCACATCAAAACTCAACATAATCACAACCTATGAACTATCATGCATCCATATAACCCTCTAGACACTATAACTACTATCCATGCATATCAATCACACCATACATACAAGATTAGGGTTTGTGATCTAATCCAAATCAAAGACAACAATGAATCATGCAACAACATCAATCTAGTTATCAATCTATTATGCAACTAACGAGAATCATATTGATCACATACATACATATAATCGGCCTACTTAGGGTTTACATACAACCCATTAAACATCAAAATTACACAACAAGGAGGTAAGGGATGATCAAGTATACCTTCCTAGCACCTAGTTCTTGGATTAATCTCTTGATTGATGTGTGTGTGTGTGATCTTTGTGGACGGCAGCCGTGGAGAGGGAACAAGAGACTTCCGATCGGAAGTTGTAGGGTTAGGGAAAATAGTTAGGGTTTAGTGTTTAAGTTATATTTATAAATAATCAAGTTACATTCTAGTCCCTCTTCTTTCCAAGTGTTGTTTTTCTAGAACATTCCATCATACTTGGACAATAAGTTAACATGACCATAGTATTATCACATAGCACATAATCCTAACACATAATAATCATATAATTATTGTTTTTACGTTTGTCGTTTATTTATCAATCGTTTGCGTCAACTCGTTTGCGTTTCGGTGCAAATCCCGAAAGACTACCCATGTAGTAAGTGTTAAGCGTCATTTAAACCCTAGTTTAAATGTAATGAAGTGTGCGTTATAGATTCAACGATCTTAAAGTTCGAATTTACGGAGTTGAGTTAACGAGGTTAACCTGAAATTGACGATTGTCACATCATTCCCATGTTAAAGAATTTTCGTCCCGAAAATTTGAGTCAAGTCGTGATGAGTGTCTGAAAAAGTAAGAAAAATTTTCAGTTTGTCATATCATCCCCTAGTAGAAAGAAATTTCGTCCCGAAATTTAGTTCATACCTCCGGTGATGTTTGACGGTTTGCCGGGTTTCGCGGTTTCCGGTGTTTGGTTAGCCCTTCAAAAAGGTGAGGATACTTTTTCATCATTTGATCCTCGCGTTCCCACGTGAACTCCGGTCCACGTCTCGAGTTCCAACGAACCTTAACGATTGGAATTTTGCTGTGTTTGAGCGTTTTGGTTTCCCAATCCAAAACCTCGACTGGTTCCTCAATGAACCGTAACTGTTCATCAACTTGTAGTTCCTCCAAAGGGACTACTTGGGTTTCATCAGATAGGCATTTCTTCAAATTTGATACGTGGAATACATCGTGTACGCCACTGAGTTCTGTTGGTAGGTCCAGTCGGTACGCCACCGGACCAATGCGCTCAGTTATCCGGTACGGACCAACATACCGTGGGTTGAGTTTGTTTCGCTTACCAAAGCGAACCACACCTTTCCAAGGTGAGACTTTGAGTAACACCCGATCGTTTACTTGAAATTCGAGAGGTTTTCGGCGCTTGTCGGCGTAACTCTTTTGGCGATCTCGTGCTGCTGCCATGCGATTTCGGATTTGAACGATCTTTTCCGAGGTTTCGAGTACCAGTTCCGGACCAGTGATTTGGCTATCACCCACCTCTGCCCAGCAGAGTGGTGATCGACACTTCCGTCCGTACAGCGCTTCAAACGGTGCTGCCTTAATACTTGCGTGGTAGCTGTTATTATACGAAAACTCTACCAAGGGTAAGTGGGGTTCCCAACTCTTTCCGAAATCTAAGACGCATGCACGCAACATATCCTCCAGGGTCTGAATAGTCCGTTCACTTTGCCCATCCGTCTGAGGATGGTATGCGGTACTCATATCGAGACGTGTGCCCAGTGCGCTTTGCAGCGACTTCCAAAAGTGTGAGGTAAAACGAGAATCTCGATCGGAAATGATCGAGACAGGCACTCCGTGTCTCGACACCACTTCCTTCATGTAGACACGAGTCAGTCTTTCCATTTTGTCTGTTTCTTTAATTGCTAAGAAGTGCGCCGATTTAGTCAACCGGTCAACGATCACCCAGATGGTATCGCATCCCGTCGGTGTCTTAGGCAAACCCGTAATAAAGTCCATTGAGATGTGTTCCCATTTCCACATTGGGAGTTCCGGTTGTTGCAGTAGACCAGATGGTTTCTGGTATTCTATCTTGACTCTGGCACAAGTCAAGCATTTGCTCACGTAGGTGGCAATGTCGGCTTTCATGTTCGGCCACCAGTAAAGTTCCTTTAAATCATGATACATTTTATCTGAGCCAGGGTGGATAGAATATCGGGACTTGTGAGCTTCGTCCATCACTAGAGTTCTCAACTCTCCGTATCGTGGAACCCAAATCCGGTTCTCAAAATATCGGACCCCGTCCGATCTGGTTTCAAGTTGCTCGCTCATGCCCCGCATGAGTTCCGATGGAAGATTATCATCTTTCAAAGCTTCCAGTTGCGCATCGCGAATCTGATCGGGTAAGCTGGCATGAATCGTGAGTTGCAATGCTCTCACCCGTCTGGGTTTATCCGTTTCTTTTCTGCTGAGGGCGTCGGCCACCACATTGGCCTTGCCAGGGTGGTACTTGATGGCACAATCATAATCTTTAAGCAGCTCGACCCAACGACGCTGTCGCATGTTCAGCTCCTTCTGATCGTAGATATGTTGGAGACTCTTGTGGTCGGTGTAAATGGTAAACCTGGTACCGTACAAGTAATGCCTCCATATCTTTAGAGCAAACACTACAGCTCCGAGTTCCAAATCGTGGGTCGTGTAGTTCTTCTCGTGAACCCGTAGTTGTCTAGAGGCGTAGGCTATAACCTTCTCGAGTTGCATCAGCACACAACCGAGACCTTGTATAGATGCGTCACAGTGTACCTCAAAATTTTCTGTTCCCTCGGGGAGGGCTAAAATAGGGGCGCTACAAAGCTTGGTTTTCAACAGTTGAAAAGCGGATTCCTGCGCGTCACCCCAGTTGTACTTAGTGCCCTTGTGAGTCAAAGCGGTGAGGGGTTGAGCAATCTTTGAAAATCCCTCGATGAAACGCCGATAGTAGCCGGCCAGTCCTAGGAATTGTCGCACCTCAGTCGGAGTCTTAGGTGCTTCCCAGTTTTTGATGGCCTCTACCTTACCGGGATCGACATGGATACCATTCTCGTTGATCACATGTCCTAAAAAGTGAACCTCGCGAAGCCAAAATTCACATTTCGAGAGTTTAGCATACAGTTGTTCCTTCTTCAGCAGTTCCAGAATTATCCTTAAGTGCTCTTCGTGGTCAGTCTCGTTCTTGGAGTAGACGAGAATATCATCAATGAAAACAATCACAAACTTGTCGAGGTACGCCTTGCATACTCGATTCATGAGATCCATAAATACGGCTGGTGCGTTGGTTAGGCCAAAAGGCATAACCGAAAACTCGTAGTGACCATACCGTGTTCTGAAAGCCGTCTTTGAAATATCTTCTTCGCGCACTCTCAGCTGGTGATAACCGGATCGTAGATCGATCTTCGAGTAGTAACTCGATCCCTGAAGCTGGTCAAACAAATCATCAATTCGGGGTAAAGGATAACGGTTCTTGACCGTCACCTTGTTCAACTCCCGGTAGTCGATGCACATTCGGAAAGTCCCGTCTTTCTTTCGGACAAACAAGACAGGGGCTCCCCATGGCGATGAGCTAGGTCGGATAAAACCTTTATCCAACAAATCTTGCAACTGGGTGGACAACTCCTGAAGTTCCGCCGGTGCTAGCCGATACGGGGCTCGTGCTATGGGTGCTGCACCGGGTGTCAACTCGATTTGGAATTCGACTTGACGAATAGGAGGGAGTCCAGGCAAATCCTCCGGGAAAACTTCCGGGAAGTCTCGCACAACCGGTATGTCTTCAATTCGTTTCTCCTCCGCGGGTTTCTCAACAATCTGCGCCAAAATTGCCGGATGACCCTTTCGTAAATACTTCTGTGTCTTCATAAGGGTAATGACGCTGGTGGTCATGCCGCCTCTCTCGCCTCGGACCGAAATGATCTCGCCAGAAGGGGTGGTAATATGGACTATCTTATCATGGCATATAATCTCCGCTTGGTTCTCAGATAACCAGTCCATGCCGACAACGACATCGAAACTACTAAGCGTAAAAGGAATAAGGTCGATGTCAAAGACATGACCTGACAGTTTCAACTTACATCCCGCAAATATATGAGTTGTTATTATAGTTTTACCGTTAGCTAATTCAACAGGAAACTTAGCGTCTAACGGGGTTGGAGTAAGGTTTAAAAGTTGGCTAAAGGCCTTTGACACAAAACTCCTATCAGCTCCAGTGTCAAACAAAACAGAAGCAAAACAATCGTTTACGGGGAACTTACCAGACACCACATGCGGATCTCTGCGGGCTTGACCCGATCCAATCACAAACGCTCTTCCTTTGCCATTTCCTCCACCGTTACTGCCACTTCCATTGCCCCCATTGTTGTCATTATGTTTCAGCTTGGGGCAATCCTTCCGGAAATGACCTTCCTGTCCACATTCAAAACATCCCTTAGTCGTCATCGGTGGCTTAGGAGCACCCTTCGCCGCAAGGTCTTCTCTACATTCCTTCGCTTGGTGACCTATCTTTCCGCATCTTTGACACTTGACACGGTCACACTGACCAACATGATGAAAGTTGCACCTGTTGCACTTTGGATATTTCCCAGCATATCCGCTCGAAACCTGCCCGCTACCGTTGTTGTTGTTGTTGTTGTTGTTGTTGTGATTCTGAGTGTTGAAACTCCGAGTAAATTCGGGCTTACGGTAGTGGTGTTGCGGTGGGAGGTTTGAGGATGAAGATCTGGTGTTGTCAAACTTTCTCTTCCCGCTGTTCGGGTTGCTGTTGTTGTTACTGTTGCTGACGTGGTCATTACTCGGGTTGTCACGGGCTTTAACAGTCGAACCCCTCGGTGGTAACGCACCCTGGGTCACAGCCTGATCCGTCAGTTTGTGAGCCAAACGGATCGCTTGTTGGATCGTGGCTGGTCTGGAAGACGTCACCATACCCTGAATCTGTGGTGCTAACCCATCAATGTACATCTCTATTCTCTTGCTCGGCGGATCCACCATCCGCGGACACATCACTGCCAACTCGTGCGAACGAGTAGTGTAGGCTTCAATCTCTGAACCCACCATTTTCAACGACCAAAACTCCGACTCTAACTTCGAAATTTCTTCCCTCGGACAGTACTCCTCTCGCATCATGTTTTTGAACTCCTCCCAGTTCATCGCGTTAGCCAGTTCTAATCCAAGAATCTGGACGTTCGAATTCCACCAAGTGAGGGCGGAATCCTCAAGTGTCCCAGCAGCAAACTTGACCCTACTGGCAGGGGGACAGTTACACATCTCAAAGGCTGACTCGGCCTTCTCAGCCCAACGCAGGAAGCCTATAGCTCCCTCAGTGCCCTTAAACGTACTGGGCTTGCAGTCTAAGTAGTTCTTGAAGGTACATGTTCCATTTGGACCCCCAGTTTGATTCTGAACGTGTGCGGCTAAAGCGGCCGCCACATGGTCATTCAGCAGAGTTTGGAGTTCAGCTGCAGTCATGCTGATGTTACCACGTCCGTGTCCAGCGTTTCTTCCAGCCATCTAGGTATTATCATCCCGAGATGTCGTCGCCTGAGGACACATCCGAGTGTGCCTCTGGCTCAGCCGGTTCTTCCTCCGGTTCCTCTTCGGGATCTTCTTCATCATAACCTTCATTTGTTGATCACTAGCCCCTTGCATATCTTTCATTGCCGCTGCCATGCGGGCAATCTCCTCCTGAGTCTCGGTTCCGTCTTTAAACAGTCTGGAAACATTTTCTCTCGTGTAGCGCATGTAACCCACATCACGCTCCAAACAAGAAACGATAGCTGCGAGAACTCGCTCTACAGGTTCGGTTATAAGTGGTAGGGTGTTAGGGTAAGCAGGGTGGTTCGGGTGAGGCAATGGGGGAACTTGTTCACGGTAGACCATACGTCTGATCATGTTGGGGTACCACTCCCAGCTAACGTCGTTGTCATACTAGCCTCCGGATAGGCGGTACCTCTTCGGTGTAGGAGCTTCGAGTTCTGGGACTACACGGGGTGGCGAGGCAGTAGGTAACTGCGGTTCCTTCCCGTGAGCATGCGTCATCGAATCGGATGATGATGAGGGTGGCGTCGACATTTCTACAGGTAGGCCGTGTATATGCGCGCGTATGAGTAAAGGAGGTAAAGAAATAAGATTTCAAGACTACACAAACCTATGCAGTGCGTATCATTATAACTAATGGGTCGTCGCGGTTATAGTCTAGTATGCATGCAGCTTTCTAGTTCGCTATAAACAATGGCTCTGATACCAATCTGTCACACCCTCAAAATCCACTAACGGAGTTTTACCGTCAGAGGGTGTGAACTGGCAGGATCGGAATCATTAGTTATAACCAAACCAAAGAAAAACGTTTAAATGAAAGTAAGTGCGGAAGCGTAAAACCTTAATTCAAAAGTTGCGTCACGCAGGACGACTTAAAACCAAATGTAAATGTTAAAATTAAGTTTGCAGAGTAAAGATGTTTTCAATTAATGCATGCTCCTAAACCGCGCGCCCGCCTCGGCTACCTGAGAATAACATACTAAAAGTGTCAACACAAGGTTGGTGAGTTCACAAGTAAAATAAGATAAATCGTTTAGCGTTTTGCGTAACCTCGTTACGACGTTTAAATGTTGCGTAACCCCTGTTACGACGTTTGAGTGTGTAACCACGTTACAGCGTTTGAGTGTGTAACCACGTTACAGCGTTTAAGTGTGTAACCACGTTACAGCGTTTAAGTGTTTTGCATTACCAGATAGTGTTATGTCAAATTATATATCGATAGGTAGCTAATCTATACAACAAGTATCGCTAAGTGGTTCGCGACCGAAGCTGACTGTTTATCAAGTGCCCGTCACCAGGTCCTCCAGACCATGGTAAGTGTTAGCCAAAATTTACACCCACTCAACCTCCAGTTGAGCTTAGCGTCGGGTGGGGTTTGTCAAACCCAGTAGTACTACCCAAAAGTGACTCGCTATTCCAAATATTAACCGGTCCGATGTGTGGGACTTCAAATGTTATGTATGCCGCTTAGCCTTTACAAGTGATATATAATTTATAACAAAATCTTTCATATGCGTTTATCTCAGAAAATATGTTTATCGGAGTATGTTATCTCCCCCAAGTGAAAAACGTTTGAAAACAGTTTAAGAGTGGGGTAAGTGAACTCACTGTTTGCGAAGAATATCCGATCTAGATCACCAAGTGATGCGCGTCGTAGAAAACTCTCTAGCGTTCTAAAATAACAAGGAAATTTTCTAAGCAGCGGAACATTTAACGAGTCTCTAGACTCGGCACATAATACCTACGCACGTAACATGTTTCGTGTTTCGTTTGTGAATCGTGTGTGACTTGAACAAGTACAATTGTGATACGATACATGAGTGAGCAATTACTTTCGTGTCACGTATTAATAACATACTTATTAGCAATTATTCCCGTAAGGGCATTTTGGTCAACAAACAAAGACTAACTAACCATTATTCCCCATAAGGGCAATTTGGTCAATTCATGGCAATCAACTAGCAACTATTCCCCGCAAGGGTATTTTGGTCAAAATACAACAATTATATAAAAACTATCATATTTCATGCATTCCTATACAACTCAGCAGCTAGTTTCGTTATGACAGAATTTCTACTTGAAAGATTGCACTAGTTTACCCATTATAACGTCTCAATTAATTCACCAAAAATTACCACAGGAGCATACATATCTTAGGTTTCCAGAACATCTTTTATCTTATTTTTATTCCATATAGATTGTTCATAATGATCAAAACATTACAGCTAACTTGTATCAGTCAGATTCATGCACATCAGAATGTTATTTGCAATTCCCGTTAAACGAAAAATCCAATAAATGCAAGACCACTTGGGTTTGGTTCCTAACTCAGTGAGTCAACTTCCAGAAGTGGAACCAACCCAATTGGTCTCGTGGTTCATGAGATATAACATTTACAACATAACCTAACAGCAGGTCTAACAGCTCAGCTTTGCATCACGTTTTTGTAAAATCATAAAAGTATACTTCCACTTATCCAAAAATTACGAATTTATACTTCATAGAAACTAGACTCAACCTAGTTTACTGCAGTACCCACAATCTCAATCAATTTTCACGTTTACACTTCGTTACAGTCAGTTAAACATCGTATATACATTCTGTCCAGAATCTGTTCACATCAAAACTCAACATAATCACAACCTATGAACTATCATGCATCCATATAACCCTCTAGACACTATAACTACTATCCATGCATATCAATCACACCATACATACAAGATTAGGGTTTGTGATCTAATCCAAATCAAAGACAACAATGAATCATGCAACAACATCAATCTAGTTATCAATCTATTATGCAACTAACGAGAATCATATTGATCACATACATACATATAATCGGCCTACTTAGGGTTTACATACAACCCATTAAACATCAAAATTACACAACAAGGAGGTAAGGGATGATCAAGTATACCTTCCTAGCACCTAGTTCTTGGATTAATCTCTTGATTGATGTGTGTGTGTGTGATCTTTGTGGACGGCAGCCGTGGAGAGGGAACAAGAGACTTCCGATCGGAAGTTGTAGGGTTAGGGAAAATAGTTAGGGTTTAGTGTTTAAGTTATATTTATAAATAATCAAGTTACATTCTAGTCCCTCTTCTTTCCAAGTGTTGTTTTTCTAGAACATTCCATCATACTTGGACAATAAGTTAACATGACCATAGTATTATCACATAGCACATAATCCTAACACATAATAATCATATAATTATTGTTTTTACGTTTGTCGTTTATTTATCAATCGTTTGCGTCAACTCGTTTGCGTTTCGGTGCAAATCCCGAAAGACTACCCATGTAGTAAGTGTTAAGCGTCATTTAAACCCTAGTTTAAATGTAATGAAGTGTGCGTTATAGATTCAACGATCTTAAAGTTCGAATTTACGGAGTTGAGTTAACGAGGTTAACCTGAAATTGACGATTGTCACACACTTTCACATCTAACCTGCTTATCTTACCACTTAGCCTCTTATTTACCCCTACCACCTTGCCACTTTGCCACTTTAATAACGTATAACGTTATGCCACTTTGCCACTTTAATAACGTATAACGTTATGCCACTTTAATAACGTAAAACGTTATGCCACTTTGCCACTTTAATAACGTATAATGTTATGCCACTTTGCCACTTTAATAACGTATAACGTTATGCCACTTTGCTACTTTAATAACGTAAAACGTTATGCCACTTTGCCACTTTAATAACGTAAAACGTTATGCCACTTTGCCACTTTAATAATGTATAACGTTATGCCACTTTGCCACTTTAATGACGTAGTCACGTATAGGCTTACCCTACCACGTACTATCGTCATGCCACTAACACTCTTACTACACTCTTGCCACTTCTAACACGCTCTACCTCTACTTATCTACAACATGCTTCATATCATTTACATAATAAGCAAGTCACATCATAGCATTCATACCCACGTAATAACGATGGCACGTACAGGCTTTCCCTATCACGCGCTCACGTTATGCCACTAACACCCTTAGACTCTTGCCACTTCTAACACACTCTACCTCTACCTACCTATATCACACTTCATATCAGTTCAGTATTTACGTAATGAACAAGTCACATCATAACATTCATACACGCTATCAACCACTTGGAATTTACTATCCTTGGCGATACGTGCAATATCCGAAGATCGTTCACGTACCGACAAGCATTATAAAACATATACCTCGTATAACATCTATAGCATACACTTACCACTTAAGGTAAGTGTATTCACACTTCACATCGAGTATGCACACAGCCCCGAAAACATAACAAGGAATGGGGCTAGAAACTCACCTGAACTCTGCTTCTTCCTCCGATAGTTGTAAATCCCTTCTTTAACTGAGCTCGGCTGACTGTATAAGTTACACGTATCAATACTCTCCTGATTTAATCTGGTGGCCTAGTATTAGCTTACTTTTACTTATCGTTTTTAATCTATTTTCTAATCGAACTTGACTTTAGGCGAAGTTAAACCTTTGGCGAAGTTGTCATCAGGCGAACTTAGCTTTAGGCGAAGTTGCCATCAGGCGAACTTAGCTTTAGGCGAAGTTGCCATCAGGCGAACTTAGCTTTAGGCGAAGTTATCAGTTAGGCGAACTTGGCCGCAAGTGAAGTTATCAATTAGGCGAACTTGGCCTCAGTCGAAGTTATCGCTTTGAAGGCGAAGTTATCGCTTTGAAGGCGAAGTTGCCCAGTTCGCAGCGAAATTGCCCAGTCCAGCCGCTGTTTGGTTTCTATCAAGCATTTTGGCGATTTTAACACCCTTGTTATGGTTCAACATCACCCACTACGTTCCCCAACCGTTTTCGGTCGTTTATACACTATAAAGCTTGGATCTTTAAACTTCAAAGATCAAGAATCATACCTTTTTGAGCTTGTTTGGATCTCGTTTAACTTGTTTAATCACAACTAATCGCTCACCCTCTCTCGGATCTTGTTCGTTCATCTCCTCGGCCGCCGGCGGTGTATGTGGTGTGTGTGTTTTGGGTGTGTGTAGAGATATGGATAAATGGATGGAATGGAAAGGATTGGGGTTTAAGGGGGTATTTATACTCCCTCAAGCCCATGGACCGAAGGTCCATATTTCCTTTTGGTCCATATCCAAACCCATCTAATTATCCTACTAAGTCTTCATATTATGCTGTTCCACTAACTCGTTTATTTCACCCGACAAAATAATATATTAAATATTACTTAGAAATTTCGAGATGTTACAATAAAATAAAGAATAATTACTCTATAGAAAACTATTGAGTAGTTTAAAGTTTTTAACATAAATTCTTTAGTAATTTGTATGTTTCTTACGTTAAAAATTATTAAATTATCAGTATTCGATCTAACATGATGACAACATAGTGTACGTTTAAATCAAACCCCCTCCGTGGTTTGAAAAACATAAAGTTTAAAATAGATTGAATGATTACATTTTTTGTTAATTAACAAATGATAATAATGTTATTAAAAATTAGGTCTATTAATATTGTTTATTAATGTCAGTGGTGTGTGTTTAAGAGAAAACCTAGAAATTGTCTAATAAATTTTGAAAGTGGTTATTTGTAGTAGAACAAACAAAAAATAAAATATAAACATTTTTAATGAGACTAATGATAATGATGTATAATATTGAAAAATTTATATACAAAAAAAATATTACTTATCATATTTTCTAACATTGCATGTAAGTTGCTTTCTCTTTCCTCCCGATATAGAAAGCAGCAATCATCAAAAACATGTCCAAAACCCTAAGCACACGTGTCATTGCCAAAATTTGCCATGTCACAGTCTTACCACAAAGACACGTTCACACACACAAACACGTATCCAGCACTCCACTTTTGCCCCTATAAATTCACCTGCTTTCCTTCTCATTTCTCACAACATTAACAGCATGTTGAACTCTACAACCAACGCCGGAAACAATGGTGGTTCCAGCAGCCGGAGAAAACAAGACCCGAAGTCGACTCAACCGAGTTCAAGAAAAGGATGCATGAGAGGCAAAGGTGGTCCGGAGAACGCAGCTTGCACCTACAAAGGCGTCCGCCAGCGGACTTGGGGCAAATGGGTGTCCGAGATCCGCGAGCCCAACTGTGGCAGCCGCGTCTGGCTTGGAACATTTAGTTCCGCCCGTGAAGCGGCTATAGCCTATGACGCGGCTGCCAGGAGGCTTTATGGGCCAAACGCCCATATTAATCTCCCTGAGGAGGCCGCCAACGCCCCTCCACCGCCTCCAGCTGTCACGGAGGCGGCGAATGAGGCGAGGTATCGCCGTGCGGTTGAGCAATTTAAGAAGCAACAGGAGTTTCAACGCCAGGTGCAAATTTACATGCACCAGCAACAACAACAGCAACAACGAAACATCAAAGTGGAGACCACAATGGTACCCGATGTCCCCGATATTAATAATCGGTATGCCTTCGGGAACTACCATGAGTTTAATGGAGAAAATTATGTTGACCAGAAATGTGGTCAATCATCAAATGGGAACTTGAAGGCTAATTTACCTGAATTCGACGATTCGGGTTTGTGGACCGAGGCGGCATCAACCATGGACTATGAGTCCCAAGCGATGGACCCTGGGATCGGTGCGTCTACATTCAATGATACAATTGGCATTGAGATGAATCATCCATTAATGGTTTAATCGGTGGTCATTGGGAAAGATTGGTTTCAAGTTGGTCATGGCTTATGTCACAAAACATATATATATATATACTTAATATAAATTAATATATATATATATATATATATATATAGTATATATCTATATAGAGGTGATCATCAAATATATGGTGCAAGATGATCATGTGATATGTCATATAATAGGGAATGGTATAGTTGTGGTGCCTATTTTAATATATAAATAATAGGATGTTTATATTTACATGTGTGTAATAAATTAGTCTTGCTTGTTACGCCTACTATACAGTTGGCCGTTCGCTATATATAGATATGATACATGCTTTATAATTTTTGCTTTAGTGGTAAAGTTATAATATCCTAAATATACGTTCATACTTTGGTTGGTTACAGTATAGAACTCAATAGATTTCATTTGTTACATGTTTTATATGATACTAAGGAGAGAAATCATACGATAGTGAGAATTGCAAAAAAAAAACGACTTCTCACTATAAGCCATAGTGAGAATTACAAAAAAGGACTTCTCGTATAAGCCATAGTGAGAATTGCATAAAACTAATTCTCGTATAAGCCATAGTGAGAATTGCAAAAAAATCAAGTGAACCGTTTAATTTTTAATTTTTAAATATTTAAAAAAAAATGAATCGATATTAAAGTAACATAAATATATAATTTTGAGATTTAAAAATTTAAATAATAAATCGATAGGTATTAAAATAACGTACATAAAGACATAAAGTTATATTCTCTCTTCGATTAATATTAATCACTAAACTATAATAATGACCACTTTTAACTAATATTTTCTTTTTATGTATTTTTAAATTTAATTTTTATTCTTTACCCTTATTTGTCATTTATGAGGCTTGAACCCTAGTCTTTGTTAAATTATATCGATACCTTTACATAAATCAAAATAACTTAAAGATAAAAAAATCAATAAATCCACTGTAAAAACAAAAGGAGAAAAAAATAAATTTATGTTTAAGATGTTTTTCTCAGATTTAATCACACAATTATAATTTCTTCCCTACTCAAATTATTTCAACATATCTTCGGTTTCTTCCATCATATTTACATGTGTAATAAATTAGTCTCGCTTGTTACGCCTATTATATAGTTGGTTGTTCACTTTATATAGATGCAATGCATGCTTTATAATATTTACTTTAATGGTAAAGTTATAAGGGGGTGTTTGGTAGAGGGATTTGATTGGGGAGAAATGGAATTAGAAATATTTCTTTTGTTTGTTTTCCACTTTTCATTTCTATTTCTCTTTCTATTTCTCTAAAACTAGAAAATTCAATTTCTCTTTAAAACAAAGAGAAAACCATTTCTCAGCAGCCTCCTCATAGCATGTCACCACCTCGTCTCCGGCCACCACATCGTCTCCGGCCGCCACCTCGTCTCCAAGTCTGCAACCGCCACCTCGTCTCCAAGTCTGCAACCACCACCCCGTCTCCGCCGTTCGCAGTGGTGAACACAGAGATGGTAACCGGTTGTAGGTTGCAGGTGGTACGGGTGAACGGAGATTAGGGTTTCAAGTGGTGGTTCGTGGTAGGTTAGGGTTTTCAGATGGTCGGGTGATTGTGGTCGCAGGTGGGTGACAGTGGTGGTGGAAATCGGCGGTGGTCGCAGGTGGCTTCTGATTATCATCATCATCGCCACCACAACCACCACCACAAAATCTCCAAAGAGGCAGTGATGACAGATCTGAGCCTCCTTTTTCTATATCTTATGTTTCAAAAATTTGAATCTTTTTAATTTCTTGTGTACTGTGGTTGAAGAAGGGGATTTGGTGGCGGCAGCCGGTGGTGGTGGGCTGTGGTTGAAGAAAGGGCTGTGGTGTGGGGCTGTGGTGGTGGGGCTGTGGTGGTGGTGCTGGTGGTGGTGGGGCTGCGGTGGTGAGTGGTGTCAACCACACTCTTACTAGACTCTGCCACTTCTATCACAATCTACCCCTACTTGTCTACAGCACACTTTATATCAATACAATATTTACATAATAAGCAAGTCACATCATAGAATACATACACACTAACATGTAACATCCCGAATTTCCAAAATGATATTAATTATATTACTTAATAATAGAGGGAAAGTTGACTCGGGTTCGGGAAATAAATAATTGAGTAGGAGTTGGTATGAGTCGGGCTAGTGTTAGATTAATTGAGATGGGTTAAATGAGAATGGGCCTTAGGTCCATGGGCTTTAAGGGATATAAATATCCCCTAAACCACCATAAAACCTAAACCTCATCTCTTTCCATTCTAATCTCTACACATTCAAAAACACACACACCATAAACGAGCAGGATTCGAGAGAGAGTAAACGTTAGTTGGTGCTGGATCGTCGTGACGAACCAAAGCAACAAGACCAGCTCGTGTTCGTAAGTTTGACTCGTTCAAGGTACGTTTATGGTTAGAAATCGTTCGTATAGGTTCGGTTTGATTTGAGAAATGGTAGATCTGAGTTTGTATGGTAAAAACGAATCCAACAAAGCTAAACTTACTGAAAATGGTTATGATTTGATGGGTTAATCGATTGATAAAAAGGACCCGTAACCTATATGCCTAAATCGCACCCTCTAAACATCGATGTTAGGTCGATTTGATAGTTGGGGTTTGTAGGCGCTGGTCAGACGATTCCATGAGTACCTAAATCGAGTTATTTGGTTAAGGAACGAAGGATTTAAGAGCGAACAGAACCTGCAGACGACAACTTCGCCTGCAAGCTAAGTTCGCCTAATGAACTTCGCCTGCAAGATAAGTTCGCCTGATGAACTTCGCCTAAAGCTAAGTTCGCCTAAGGTTTAACTTCGCCTAAAGCTAAGTTCGCCTAAGGTTTAACTTCGCCTAAAGCTAAGTTCGCCTAAGGTTTAACTTCGCCTAAAGATAAGTTCGCCTAAGGTTTAACTTCGCCTAAAGCTAAGTTCGCCTATGGTTTAACTTCGCCTAAAGCTAAGTTCGCCTAAGGTTTAACTTCGCTAAAGCTAAGTTCGCCTAAGGTTTAACTTCGCCTAAAGTTAAGTTCGCTTAGAAAATAAATTAAAAACCTAATGGAAAATGTGTTAAGACAGTTAATGTAAATAAAATTTTTCCAAGCTGACTTGGCAGCTCGACCCCAGCCAGGGGCTCTGCCCCTTGGACCCTGCTTGGGGCTGCCGCCCCTAGACCCCGCTGCCAGGGGCGCTGCCCCCGGACCCCCGTTCGTTTTGGGTAGTAGTTAAGACTGGAAAGATGATATGAGTAGTGATAGTTGTTTGATACGTGTACTTGTTATACAGTCAGCCGTGCACAGCTGAAGAAAGGGATTACGATTAACGGTGAACGTAACCGTGTTCAGGTGAGTTTCTAGCCCCATTCCTTGTTATGTTTTCGGGGCTGTGTGCATACTCGATGTGTTGTTAATACATTTATCCTAAGTGATAAGTGTATGTCATATGTGATATGTGTGATAGATGTGAATGATTGTTTGTCGGTACGCGAACGATCTTCGGATATTGCGCGTACTGTCAGGTTAAAAAATAAAGGTACGAATATTATATATCGAAGATGTATGAATATTTCAAATGAATACTTGTCGGGGCGTGAACGATCTTCGGATATTGCACGTAACGACAAGGGTTATGGTTGTTAAATGAATGAGGTAAAGAATGCCTAAAGTGTTCTTATGTTATAATGTAAGTATGTGTATATAGGTACACGAATGGCATGTGAGTTCTACGTTCGACATAGTAAGTTAGGATGGCAAATCCCTCTAGCTTCTGTCGGACATAGACTCGGCTGGTAATGGCGTAGTTAAGGACTGCGAGCCTTATACGTGAAGTAGATGATATATGTAAACGTAGATAAGGACTGCGAACCTTATACGTAATGTAGATAGGCGTCAGCATAGGAAAGGACTGTGAACCTTATACGTGCTGATTTTGTAGCATAGGGGAGGACTGCGAACCTCGTACGTGCTATGAATTAGGTTGCAACATAGGGAAGGACTGCGAACCTTGTACGTGTTGTGGATGTATTTCAGCATAGGAAAGGACTGTGAACCTTATACGTGCTGATTTTGTAGCATAGGGGAGGACTGCGAACCTCGTACGTGCTATGAATTAGGTTGCAACATAGGGAAGGACTGCGAACCTTGTACGTGTTGTGGATGTACTATGGTATAGGGAAGGACCGCGATCCTTGTACGTACCATAAATGGTGAACATAGGTAAGGACTGCGAACCTTGTACGTGTTCACGACCTTGAGTACAGGTATAGACGGTGAACTATGAACGTACTCTCGGTAGACTGAGGTTAGTGATTGTAGATATGTATGTATGTATGGTAGCAAGTATGTATGTAGAACAGAAGGGTAACTAGTGAAGTATGGATATGTATCTACGGATATGTATGTATGTGTATGTATTGTATGGCGTTCGATTAACTAGAACTCACTCAGCGTAGCTGACTTTTAGTATGCACGCAGGTGAGCTGATTATAGAGTTAGCATGAGGATGACACACGGCATGGATTGAACGGCTGGCATCTGAAGAAAGAAGTAAAGATGTTTTAAATATAAAGTTTTGTGTTATGGTATCAAAGAAAAGATTTAATGTTTTGTAACAAATGATTGATGTTTTATATTCCGCGAAAAGTTTTAATAAACTCTGATTTGAAGAACTGTGTTTATGAGTAAATCCGACGCTAAAGTAGGGTCACCGGGTTCGGGGCCTTACATAACAACCACTTGACAATCACTATCCTTGGAGATACGTGCAATATCCGAAGATCGTTCACGTACCGACAAGCATTACATAATAGCTACTTGTATAACATCTATACACTTACCACTTAAGGTAAGTGTATTCACACTTTCACATCTAACCTGCTTATCTTACCACTTAGCCTCTTATTTACCCCTACCACCTTGCCACTTTGCCACTTTAATAACGTATAACGTTATGCCACTTTGCCACTTTAATAACGTATAACGTTATGCCACTTTAATAACGTAAAACGTTATGCCACTTTGCCACTTTAATAACGTATAATGTTATGCCACTTTGCCACTTTAATAACGTATAACGTTATGCCACTTTGCTACTTTAATAACGTAAAACGTTATGCCACTTTGCCACTTTAATAACGTAAAACGTTATGCCACTTTGCCACTTTAATAATGTATAACGTTATGCCACTTTGCCACTTTAATGACGTAGTCACGTATAGGCTTACCCTACCACGTACTATCGTCATGCCACTAACACTCTTACTACACTCTTGCCACTTCTAACACGCTCTACCTCTACTTATCTACAACATGCTTCATATCATTTACATAATAAGCAAGTCACATCATAGCATTCATACCCACGTAATAACGATGGCACGTACAGGCTTTCCCTATCACGCGCTCACGTTATGCCACTAACACCCTTAGACTCTTGCCACTTCTAACACACTCTACCTATATCACACTTCATATCAGTTCAGTATTTACGTAATGAACAAGTCACATCATAACATTCATACACGCTATCAACCACTTGGAATTTACTATCCTTGGCGATACGTGCAATATCCGAATATCGTTCACGTACCGACAAGCATTATAAAACATATACCTCGTATAACATCTATAGCATACACTTACCACTTAAGGTAAGTGTATTCACACTTCACATCGAGTATGCACACAGCCCCGAAAACATAACAAGGAATGGGGCTAGAAACTCACCTGAACTCTGCTTCTTCCTCCGATAGTTGTAAATCCCTTCTTTAACTGAGCTCGGCTGACTGTATAAGTTACACGTATCAATACTCTCCTGATTTAATCTGGTGGCCTAGTATTAGCTTACTTTTACTTATCGTTTTTAATCTATTTTCTAATCGAACTTGACTTTAGGCGAAGTTAAACCTTAGGCGAAGTTGTCATCAGGCGAACTTAGCTTTAGGCGAAGTTGCCATCAGGCGAACTTAGCTTTAGGCGAAGTTGCCATCAGGCGAACTTAGCTTTAGGCGAAGTTATCAGTTAGGCGAACTTGGCCGTAAGTGAAGTTATCAGTTAGGCGAACTTGGCCTCAGGCGAAGTTATCGCTTTGAAGGCGAAGTTATCGCTTTGAAGGCGAAGTTGCCCAGTTCGCAGCGAAGTTGCCCAGTCCAGCCGCTGTTTGGTTTCTATCAAGCATTTTGGCGATTTTAACACCCTTGTTATGGTTCAACATCACCCACTACGTTCCCCAACCGTTTTCGGTCGTTTATACACTATAAAGCTTGGATCTTTAAACTTCAAAGATCAAGAATCATACCTTTTTGAGCTTGTTTGGATCTCGTTTAACTTGTTTAATCACAACTAATCGCTCACCCTCTCTCGGATCTTGTTCGTTCATCTCCTCGGCCGCCGGCGGTGTATGTGGTGTGTGTGTTTTGGGTGTGTGTAGAGATATGGATAAATGGATGGAATGGAAAGGATTGGGGTTTAAGGGGGTATTTATACTCCCTCAAGCCCATGGACCGAAGGTCCATATTTCCTTTTGGTCCATATCCAAACCCATCTAATTATCCTACTAAGTCTTCATATTATGCTGTTCCACTAACTCGTTTATTTCACCCGACAAAATAATATATTAAATATTACTTAGAAATTTCGAGATGTTACAATAAAATAAAGAATAATTACTCTATAGAAAACTATTGAGTAGTTTAAAGTTTTTAACATAAATTATTTAGTAATTTGTATGTTTCTTACGTTAAAAATTATTAAATTATCAGTATTCGATCTAACATGATGACAACATAGTGTACGTTTAAATCAAACCCCCTCCGTGGTTTGAAAAACATAAAGTTTAAAATAGATTGAATGATTATATTTTTTGTTAATTAACAAATGATAATAATGTTATTAAAAATTAGGTCTATTAATATTGTTTATTAATGTTAGTGGTGTGTGTTTAAGAGAAAACCTAGAAATTGTCTAATAAATTTTGAAAGTGGTTATTTGTAGTAGGACAAACAAAAAATAAAATATAAACATTTTTAATGAGAGTAATGATAATGATGTATAATATTGAAAAATTTATATACAAAAAAATTATTACTTATCATATTTTCTAACATTGCATGTAAGTTGCTTTCTCTTTCCTCCGGATATAGAAAGTAGCAATCATCAAAAACATGTCAAAACCCTAAGCACACGTGTCATTGCCAAAATTTGCCATGTCACAGTCGTACCACAAAGACACGTTCACACACACAAACACGTATCCAGCACTCCACTTTTGCCCCTATAAATTCACCTGCTTTCCTTCTCATTTCTCACAACATTAACAGCATGTTGAACTCTACAACCAACGCCGGAAACAATGGTGGTTCCAGCAGCCGGAGAAAACAAGACCCGAAGTCGACTCAACCGAGTTCAAGAAAAGGATGCATGAGAGGCAAAGGTGGTCCGGAGAACGCAGCTTGCACCTACAAAGGCGTCCGCCAGCGGACTTGGGGCAAATGGGTGTCCGAGATCCGCGAGCCCAACCGTGGCAGCCGCGTCTGGCTTGGAACATTTAGTTCCGCCCGTGAAGCGGCTATAGCCTATGACGCGGCTGCCAGGAGGCTTTATGGGCCAAACGCCCATATTAATCTCCCTGAGGAGGCCGCCAACGCCCCTCCACCGCCTCCAGCTGTCATGGAGGCGGCGAATGAGGCGAGGTATCGCCGTGCGGTTGAGCAATTTAAGAAGCAACAGGAGTTTCAACGCCAGGTGCAAATTTACATGCACCAGCAACAACAACAGCAACAACGAAACATCAAAGTGGAGACCACAATGGTACCCGATGTCCCCGATATTAATAATCGGTATGCCTTCGGGAACTACCATGAGTTTAATGGAGAAAATTATGTTGACCAGAAATGTGGTCAATCATCAAATGGGAACTTGAAGGCTAATTTACCTGAATTCGACGATTCGGGTTTGTGGACCGAGGCGGCATCAACCATGGACTATGAGTCCCAAGCGATGGACCCTGGGATCGGTGCGTCTACATTCAATGATACAATTGGCATTGAGATGAATCATCCATTAATGGTTTAATCGGTGGTCATTGGGAAAGATTGGTTTCAAGTTGGTCATGGCTTATGTCACAAAACATATATATATATATACTTAATATAAATTAATATATATATATATATATATATATATATAGTATATATCTATATAGAGGTGATCATCAAATATATGGTGCAAGATGATCATGTGATATGTCATATAATAGGGAATGGTATAGTTGTGGTGCCTATTTTAATATATAAATAATAGGATGTTTATATTTACATGTGTGTAATAAATTAGTCTTGCTTGTTACGCCTACTATACAGTTGGCCGTTCGCTATATATAGATATGATACATGCTTTATAATTTTTGCTTTAGTGGTAAAGTTATAATATCCTAAATATACGTTCATACTTTGGTTGGTTACAGTATAGAACTCAATAGATTTCATTTGTTACATGTTTTATATGATACTAAGGAGAGAAATCATACGATAGTGAGAATTGCAAAAAAAAAACGACTTCTCACTATAAGCCATAGTGAGAATTACAAAAAAGGACTTCTCGTATAAGCCATAGTGAGAATTGCATAAAACTAATTCTCGTATAAGCCATAGTGAGAATTGCAAAAAAATCAAGTGAACCGTTTAATTTTTAATTTTTAAATATTTAAAAAAAAATGAATCGATATTAAAGTAACATAAATATATAATTTTGAGATTTAAAAATTTAAATAATAAATCGATAGGTATTAAAATAACGTACATAAAGACATAAAGTTATATTCTCTCTTCGATTAATATTAATCACTAAACTATAATAATGACCACTTTTAACTAATATTTTCTTTTTATGTATTTTTAAATTTAATTTTTATTCTTTACCCTTATTTGTCATTTATGAGGCTTGAACCCTAGTCTTTGTTAAATTATATCGATACCTTTACATAAATCAAAATAACTTAAAGATAAAAAAATCAATAAATCCACTGTAAAAACAAAAGGAGAAAAAAATAAATTTATGTTTAAGATGTTTTTCTCAGATTTAATCACACAATTATAATTTCTTCCCTACTCAAATTATTTCAACATATCTTCGGTTTCTTCCATCATATTTACATGTGTAATAAATTAGTCTCGCTTGTTACGCCTATTATATAGTTGGTTGTTCACTTTATATAGATGCAATGCATGCTTTATAATATTTACTTTAATGGTAAAGTTATAAGGGGGTGTTTGGTAGAGGGATTTGATTGGGGAGAAATGGAATTAGAAATATTTCTTTTGTTTGTTTTCCACTTTTCATTTCTATTTCTCTTTCTATTTCTCTAAAACTAGAAAATTCAATTTCTCTTTAAAACAAAGAGAAAACCATTTCTCAGCAGCCTCCTCATAGCATGTCACCACCTCGTCTCCGGCCACCACATCGTCTCCGGCCGCCACCTCGTCTCCAAGTCTGCAACCGCCACCTCGTCTCCAAGTCTGCAACCACCACCCCGTCTCCGCCGTTCGCAGTGGTGAACACAGAGATGGTAACCGGTTGTAGGTTGCAGGTGGTACGGGTGAACGGAGATTAGGGTTTCAAGTGGTGGTTCGTGGTAGGTTAGGGTTTTCAGATGGTCGGGTGATTGTGGTCGCAGGTGGGTGACAGTGGTGGTGGAAATCGGCGGTGGTCGCAGGTGGCTTCTGATTATCATCATCATCGCCACCACAACCACCACCACAAAATCTCCAAAGAGGCAGTGATGACAGATCTGAGCCTCCTTTTTCTATATCTTATGTTTCAAAAATTTGAATCTTTTTAATTTCTTGTGTACTGTGGTTGAAGAAGGGGATTTGGTGGCGGCAGCCGGTGGTGGTGGGCTGTGGTTGAAGAAAGGGCTGTGGTGTGGGGCTGTGGTGGTGGGGCTGTGGTGGTGGTGCTGGTGGTGGTGGGGCTGCGGTGGTGAGTGGTGTCAACCACACTCTTACTAGACTCTGCCACTTCTATCACAATCTACCCCTACTTGTCTACAGCACACTTTATATCAATACAATATTTACATAATAAGCAAGTCACATCATAGAATACATACACACTAACATGTAACATCCCGAATTTCCAAAATGATATTAATTATATTACTTAATAATAGAGGGAAAGTTGACTCGGGTTCGGGAAATAAATAATTGAGTAGGAGTTGGTATGAGTCGGGCTAGTGTTAGATTAATTGAGATGGGTTAAATGAGAATGGGCCTTAGGTCCATGGGCTTTAAGGGATATAAATATCCCCTAAACCACCATAAAACCTAAACCTCATCTCTTTCCATTCTAATCTCTACACATTCAAAAACACACACACCATAAACGAGCAGGATTCGAGAGAGAGTAAACGTTAGTTGGTGCTGGATCGTCGTGACGAACCAAAGCAACAAGACCAGCTCGTGTTCGTAAGTTTGACTCGTTCAAGGTACGTTTATGGTTAGAAATCGTTCGTATAGGTTCGGTTTGATTTGAGAAATGGTAGATCTGAGTTTGTATGGTAAAAACGAATCCAACAAAGCTAAACTTACTGAAAATGGTTATGATTTGATGGGTTAATCGATTGATAAAAAGGACCCGTAACCTATATGCCTAAATCGCACCCTCTAAACATCGATGTTAGGTCGATTTGATAGTTGGGGTTTGTAGGCGCTGGTCAGACGATTCCATGAGTACCTAAATCGAGTTATTTGGTTAAGGAACGAAGGATTTAAGAGCGAACAGAACCTGCAGACGACAACTTCGCCTGCAAGCTAAGTTCGCCTAATGAACTTCGCCTGCAAGATAAGTTCGCCTGATGAACTTCGCCTAAAGCTAAGTTCGCCTAAGGTTTAACTTCGCCTAAAGCTAAGTTCGCCTAAGGTTTAACTTCGCCTAAAGCTAAGTTCGCCTAAGGTTTAACTTCGCCTAAAGATAAGTTCGCCTAAGGTTTAACTTCGCCTAAAGCTAAGTTCGCCTATGGTTTAACTTCGCCTAAAGCTAAGTTCGCCTAAGGTTTAACTTCGCTAAAGCTAAGTTCGCCTAAGGTTTAACTTCGCCTAAAGTTAAGTTCGCTTAGAAAATAAATTAAAAACCTAATGGAAAATGTGTTAAGACAGTTAATGTAAATAAAATTTTTCCAAGCTGACTTGGCAGCTCGACCCCAGCCAGGGGCTCTGCCCCTTGGACCCTGCTTGGGGCTGCCGCCCCTAGACCCCGCTGCCAGGGGCGCTGCCCCCGGACCCCCGTTCGTTTTGGGTAGTAGTTAAGACTGGAAAGATGATATGAGTAGTGATAGTTGTTTGATACGTGTACTTGTTATACAGTCAGCCGTGCACAGCTGAAGAAAGGGATTACGATTAACGGTGAACGTAACCGTGTTCAGGTGAGTTTCTAGCCCCATTCCTTGTTATGTTTTCGGGGCTGTGTGCATACTCGATGTGTTGTTAATACATTTATCCTAAGTGATAAGTGTATGTCATATGTGATATGTGTGATAGATGTGAATGATTGTTTGTCGGTACGCGAACGATCTTCGGATATTGCGCGTACTGTCAGGTTAAAAAATAAAGGTACGAATATTATATATCGAAGATGTATGAATATTTCAAATGAATACTTGTCGGGGCGTGAACGATCTTCGGATATTGCACGTAACGACAAGGGTTATGGTTGTTAAATGAATGAGGTAAAGAATGCCTAAAGTGTTCTTATGTTATAATGTAAGTATGTGTATATAGGTACACGAATGGCATGTGAGTTCTACGTTCGACATAGTAAGTTAGGATGGCAAATCCCTCTAGCTTCTGTCGGACATAGACTCGGCTGGTAATGGCGTAGTTAAGGACTGCGAGCCTTATACGTGAAGTAGATGATATATGTAAACGTAGATAAGGACTGCGAACCTTATACGTAATGTAGATAGGCGTCAGCATAGGAAAGGACTGTGAACCTTATACGTGCTGATTTTGTAGCATAGGGGAGGACTGCGAACCTCGTACGTGCTATGAATTAGGTTGCAACATAGGGAAGGACTGCGAACCTTGTACGTGTTGTGGATGTATTTCAGCATAGGAAAGGACTGTGAACCTTATACGTGCTGATTTTGTAGCATAGGGGAGGACTGCGAACCTCGTACGTGCTATGAATTAGGTTGCAACATAGGGAAGGACTGCGAACCTTGTACGTGTTGTGGATGTACTATGGTATAGGGAAGGACCGCGATCCTTGTACGTACCATAAATGGTGAACATAGGTAAGGACTGCGAACCTTGTACGTGTTCACGACCTTGAGTACAGGTATAGACGGTGAACTATGAACGTACTCTCGGTAGACTGAGGTTAGTGATTGTAGATATGTATGTATGTATGGTAGCAAGTATGTATGTAGAACAGAAGGGTAACTAGTGAAGTATGGATATGTATCTACGGATATGTATGTATGTGTATGTATTGTATGGCGTTCGATTAACTAGAACTCACTCAGCGTAGCTGACTTTTAGTATGCACGCAGGTGAGCTGATTATAGAGTTAGCATGAGGATGACACACGGCATGGATTGAACGGCTGGCATCTGAAGAAAGAAGTAAAGATGTTTTAAATATAAAGTTTTGTGTTATGGTATCAAAGAAAAGATTTAATGTTTTGTAACAAATGATTGATGTTTTATATTCCGCGAAAAGTTTTAATAAACTCTGATTTGAAGAACTGTGTTTATGAGTAAATCCGACGCTAAAGTAGGGTCACCGGGTTCGGGGCCTTACATAACAACCACTTGACAATCACTATCCTTGGAGATACGTGCAATATCCGAAGATCGTTCACGTACCGACAAGCATTACATAATAGCTACTTGTATAACATCTATACACTTACCACTTAAGGTAAGTGTATTCACACTTTCACATCTAACCTGCTTATCTTACCACTTAGCCTCTTATTTACCCCTACCACCTTGCCACTTTGCCACTTTAATAACGTATAACGTTATGCCACTTTGCCACTTTAATAACGTATAACGTTATGCCACTTTAATAACGTAAAACGTTATGCCACTTTGCCACTTTAATAACGTATAATGTTATGCCACTTTGCCACTTTAATAACGTATAACGTTATGCCACTTTGCTACTTTAATAACGTAAAACGTTATGCCACTTTGCCACTTTAATAACGTAAAACGTTATGCCACTTTGCCACTTTAATAATGTATAACGTTATGCCACTTTGCCACTTTAATGACGTAGTCACGTATAGGCTTACCCTACCACGTACTATCGTCATGCCACTAACACTCTTACTACACTCTTGCCACTTCTAACACGCTCTACCTCTACTTATCTACAACATGCTTCATATCATTTACATAATAAGCAAGTCACATCATAGCATTCATACCCACGTAATAACGATGGCACGTACAGGCTTTCCCTATCACGCGCTCACGTTATGCCACTAACACCCTTAGACTCTTGCCACTTCTAACACACTCTACCTATATCACACTTCATATCAGTTCAGTATTTACGTAATGAACAAGTCACATCATAACATTCATACACGCTATCAACCACTTGGAATTTACTATCCTTGGCGATACGTGCAATATCCGAATATCGTTCACGTACCGACAAGCATTATAAAACATATACCTCGTATAACATCTATAGCATACACTTACCACTTAAGGTAAGTGTATTCACACTTCACATCGAGTATGCACACAGCCCCGAAAACATAACAAGGAATGGGGCTAGAAACTCACCTGAACTCTGCTTCTTCCTCCGATAGTTGTAAATCCCTTCTTTAACTGAGCTCGGCTGACTGTATAAGTTACACGTATCAATACTCTCCTGATTTAATCTGGTGGCCTAGTATTAGCTTACTTTTACTTATCGTTTTTAATCTATTTTCTAATCGAACTTGACTTTAGGCGAAGTTAAACCTTAGGCGAAGTTGTCATCAGGCGAACTTAGCTTTAGGCGAAGTTGCCATCAGGCGAACTTAGCTTTAGGCGAAGTTGCCATCAGGCGAACTTAGCTTTAGGCGAAGTTATCAGTTAGGCGAACTTGGCCGTAAGTGAAGTTATCAATTAGGCGAACTTGGCCTCAGGCGAAGTTATCGCTTTGAAGGCGAAGTTATCGCTTTGAAGGCGAAGTTGCCCAGTTCGCAGCGAAGTTGCCCAGTCCAGCCGCTGTTTGGTTTCTATCAAGCATTTTGGCGATTTTAACACCCTTGTTATGGTTCAACATCACCCACTACGTTCCCCAACCGTTTTCGGTCGTTTATACACTATAAAGCTTGGATCTTTAAACTTCAAAGATCAAGAATCATACCTTTTTGAGCTTGTTTGGATCTCGTTTAACTTGTTTAATCACAACTAATCGCTCACCCTCTCTCGGATCTTGTTCGTTCATCTCCTCGGCCGCCGGCGGTGTATGTGGTGTGTGTGTTTTGGGTGTGTGTAGAGATATGGATAAATGGATGGAATGGAAAGGATTGGGGTTTAAGGGGGTATTTATACTCCCTCAAGCCCATGGACCGAAGGTCCATATTTCCTTTTGGTCCATATCCAAACCCATCTAATTATCCTACTAAGTCTTCATATTATGCTGTTCCACTAACTCGTTTATTTCACCCGACAAAATAATATATTAAATATTACTTAGAAATTTCGAGATGTTACAATAAAATAAAGAATAATTACTCTATAGAAAACTATTGAGTAGTTTAAAGTTTTTAACATAAATTATTTAGTAATTTGTATGTTTCTTACGTTAAAAATTATTAAATTATCAGTATTCGATCTAACATGATGACAACATAGTGTACGTTTAAATCAAACCCCCTCCGTGGTTTGAAAAACATAAAGTTTAAAATAGATTGAATGATTATATTTTTTGTTAATTAACAAATGATAATAATGTTATTAAAAATTAGGTCTATTAATATTGTTTATTAATGTTAGTGGTGTGTGTTTAAGAGAAAACCTAGAAATTGTCTAATAAATTTTGAAAGTGGTTATTTGTAGTAGGACAAACAAAAAATAAAATATAAACATTTTTAATGAGAGTAATGATAATGATGTATAATATTGAAAAATTTATATACAAAAAAATTATTACTTATCATATTTTCTAACATTGCATGTAAGTTGCTTTCTCTTTCCTCCGGATATAGAAAGTAGCAATCATCAAAAACATGTCAAAACCCTAAGCACACGTGTCATTGCCAAAATTTGCCATGTCACAGTCGTACCACAAAGACACGTTCACACACACAAACACGTATCCAGCACTCCACTTTTGCCCCTATAAATTCACCTGCTTTCCTTCTCATTTCTCACAACATTAACAGCATGTTGAACTCTACAACCAACGCCGGAAACAATGGTGGTTCCAGCAGCCGGAGAAAACAAGACCCGAAGTCGACTCAACCGAGTTCAAGAAAAGGATGCATGAGAGGCAAAGGTGGTCCGGAGAACGCAGCTTGCACCTACAAAGGCGTCCGCCAGCGGACTTGGGGCAAATGGGTGTCCGAGATCCGCGAGCCCAACCGTGGCAGCCGCGTCTGGCTTGGAACATTTAGTTCCGCCCGTGAAGCGGCTATAGCCTATGACGCGGCTGCCAGGAGGCTTTATGGGCCAAACGCCCATATTAATCTCCCTGAGGAGGCCGCCAACGCCCCTCCACCGCCTCCAGCTGTCATGGAGGCGGCGAATGAGGCGAGGTATCGCCGTGCGGTTGAGCAATTTAAGAAGCAACAGGAGTTTCAACGCCAGGTGCAAATTTACATGCACCAGCAACAACAACAGCAACAACGAAACATCAAAGTGGAGACCACAATGGTACCCGATGTCCCCGATATTAATAATCGGTATGCCTTCGGGAACTACCATGAGTTTAATGGAGAAAATTATGTTGACCAGAAATGTGGTCAATCATCAAATGGGAACTTGAAGGCTAATTTACCTGAATTCGACGATTCGGGTTTGTGGACCGAGGCGGCATCAACCATGGACTATGAGTCCCAAGCGATGGACCCTGGGATCGGTGCGTCTACATTCAATGATACAATTGGCATTGAGATGAATCATCCATTAATGGTTTAATCGGTGGTCATTGGGAAAGATTGGTTTCAAGTTGGTCATGGCTTATGTCACAAAACATATATATATATACTTAATATAAATTAATATATATATATATAGTAGTATAGTATATATCTATATAGAGGTGATCATCAAATATATAGTGCAAGATGATCATGTGATATGTCATATAATAGGGAATGGTATAGTTGTGGTGCCTATTTTAATATATAAATAATAGGATGTTTATATTTACATGTGTGTAATAAATTAGTCTTGCTTGTTACGCCTACTATACAGTTGGCCGTTCGCTATATATAGATATGATACATGCTTTATAATTTTTGCTTTAGTGGTAAAGTTATAATATCCTAAATATACGTTCATACTTTGGTTGGTTACAGTATAGAACTCAATAGATTTCATTTGTTACATGTTTTATATAATACTAAGGAGAGAAATCATACGATAGTGAGAATTGCAAAAAAAAAACGACTTCTCACTATAAGCCATAGTGAGAATTACAAAAAAGGACTTCTCGTATAAGCCATAGTGAGAATTGCATAAAACTACTTCTCGTATAAGCCATAGTGAGAATTGCAAAAAATCAAGTGAACCGTTTAATTTTTAATTTTTAAATATTTAAAAATTAATGAATCGATATTAAAGTAACATAAATATATAATTTTGAGATTTAAAAATTTAAATAATAAATCGATAGGTATTAAAATAACGTACATAAAGACATAAAGTTATATTCTCTCTTCGATTAATATTAATCACTAAACTATAATAATGACCACTTTTAACTAATATTTTCTTTTTATGTATTTTTAAATTTAATTTTTATTCTTTACCCTTATTTGTCATTTATGAGGCTTGAACCCTAGTCTTTGTTAAATTATATCGATACCTTTACATAAATCAAAATAACTTAAAGATAAAAAAATCAATAAATCCATTGTAAAAACAAAAGGAGAAAAAAATAAATTTATGTTTAAGATGTTTTTCTCAGATTTAATCACACAATTATAATTTCTTCCCTACTCAAATTATTTCAACATATCTTCGGTTTCTTCCATCATATTTACATGTGTAATAAATTAGTCTCGCTTGTTACGCCTATTATATAGTTGGTTGTTCACTTTATATAGATGCAATGCATGCTTTATAATATTTACTTTAATGGTAAAGTTATAATATCCTAAATATACTTTCAAACCAATTGGTTGGTTACAGTTTAGAACTCAAGAGCTTTCATTTGTTATATGTTTCGTATAATGATAAGGGGTGGGTTCATACGAGAAATCTTTTGTATAAGTCATGTCATATTATCTAGTAAGAATTACAAGAAATCAAGTGAACCGTTTAATTTTTAATTTTAAATATTTAAAAATAAATGAATCGGTAATAAAGTAACACAAATATTTAATTTTAAATTTTAATATTTAAAAATAAATGAATAGGTATTAAAGTAACATAAAATATTTTCTCTCTTCGGATAATATTAGTCACCAATATAATAATTACCTTTTTAACTAATATTTATTTATTTTTATTTTGAAACTAATTTTTTACACCCTTTTTTTGTCTCTCATGAGGCTTGAACTGTGTTCTTTTTTAGGTTACATCTACCTTTACCAAAATCACAATAAGTAAAAGATTTTAAAAAATCAATAAATTCATTTAAAAGACAAATAGAAAAAAAACAATAAATTCATGTTTAACATGTTTTTCTCCTCTCTCTTGATTTCCCCACACACAGTTATAATTTCTTCCCTACTCCTCAAATTTTTTCTACGTATCTTCAGTTATTTTTTTTTAATTTTTTTTTTGGGGTACTAAAACTGAATATATTGATATTAACATGTAGCTTTATATGTAGGAAATGATCAAAATACAATAGAGAGGCAAATAAACGGGCATAAAGTTGGTTCGTCATCCCTTTTTTCTTTCACACATATTCAATTTCTTCCTATACATTTTCAAAAAAAAATGTACGCCTTTTTAATTTTCTCACACATTTTTATATTTTTCTTACAAATCTTCAACTTTTTCGTACACATCTTTAATTTCGTCGCTAACACATGTTCAAGTCCATCTTCAACATAAACAAAAGAAAATGCTTATTTACTTGCAAAAGAGCAATTGATGATGGTGTTGCTATATATTAGCCCAAAACAACCATAAATTTAAAACCTTATTTTGCAAAGTTTGGCTAACTAGGGAGTCGTGTGGATTAATCATACGGTGTAGGCAACGAGTGTTTCGTAACTGTACGTCCACAATACCTAAGCTTCCCATCCGTGTTTTACTTTGTGTACCTTCGCCAATTTGGTTGAAATTTATGTCTTTACTACTAGTTTTTCTTTTAAAACATTAAACTAATTATTAGTACTTTACTGACTATATAATAATTAATTGCATGCATACATTTATGTGAGGGCTTTAATTTCTTTTTGCCCCACATGATTTGCATGTGAGATGAGTTAACAACAAAAATAAATATGGTTTGGCTAAAGGATGTAACGTGCAAAAAATATGGAACATAAATGACTAATAGAGAGTTTTTTTAAACATAAGGGACAGAAACTACAAATAAGTATAAATGCAAAGAATTATTCTTCATTTTTGTCTGAATAATATTTAACACCTTATGAGTTTATCTTTTCGTAAATTGATAAAAGTTATTTTATTTGAAAAGTTAACCTTTATATTACATCTACCTAAAACTTTATAGTTCTAGTTTTCTAGAGTCGTATTATGTAAAAATAGAATATTTTGTTTAAATGATCGTATCTTTTAAACTTGTGAACATGTAAATGTTTTCAGGTTTATGTCTGATTTGACTCATCATATGAAGTATGAACACGGTAACTAGAGGTCTAGAACACCTCCATCTAATTGGGCTCACGTAAATAATACAAGTATACGACTATTCAAGTTTAAAGTATACAATTCGGCCCAACATCCTTATTGTAAACCACCTGGGCCTAAAAGATATTGTCCATTGGAGTTTGGAGTTTGGACCTTGGAATTTGGATGGATAGTTATTTTATATCCTTTTAAATTAGCATAATATAATTATATATCTAGCTCAAATAACCATTTTATAAATTCTTACGGCAACCAGAGCGATTATATTAGCATTTAACATGTTTCTTAATCTAAAATGACATGCCTAGTAACGTCGCTACTAGCTAGGTCCCTACGATGTATTCTCAACTTTATTTCAAAAGAGAGAGAGAAGAATTGAAAGAAATGTTTTTTCTTCTCTACTTTTCTCCTCTCTTTTCTTTCCTTCCTTTCCTTATAATTTCCTTTCCACTATATTCCCGAGTCTTATTTAAAGAGAGGAGGTGAAGGAAAGGAGAAGAAAATGTGAAGGAATTATGTTCCAAAGATTTTTTAAGAAGGGGAGGGGAAGGGAGAGAAAAGACTAGAAAATTTAAGTGTATAATCATCTTTCCAAATTGGAGAGATTAGGAGAGAAAATGTGTTTGTATCATAACCTATTAACTCCTACATTTTCTTTCTCTTTCCTTCCATTTTCATTAAACTCGGGAACACGAAATAAAGTGACATTTTCCTCCCCCTCTCCTTCTTTTCTCTTTTATTTCTCCTCCTTTTCTTTTCTCTCCTTAAATGAAACTCGAAAACACAGTGTTCAAGTTGAAAGGAAATCAATCCCTTCATATTTACTCGTCATTTCCCTTCTCTTTCCTTTACTTTCTTTCTTTCATTCCTTTTAATGAAACTCATAATACAACTTCAAGTATATTTCCTTTCCTCTTTTAAAAATAAGAAAGAAACTAATAATAATAAAAAAAACTGTTAGTTCTTGAAAACACGACAACATTTTTCTTTCCATCAATTTCCTTCTTCTCCAATGTGTTCCCAAATTTACTTAACGAAAGATTGGAAATGAAAGGAAAGAAAAATATCTCCTTTACATTCTACTCTTTTCTTTTTCTTTCCTTCCAATCTGAAAAGAAACATTTTCTTTTCATTTTACTCTTCAAACATTTTTCTTTCCTTTAATTTCTTTTCTTTAATGAATCTTTGAAACAATTTTTTTATTATTTACTTCGAACAAAAAAAGTCAGGAACATGCCTCTTTTTTTTTTCTTTTAATTCGCTCTTTCCGGCTTCAATCTTGATGGGTCGGTGTAACCCCACAAATTTTAACGCCACCATACCCATCTCGGTTTTGTGGCTAGAAATCGCACCCATCTCGTACTTCCGATCCAGCCAATGGTGCTGTGGTGTTGCCTGTGGGTTGTTTAATATCTATAAAAGGTGTAGCCAGAATACAACTTATTAATTTATTAAGAGTATTTTGGTAATATGTGTATATTTTAATTGTTAGTGATGGCATTCTGGTTGTTTCATGGTAAAGGGTGTTTGGGATTCTTTATAACTTATTAAAAAGTTAAAAAAGTGTTTGGAATTGCTTAATGTGTGCGTGGGAAAGTTCTATAAGTCACAAGGTTGTAACTTATGACTTATGAATAAGTCACAAGGAGGTAAAAATAAGGAATCCCAAATAGGGATGAGCATGGTACCGTACCGGTACCGAAAATACCGATCCCAAAAATCACAAATTCTTGATGCCGGTACCGAATATTCGGTTCGGTACCGGTATTGAAGATAAAATTCGGAAAATACCGGTACCGTAAAGATCCGAAACTCAGAATTTTGGTACAGATTTCGGTACCGGTACCGAATTTGCTCATCCATAATCCCAAACACCCCTAATTAACTTAAATGAAATAACTAACGGAGTTAATGTTCTATTACACTATGAGTGTTTTTATAACGACATTAAAAGTTAGAACCGTTACCGGTCACATTGTTAGCTGCGATTATTATAAGCCGGTGATTAATATTTTGGATTATTAAAATTCAACTTTGATTATTTGTATAACATGTCAAATTGAGTGTTAAAATTTTCTTGGAACGAAAATAATACAAACTTGGTATCTAAATGTAAAACTTGAAAACTTATATGGAGTTATGTACAATCACAAAACAATACAAAATCCTTACAAACATTGATATATTTGCATTTATGGTGGTTGTTCATTAATGTGATCTAGTTATAAAAGTCCCATAGTAAATACTATTTGTGTTCCAAAAAAAACAGCTTCAGTAAAAAAAAAATTAATTAAATAAAAAAAAAAACTTTGAAAGTCGAGTAACATCGCAAAAGTCAAACTCCATTTTTGTCGGTGGTCATGAATGTCACTCTTCAGGTCATCCTGAGTTAACTAATTAATCCAAGTAGAGGTCGAAGTTGGTCGAGTGGGCTTGGTTCGAGTTTCATCACCAATTTTAGGTAAAGTTACTAAAACCCATGTTTAAGTTTTAACTAAATTTTTGGTTTGGTTGGTGTCAACTGTCTTGTGATAGTCGTGCATGTTGATTATTTTGAAAATCTATCAAATACAAACGTGAATTGTGAGCAAGAATAGAGCTTGAGTTGACATAGTTGATAATTTGGCGAAGAGTCGGGTCAAACAACCGGGTCTGGAAGTAAAGACACGTGTGTCGTTCTGTTGTTGAATGTTGACTTGTTGCCATCTTTGGTTTTGAAGTCTATTTCAGTATTTTGGGCTTTTGGCCACAGTTTTTCATATTGAGATTTTCAAAACCAGATTAAACCGGTCTACATTTAACAGTTCAAACGGAGCTAAATCTTCACCCTGGTTCGATATTCGTTGAGTAAGCTGAACCATTAATTCAAGATAAGCTACTTTTTAAATATAACTCAAATACATTGTTACGGCGTAACCTTGAAACTTAGTTACTATTCTATATTTTTATAGAATTTTACGTATTTAGAAGGTGAAACTTTTGATGGTCTATCATTTTACGTAAAATGAACTTTCAAATACAACTATAATTTCATGCTAAAAAACTGAAGTACGATCATTAATAAATTATTTATAATTTATTGCTATAACCTAATTAATTATTAGATTTTAGATGGTTGCAAACTTGCAATTATTCACGAAGTATTTTCATATTAATATTCAATATTATCTCCTTGAAGAATTTACATATTGCCACCTACACATTTGTGCATATATTTGATTCTTTATTGATGATTATAAGAAATGTTATTTACAAAAAAAATTGTTTTTGCTAGCTAATTGTTTATTTAATAGCAAGACGTCCATAACAACTTACTCTTTTGAGATCTTAAAAACGAAAGTCAAAATCGTACCGAAACCATAATGAACCAAAATGACACCATCTTAACTGGGCAGCCACACATTTCTAGAATTCTACTGGTTTGTTAAAAGAACTTCATACTAGTTGTTGTTTGTTGATTTAAATCTAATAGATAATTACGAGTATCATGAGCGTACATGTATTAGTTTGATAGGCCTAAACTACTCCACATCTCTATTTCCACAATTCATTCTATGTATGGGTCTGTCATTATTTTCATCTCTAATCATCGCTACACGTACGTTTTTCTATCGTCGGTTATTGCTACCGATATTCTCTTTTTTTCTCTGCTGCAGCTGCACGAGCTCTTGATTATTGTCATACCACACACAACAATGCTATACGCCAAGTTGCTAATTAACACAACTCATTCGAAAAATAAAATTTAAAAACCTATTTTCACAATTTATATAAAGTCAAAATCATAGCGATTGAACCAAAATAATACCATCTTAACTAGTAACTACCTTTCTAGAATTCCACGGGTTTGTTAAAAACTTAAAATCACTTTCTAGTAGTTTGTTTATTCAATTAAATATGATAAATAATTACAATGATCATGTGTAAACATGTACTGTTTGATATGTCTGAACTACTCCGCACCTCTATTACCACAATTTATTATCTCGGTATCAATCTGTCATTATCTTCAACTATAATCACCGCTAGCTAAACGTACAATTTATATCGTCAGTTATTGTTACCGACACTCTTTTCTCTACTCTTTTTTCGTTTTCCCGCATGAGCCCTTGATTCCTATCATACAACACAAAACAATGTTATACGCTAAGTCGAAAACTAGCACAAGTTGTTTAAAAGAGAAAAATAATAAATCCATTTTGACAATTTTATATTTTTTCTTGTTTAATTATTTTAGAGAAATATCTTTGTACAGTTATCCACCTATTGGATATTTTTTCTTGATAAGCACCGAAAAACTAACTATCCAACTTCAAACATAAACTCAAATCACCCGACTTTTATGTCATGATTAGATTTCATTATTATCAATAATAATAATTTTAATTTAAATCTAAATCACTAACTTATAATCTCAATTCACTGTATCCGGACACATATATTCGAATCGTGACGAAATCACGAATTAATTCCCGCATTAAAATCGTTCAGTCCGTTTCCAAATAATAATAATAATGTCTTTAATTTCCATGAGCCACCAGTTGCTTCACACTGATCCAAACACAGCCACAGCCACGTCATCAATGGATTTGGTAACCAACGGAAGCGTTGATTTCAGAGGCAGAGTTGCTAATAAACGAAAAACCGGTGGATTGAAAGCCACTCCGTTTATTATCGGTACGTTGTTGTTTGTAACAGAATTAGTTAGCTAGTTACTAGTTAGTTATAGAGTTTGTTATGTTTGTTATTTGGTAAAAAATTATTAGTTGTTTGTAACAGAATTAGTTAGTTAGTTAGTTATGGAGTTTGTTTGTTATTTGGTAAAAGTTTGTTAAGTTGATTTATATAGCTAATGAGGCGGCGGAGAGGCTGTCGGCGTTCACGGTGTCTGCGAGTTTGGTGTTGTATTTGACCAAGGAGATGAAGGAGTCGTTGCCGGATGCTGCAACTCATGTCAGTGATTGGGTGGGTGCTACGTATCTGCTTATGCTTCTCGGGGCGTTTATTGCTGACGCTTATTTGGGCCGGTATCTCACTGTTGTTCTTTCCTCGGCCGTCTACCTCGCAGTAAGTGCCTTCTTGTTTTTAGTTTTCGCAATTGTTCGTAAAAATATTATCGAAAGGGGTAAAATGGTCATCGAGTAAAAGTTCATTAAAGTTAGATGGATGGATATTATATTATTTAGTTTTGGTCGGGTATATATGAAATTAATCCTTTTTAGGGAACGACAAAGACAAAGATTGTTCATAAACATAATATATATATACAAAACTTTGTATTTAAAAAATAATATTAATAATAAATGTTAAAACATCAGATTCGGTTTATGCAGCTGGTTCCTAGTTTCAAACCGTAAACCGAACTGTAAACTGTTAAAACCAACCAATCTTCGGTGTCAATGGTTCAGTCGGTTTCAGCGGTTTATGAACAACCATCACTTTTTAAAACCAAGTCACCAAACCAGACCAAAGGTTTAACGATGGCTGACTAATGCATAACCAATTTTAAGTTGAGAACTGTATAACTGCGTCTCTTTCTACGTCTGGTTAATGGTCAAATAATAAGTTTTTGTTATTTGCTATGATCAGGGAATGATCCTGCTGACCGTTTCAGCTTCGGTCAGCTCCTTACGCCCGCCACCATGCACTGAACAATCAACCTGCCCGTCAGCCACCCCGGGCCAATCAGCCTTTCTATACTGTGCCTTAGCTCTAGTAGCCCTGGGCACGGGTGGGGTCAAACCTAACGTCCCATCATTCGGTGCCGACCAACACGATGAAAACGACGAGACTGAACTCTCGTACAAATACACGTTTTTCAACTTCTTTTTCCTATCAATTAAAGTCGGGGCAATGTTAGGATTAACCGTGATGGTGTATATAGAACAGGAGAAAGGGTATGCATGGGGGTTTGGGCTCCCGACCGGGATCATGTTTGCATCGGTTGTGATTTTGGCAGCTGGGTTTCCAAGGTATCGGTATAAGAAACCGATGGGGAGCGTTTTTACCCGGTTTGTTCAGGTGGTTGTGGTTTCTGTTAGGAATCATTTTAAAGGTGTGAAAGTGAGTCCTGATGTTAAGCTTTATGAAGTTGCTACTGAAGATTCGGATATTGTGGGTGCAAGGAAGCTGTCTCATACTCCTCAGTATAGGTTAGTATGGTTTATAAATAATTTATGTTATTATCGTAACAGACGCGTTCAATACAGAACTATTATAAAGTAGATGATATTGTGAGCATCAAATGATGAAAACTGAAACGAAAAAAGCTGATTACAAGTAACTTTAAGAAATTAATAAATTGTGTAGCCCAAATATTTTATGTCAATAATCAAGTTAGCATTGGTTAACTAAAATTTTAGGCAAATTCAAAATGGCAAAACTGAAACCAAACTGAACCCATACCGAAACTGGACGGTTTTCGAAAACCCAAAAAACCAAGTTTTCGGTTTGAGCCCAACATCGACTTATTCACAACTCTAAAAGATATATCACAGTGTGCATGGGTCGGTTGTGGGCTCAAACCGAACAAAAAACACGAAATTCGGTTTCATTTTTTTTGTTTTAACAATTTGGCCTAAAATTTTTCGGCCGAAAAAAATTTAGTCCAGAATTATGAATTTGGATCTAAATCTTTTTGTTAATTGTTTGATTACTATATATTTGGGCTAGAATTGTTTTGTTACACTATTTTTCAAATTCTTATAAATTTGTTAAACATTCAAAATAAAAAATGAAGATCACACTCAGTTTTGTTCATGTTTTTCGGTTTTAATAAGATGCAAAAACAGAAACCAAACAGAAACTCTGTTTTTTACGTAGAAAACTAAACCATCGATTTTCGATTGGGTTCAGTTATTTCGATTTTATACACACCTCTAGATACAAGTGTATTATGTGGTTATCACGGTTCTGTATTGAAAATTCCTGACTGTAACTATATTGTTTTTGTAATCATAGTTAACGTGTGAATATAAACAATCAACAATTTGGTTTTTAGATTCTTGGACAAAGCAGCAATGATGGAAGATCCCGAGATAACTGACATCAACAACCGATGGAAGCTATGCACCGTGACACAAGTCGAAGAACTAAAGACATTTTTACGAGTGTTCCCGGTTTGGGCCTCCACCATAGCCCTTTCCCTCTCCTTAGCCCAACAGTCCACCTTCTTCTTGGCCCAATCCAAAACCCTGGACAGACACCTCGGCCCAAACTTCGTCATCCCCCCGGGCTCCATGCAAGTGTTTGCAGTCGTAAACGCTTTCATAACCGTCCCCATATACGAAAGGTTTGTCGTACCCGTTATAAAACGGAAAACAAACCATCACCGTGGTTTCACATCCTTACAACGCATGGGTCTCGGTTTGTTTATTTCCATTTTTGCCCTTGCCTCGGCTGCAGCAGTTGAACACATGCGTAGGACCCACCCAAACCCACAGAGTTTGAGCGTTTTTTGGCTGGTTCCACAGTTTTTTATATTGGGTGGGGCTGAGTCTTTCACCTATGTGGGACAACTGGAGTTCTTTTATGACGAAGCGACCGATGGTATGAAAAGTGTTTGTGGGGCGTTGTTTTTGAGTGAGATCGGGATCGGGAGTTGGGTAAATAGTGCACTTGTTAAGATTGTTGAGCGGGCCACGGGGACGGGTGAGAATGGGTGGTTAAGAGATGATCTTAATGAGAGTAAACTTTATTATTATTACTCGATCTTGGCTGCGATAAGTTTGGTTAATTTGTTTGTGTATGTGTGGGTCGCTCGTAGGTACACGAGTCGACATCAAGGATGAGCCGTATATATTAACACGAAACAAGTTTTAATGTCTAGAAACTTATGTTTATGTATGGTATATTTGTAGTAGTTGGTTCTGTTAATTTTAAGCCCTAGAAAGGTTTATGAATTGTTTATATTTTTAATTATTTGAAGGAAATGTTTATTGGCACTTTGAATTGTATGTGCATTTCTAACATAAATAAAACGAATATCAAGTTTAATAGTTTCATATTAATGATTTCGTTAAAAGATTACCTTGAAATCGGTTAACACCAAAGTGTGTTTGATTTATTAAAAGGAAGCCTCAACACATAGCTTGTGCAAAATATAATAATACTATAAAATATTGTATATCTTTCAAAGATCATACCTTCAAAACCAACTCTTAAGGATCTAGGGATCAGGGCCGTCTTTGAGGCATGGCAGGGTAGTCGACGGCCACAGGCCCGACACCCCGCTAGGTCCGAATTTTTTTTTTTTTTAAATTTATATGTATTTTTATCAAAAACATGTGTATAATCAATGTTTCAACACAATTACATAACCACTAGCTTGATCTAATGGTAAAGGGGTATGACATTTAACCAAAAGGTTGTGGGTTATAGTCTTGTTTGAGACAATTTTAAGCTTATTTTTATACAAAAGTTTTTTACACAACTTAAATCATAATCAAATAAGCTCATTTATAATTAAATTGTTTAAACCCAACAAAATGCTTATTTTACTTAAGGCTTAAAAAAAAGTTCGCCTTTGACCCAAAAATTTTTTCGTCTTTTCGGAACCGGCCCTATCTAGGGTAAAAGTTTATAATCAATTAACACACCTTGTTACCATTTTAATCTGATTAGCGGTTCAATTTATAACCATCAACTGCATGCGAGAGCTTCGGGTTCTAACACTCCCAATAATTAGAAAAAAATTAATAATGAATAAAATGACTATAAGTTGTTCTTTTAAATGTTACAGTATACAACAATCAATTAATCAGTTACAACTGTATATATTGAGGTATATCAAGCAAAAAAATCTGTTAAAAATGGCACATCAGTTATCGTTTTCTTCACCGATTGAAACAAACGAAAATGGGACGAATATGTAACCGTCTCCCTCGTAAAATTTGTTCTGGAATTCCACCCAGTGTAGCCTCAGCGCGTGCAGGAAAGCACTCAAGGTTTCCATCACAAGTAGCACACCCACAGTGGCAAACATGAATACGATTATGCCGATTATGAGTACAATCACGTTGTTGAATCTGCAGTCACAAGACAGTTACTTGGTTAGGCTATGTGTAGCGGCGTTTGGTGCCATGTGGCGTCTAGTCAGCAAAGTTTTGATCGTTTTAAATAAGGGTGTGAATGGGTTGGTTTGAGTCAGTTTTGGGCTCAAACCTAAAATTCGGTTTTGAGTTTTTGAAAACCATTCGGTTTTAGGTCTGGGTTCCGTTCGGTTTTTTTGGTTTTACCATTTGAGCTTGAAATTTTTGGGCTGAAAAAAAATCACCAAAACTAATGTATTTGAGCCTAAAAAAATATGGGTAACAGCGTAACACTATTTATTAAACTCTTATAAATTACTTAAAATCCATAAATTCGGTTCAGTTCAGTTTTCTCGGTATTAGTTAAACGCAAAACAAAAACCAAAGCGATTGTAGGTTTTTGTTTGGGTTCGGTTTCTTTGGTTATAGATTGATTCTTTTAATTTCATAGACACCCCTAATTGTAAATAAAGATGTTTAATCATCAATTAAAAATATCAGTAATAATCCACATTTTTGAATAACACGAATTGACTTTGGTCGAATTTTAAATTTGCCTTGTTTGAGACAAAACATAACCCAAAATGACCCATGAAATTGATTGTGTCAAAATTACAACGGAAATAACTTACCCCCATGCGAGAAGCAGGACCTTCTCATAAAATACACTCGAAAGCTCTGAATGTGCTAGACTGGTAAGAAAATATAAAAGCAATTCAAGATGAGATATACTGTCTTAACTCATACCACAATTTAAAAGCAAAAATATGAAGTGAAAAAAAAAAACATTTTATGAAGCATACACGTCTTTTTGTAATTTTTATAGTAAAAGCATAAATATATGTATGTGTACACGCACATACACACATATTGCGGAAGGTTCAAATAAGAACCACTAAATATTTGAGAACCACTTTTGGACCATGAGATTTGCTTGGTAAAACTTATATATGTAGTGGCATTTTCAATATTAACGTCAAAACACATTACAGAATACACTACATTTATGCAAATAGTGAACACATTATCGTTTCTAATAGTGTATTCACTAATATTTATTTGTATTCACTGATGAATGCACTAAATACTCACATATAGTGCATTCACCAATGAATACAACATGTTTATACATTACTTACGAATATGCCACCGCTTTAAAAGATTTCATCAAGCAGATCAGACGGTCTAAATGTGGTTCTAATTTTAAAAGTGCTTCTTAAATAATTCAATTTGCTGACTCACCTTAGAGCCCACAGTCGTAGGTAAGAAGCCGTATTAGAAACCGAACTAAGAACAAACTCTATAGTATGTATTAACTGATGTACCAAAACTTCACTGAACTCAAATTCCTCATGCTCGCCATGCGGTTTGTCACTGAAATCCGATTCAATATTCTCATCAAGGCTGTGAAGCGGTGCATAAGCTAAACCTTGGTGTCTCTGACAAAAAAAAACCACAAAGACTATTAATTACTTACTCGAAAAATAAAAAACAAAAGAATAAAAGAAATCCAAAAAATAGACACGGGCATACTTCCTCATGTTGCTTCTTTAAAAGAAGTGGCTTCGGTATCAGCATCCATGGTACAGCAACAAGTGCCGCCAATAGTAGTAGTATCTGGCAGCACGCATGATTAACACAATTTAGTACAATTTCATTTATGTGAAATAAAAACCACATAAGTATTGAGACCTGAAAATATTTCTGGCCCCAAAAAAGCTGATTATCTCCTAAATCATCAGTGGGACTGAGAAACATGTATATCATTACATGGTACAGATCAGCTTGAGAACCGGTGCACCATTTCACAATAATGAGCAGAGAAAGGTAACCGAACAAACTGTTCAAGAATATCATCTGGGGAATAAATTGGTACCTGAGATAAAAATATAATTGATTTTAAGTCATATGACCTGTTTCCCTTTAGGTATATTTATTTAAAATGACCTATTTAATACAAAATATAGCTGATAAACAATTTATGTGCAATAAGAATTTATCATACCGGATGTTCAAGTCATTCTTGAAAAACTTTGCATTGAAGTAACTCAAAATGATTCCAAGGTTCATTTGTGCAACTCCCAATAAAATGGACATTTTCATCTTCAACGAGTTAAGAAATGGTAACTCGCTACGTGATCCGTGCCACGTAGGATCCACACCAAACGGGTAAGTGTCCCGCACCTTGATCATTCCAATAGTTGTAGCATCACTATAGAGAAATCAAATGTTAAAATACAGTACATAAAAGAAAGATAATATAATAATATGATTTATCCACATTTCATATGGGCTACTTGCATAAGAAGGTAATTTTAACAATGACAATATCTATTTTAGGTCATTTTAACAATAGCACATCGTTTCCCATATCACCACTTTGACCAAGTAATCTGTGCAGATTACTTTAAATTGATTTTCTTTTAGAAGTATTGGGTTTTTTTATAGGTTTCACAATTATGCAATCAATAACACTCCATACCTGCAGGAAGAATCACGGCAATCATAGGCAGATCGCCCAAAGATTTCAAACGGGACAGAAAAGAATTCGTTGTATATGAATCCTGTATAAATTGAAAAAATTGCCATCATGAAGATTACATAACGACCACCAAATGCCATTTCCATTATGTCTCCTAGCTTCTGCAAGTTACCAAAAAAAAAATGTCGCTTCTCAATATTCAACCAAAATATAGTTTTTACATTAAAATGCTGCAGAAATTACCTGACTAGAATATTTCTTTTCCCTCAGAATAAGAAATAGTGTGGCGAGAAGCAAGCATATACCATGGCCCCAGTCTCCAAACATGACTGCAAATAGGAAAGGAAAAGTAACAACTGTGTATAGACCAGGATTTGCTTCTTGATACTTTGCTACCCTGTAAAGTGGGAAAAAAAAAGACTTGTTAACCCTACTCTTTAAATCAATTTTGCCTTTAGATATTGGTTACTAATGAAATAAAAAAAAAGTAATAAAAATACTTATTTATTTCTTTCTTTCCACATAATAAATGGCATTGAAACACAATACAACTCTCCTTAAATTACACAATAAACATAAATCAGTGTAAATTTGTAGCTAGATGTGGCAATTTTAACTAATTACTTATCACTTTATGTTTTATCTCCAGCAGGTAAAATAAAAAACTAGCTTCAAAGGAAGCACAACAAAGAAGTTGAAGCAATCCAAAATTGTATATCTAATGCAAAAAACTGCCTTTAAAGTTAAACCAATGAATCCAAAAGTTATGTTCTTATTGAAATAAAACAATGTAATCAGATATGAAATTTATTTATAGAACAAATTATTATATTTAGATGGAAAGTGTTGACCTGTAAAAACTTTTGGACAGAAAGTGGTTTGACCTGTAAAAAAATGTCATTTTGACGGTGTGCATGAAGCAAAAAACCGATCCATAACCGAAATTACCTAACCCAACATGAAACCGACGGTTTGGTTATATTTTCTCAAAGCCAAATTTTCGGTTCGGTTTTGGTTTTGCATGTACCAAAAAAACCGGATCAAAAAGTAAAAATGACTTTTGTTATTGAATTTATGGATGGTGTAGCCCAAAAATTTTAGGCCCACATGTGTAATAGTCAATTAATAATTAACTAACAACAAATTAGCCACAAAGTTCCGTGCCCAAATTCATTATTTTGGGTCACTTTATTCGACCTAAATATTTCTAAACCAGATGGAAAAACTGAAAAAAACTAGAACCAAACCGAACCCATTGTGAAAACTGAAAGCTGAAAACCAAAAAAAAAGGAAAAAGAAACCGAAAGATTTTTTAAACCTTTTGGTTCAGTTTAAGCCCGAAACTGATCCATGCACACCCTATTTAACCTGTTACCTACCTTGCCCATTTTATCACATCTACTATTAACATAAGGGCCACAGTAATAACTCCATCAGATAACATAAATCAAAGATACTCACCCATAAGCATCTACAATCTCTTGAAAAGCAGAAGTAAATTTGTTGGTACGGAAATATGTAGGTGGTGATTCCTTAGCATGCAGAACCTCAAATATGGCCCCAACCTGTGAGTTACTGTCAGTTGTTGCCCTCTGCAAAGCCTTCTGGATCTGCAACCCAATATCATATAACAGTCTGTCAAAGGTCTATCTATCCTAAGTTGAAACATCATTTATAGAAATAGTGTAACATACCTGAATTGTAGCAAAAATAGGATGCCATCCTTCTGCCACCAGGCATTTTTTCGTCACATCAAAACTGAGAGCATTTAAAGTGTGGTAAATTGATTTTTCTTTCTTTACCTTCATCAGTTAAAGTACAAGTTCAGAAGAAATCCTCGAAGAAAAGGTTAAGAAAGTGCATGAACCAATAAAATAGTGAACTTACCAAATTATTCCACTGTTCAAATTGATTAGCTATAGCCTGTACCACAGTGCTCCAGTGCAATGTTCCAACTTCAATTGTAGTTTTTAGTTCAGAAATTTTTCCAGATACCTAAAAGTTGAAATTTCTAAAGTGACTACAGGTTTATTTTCTTTAAAATGTATAATGCATTTCGGTATGTGATGTTTCCCAATCAAGAGAATCAAGATTTACTACTCCTGAATCAGACTTATAATAAAGTATTTTCAGATTAACAATCTATAAGAATGATACCTATTGCATGTTAAATCAAGAGAATTATCAAAGCGAATACATGTGACAGACATACTCTTATAGAATTTTATAGATTCTCAATGATTATAACATAATTTACCATCCTAATCAAACCCTTCATCCTATCCATATGATAAGTAAACATAATATAGAGTTAAATAAAACATCATCGGCCTAATTTGCATTAGTAGGTGATGCAATATTGGTTTTTATCAATGTTTTCTTTCAACTACGTAGAGTTAACAAATTCGAAAGAAATGAGCTTTTCATTTATTTTCATATTAGCAGCATACCTCTGTAATTATTTGGTATCGTTTTCCTATGTCATCTGTAAAGGGATATCGATTTGCTCCAAAAGCATCACATATCTTTAAAACCTTGTTCTTTGCCCTTTCTCCAGAATAAAAGATGATGAAAACATTTTTCCCCACCTGTAAATCAGTGCATGTCAACTTCTCATAAGCTGAAAGAAACATACCAAACTAATAGATGTAGCCCAGAAAATTTACAATGATGTTTAAATAAATTAATAAAAAAAACCTTCTCTCCTTGCACGGGATCAATGACAGGTTCTTCCACAACATTTTGCTTCAAGAAAACATTACCCCTGGTTGTACGAAACAGGATTCTTTCAAAAGCCATTGATTTATCTCTTGGGACAAGACCGCTTACATATCCCAGCTTAACATGCTTTGTAATCTCGGTTGTCATTTCCTACAAACATGTTAATACACACCGCATTAGAATATATAGATTAACTAACACATACTAACATAGACCACTATATTAAAAAATGAGTACTTGTTCTAATAACAGAGGACTATCCATTGATCCTTCAACAAGGCGATGTTCTTCAAATTCTCTCTGTTGAGCTGTAGCACTGTTTTGAGCATGATGGAAAAAGTCACCAGCCTGTAAAAAGAAATCAAGATTCATCAATCTTAAAGCATGAACCAAAGAACAAATAGATGAGGCTATCAATTAGTCTAATCACCTTCTGCAAGACAAGCTTATATTCCAAAAGTTCATTATAGGCACGCTGTAACTTTTCAGTGTTTGCATTCATCTCTATCAGCTCAGATTCAAGTTCTCCGAGTTTTACCTAGCAATCATAATAATATATGTTACAATACAGTTGTAGCATGTTGGTATCGAATGCTTATTGCGCATTTTACTTACCTCCAGTTCATCTAGACTAATTTCTGAGCCATATGCAGACCTTGTTGAGGATAAAAGACCAGCCTTCGTCATTTGATCCTTGAAAAAACGTAGCTTGCGTGCCATTTCCCCGCATCTTTTAATCTATATCAGGAAAGTTTACATATTCAAAAGAATGAGAGAGAGAGAAGATTTGTTGTATGGCATATATTCATCGCATAATTTGTTAGCAGGGCTAAAGTGGTCAATCGATATCAAAGATTCACAAAACAATTATGGATAACTCCCACATGTTAATCATATCCAAGAAAATATATCTCCCAAAAAAATTTGATTACAATTGTCAACCATAACTCGGTTTATATAGGCTAATAACTCTAACCCATTTGACTACAATATAAACCAAGTTATGGTTGACAATTGTAATAAAGTTTTTAAAAATCTACTTTCTTGGTTTTAATAAATGTTTCGGTCATTGGTTTCGATCAAATCTGACTTTTCAATTCGGTTATTTTGTTTCTGGGCCAACAATTGGTAGCAGATAAAATCAAAGAATTGTCCACAGTCATGTATCAAAACAAGAATTCAGTCTAGCAGAGGTTAAACTGAAGGGAATTCAACGACTGCAATTCAATCATAGGGCTAAACTGTGCTTTAATTAATACCTACCGGCAAGCTTGATAAATCATATTAAACCAACTTATGTATTTAAGAGTTAAGAAATGACTGCATCTTTAGATACAATAATCTGTTCATTTTATTTATTGCACTTTTTAAGTCTTCATGCTACTACAGTTAACCTATGCTCGGATGTTCCTACTTCTCTATCGGAAGGTGGAACACATAGAAATAGAATTTAACTACTGTCTCTAAGATGTTAAGTAAAATTTACCAGCGTTAAACACCTAACAGGGTACCCATGTAAGCTAGACATGTGATCGTATAATCCAATTCCAAGATCCTTTTTTGAAAGAAAATCAGAAAAGACAGCACAACAGTAGTCTCAATCCTAATAAGTCAAAATGTACGGTGTCCACATAGAGAAACATTAAAGTAGGACATAACCACAAAAATCATATCATACAGGTATTACAGGAATAACTTGTTGACAATCCAGATGTCAAACAATGAACATACCTGAGTAGCGAAGGTCCTCTGAAATGGGCTCTTGTCTGAGTTGAGCTATCCAGACAATAAGAAAAAACAAAAAAAACGAAACAGTCAGAAACAATATGTTCGTGATCACAAATATATAATGAAAACTACTTGTGTTATAAACCATAGTGTACTAAGGACCCTACACGTGCATATAGAAACAAGTCACAAACAGCATCTTCTTATCAGTTTCATTGGCTAAATCTAAAGCATTTTAGCTAAATGCTGCATAACTTCTAAACAGAGGGATGATCATTAGTAAATACGGTCTCCAAATACATCCACTCTAAACCTATCTAGGCAAATACATCTAATATCCAAATGCACAAGATTTTTCTTAATGTAACATCATACGAAAACTCTATGTGAAAGAAATAGTAACATATTCTCGATTTTTAAAAATCTCCAAAGCTCAAAACTAAAAATAATGTGTTTAAGAAACTAATAGCAAATCATATCAGATTATCAGATCTATCTCTTTATCTCAAATAACAATAAGACGATCAATTGGTAGATGCAGACACGAGTCGTAACCAAACAAAATTTAAATGCTCATAACTTCAATTGGAGATAATAGATAATGCATCAGCTATAAGTTATAACTTATAACTACCTGTTCAATATGATTCAATCAGCACATAACATAATTATGTTCAATCAAATTCATATCCTATTCAATCAGTTCTTAACTCCTATTACTGATAATTAAGTAAATGAAGAAACAAAGGCATAAGCATAATACATACATCTTTAAACTGAAAAAGGCCTAGGTCACCGAGATACGAAACGGTTCGATGAGCCGATTCGATAGGGATAATGATCCGAGCTAACTGCATTGGCTCTGATCGCATCAGATCCATCGTCGGAAGGTTTTCCAGCATTTCCATCATAATTATTAACCGTCAGAAGCTGAGCGAATAATATTAATAATAATAATAATAATATTATTATTATTATTATGAATGTATGTGGTTTTAGCCTCCGGCGGTGATAATAATTTGATCCACCGACACGGAGGATTTGGTGAGGTTTCTTATTTGGTCATTAACAATGTCATCAACAATGGCTGCTTTTACGCAACATAATATGAACCTTCTTCCTTCCTGCTCTGCTAAACGACGGCGTTTTGAGACCGAGTTGAATTCTTTCTCATTGTTTTCCTTCGACGTTGACTAAATTAAATTACATTCTTTATTTAAAATACCATAAATTTAGGCTGAAATCCAATTGAATTTTCATTTTTCACAATTTAAGCAATGAATCTTTTAAAAATCGGTAAATACCGGCAAGTGAAGAGGTATGTACCCGCCTCAACACCAAGCAAGGCGGGTCAACCCACAAGATAAAGACATTATGAAGGCACAAAGCCAAAACCCAGGCGCATCGCGCATACAAAACATGCTCAGGCATCATATGCTCGCGCATCACATACGCGCGCGGCGCATATCGCATGCTCTTGCACATCACATATGCTCGCGCGTCACATATTCGCGTGGCGCACCAGCGCGCGGCGCATATCACACGCTCGTGCATATCACACCTGCGCATGAAATATCTGCGCGTGAGAATAAAAAGAAGACTTCGCGCATTCTCAGGATGGGCGCATATCACACGTACACATAATCAACCTCGTCCTTATCCAAATCAGGATCAGGGCAACCTTGATTGTGCACGTCAGACACTCTTCTAGAAGGCATCTTTTTAAGGAGTAAGAATATGCTGATGTTGACAGCTGCCAAATGAAAGGTCGACAACTCAGCATGACACATGTGCTACCACATGATTTCAACCAACGAGAAAGCGCCAGGTGTCCCAGAGGACACGTGGCGCAGTGCGATTGGAGGAGGCCAACGAGGCTGAGCCCAGCCAGTGGAAACCCTAGCACTATAAATACAGCATCAACTCCACTTTGATGACACATTCATTCACACTCAATCATTGACAGTTACAAGCAGTGATATCACATTCAATCATATTGAATTATATTCACTCACAGTCAGTTACAGAAAAACACACAGTCACACAATCAAGAGTATTCAGCGATTCAGCAATACTCTTGAGATTTCACTGACTCACACTTTATTATCTTCTCCACAAAGATACTGATTCTCACGCCGGAGGGTTACCCCAAAGAGGACCCCTCTGTCCCTTTCTGAGGGGTAAGTAACGGCGCTGTTCATTTTGTAGGTGGAAGAACACGGATTCAAAGGAACCATCGGTGAAACAGTTTAATCATACCCGAGGAAAGTAGATCTGCTACCAGTGAGTAGATCCACGTTTCTTCATTGGCGCCATCCACTGTTACAAACGGCAATCAGATCTCATCCAGATCTACGAAAAAAAAAAATCAATCACCATGGTTTCTGGAGTTCGTAACGTTGATCAAGCTCTGGAGGATATTGAACGTGAGGGTGTTAACGACGGACAGCAGGTTCTGAGGGTTCCGCGTGATTCTACGCGTACCACCAGCAACCGTCCCTTCGTCACAACCCCTCACGGCCAGACTGAAACTCCTCCAGACGATCACACGTTACAAAATATGGCCGGCGCGAAGCTGAAAGGACCAATGGGTCCAGAAGATGAAGCAAACGATCCGAATGAATGGCTCATAAATGAGCAGCGGCGTCTGATGGAAAAGTACACTGAAATGATCAAACAGAAGAAGCTAGCCGACCAAACACAAAGGCAAGCGATTGATAAGCAGCCTACAAAAAGGCCGCGCGCGCCGGAAGAAGGGCATTCTGTTCACACTGCACACACTGAGTTCAGTGATGAAGAAGTGCATAGCATGAGGAAGACAAGGGATACTCATGCAGGAGGCTCGCAGCTCCGCGCGCCTGTGAACATGGCGCCTGGGGCCAGAGCAGATCTGGATCTGCACATGCCATACAGCCCACCGGTCAGAGGGCAAGTTGACGTAACCACACCCTACAGACCAGCCATCCTGGTAAAACACTCAAAGTTTACTGCGCGCATCGCGCAGGCTCCCATCCAGCACAAGACCAAGATGCCAAGTGGTCTGGGCAAATATGATGGCACAACAGATCCAGATGACTTTTTGCAGGGTTTCTATAACACGGGAAACCTAGAGAGCTGGACGATGCCAACATGGTGTCATATGTTTGCTCGCTGCCTCACGGGCGCTGCGCGGGTATGGTTCGAAAGCTTGCCGACAGGGCAAATTGATGGGTTCGAGGAACTATTAGAAAAGTTCCAAGCCCACTTCGTACAGCAGCGCAGGCACACGCGCGATCCTGATGACATCATGCACTGCATACGCAGGAATGATGAAACGATTGAAGATTACATCACTCGTTTCAATCAGGAGTCCCTGGCAATCGGGGGCATAACTGAGCAGCTCCTGCGCGTGGCCTTTATACAAGGCGCGCGCAGTGATCAGTTACGACGAGCTCTCGTAAGCAAAGATGGTATGCCCACCACGTGGGCCAAGTTAATGGAGGCATCGCGAGTTTTCGCGAGAAATGAGAAACAGATTGCCCAAGATAGGGCAAGAGAAAGAGCGCATCAGGCTGAATCACCGCGCAGCAAAGAGAAGAGGGCCAAACAGAACTCTGTATGGTCCAGGTTGCAGCCAACAAGTTTTTCTTCCGCGGAAAAACAAGCGCAATCAAGCTCACCCCAGCCCCAAAAGGATGCTCGTAAACACGGGGAGGGTGACAAGAGGGAGGGCGGCAGAGATCCCAGCAGACCTCTGCCAAGAATATGGACTCCCCTCACTAAAACACCTTCACAGGTGTTAAGTACTGAGAATGTCCAATTCAAGCCTCCCAAACAACTACACTACAAGGGACCGCAAAACAGTGGCAAATATTGTGAATTTCACAGGTCCCCGGGCCACAACACCGACGCATGCCATCATTTAAAGGATGCGATCGAGAAGGATGTAAAGTCGGGCAGGCTGGCTCACTTGGTAAAAAACCAAAGAATAGAAGATGAGCAACCGGAGGGAGCCTCTGCCAGCAAGAAGTACAAAAGAATCTGTGTGGCTGAGGGGGGACGACAAGGGCAGACGTCAAGAAAGAGAAGCGCGCAAATTCACGGAGATTGGCGCGAGCAGCAAGTCATCTTCCCAAGAATCAGGGGAGGCCCTTCAATAAGCAGTCCTCTAGTCATTACCACACACATTGCTCATTACGAAGTGTCAAAGGTCCTGGTGGACACTGGAAGCGAATCTGACATTATGTATGAGCAGTGTTTCAGAAAGTTAGACCCGGCAGACCAAGCGCGGCTCGAAATTGTGAACGCACCGATCTGTGGTGTCTCAAATGAAATCATACATCCCCTAGGCCAGATTCAGTTTGAACTAACTATGGGGGATGATGAGCACAAGCGAGCCGAAGTTGTCAACTTCTTGGTCTTGCCCACCACGTCATGCCACAATATGATCCTGGGTAGGGGAACGATTGCCCAATTTAATGCTGTACCGTCGCCAGCGCACGGCGCATTGGGGATCCCTACACCAACAGGCGTAGCATTTGTTTACCGCGATCATTTGTGCGCAGTGACAAGCACGCCGCGGGAAGGGAGAATGAAACTTACAATGGCTGACAATGCGCCAGAGAAGTGGATTTTAAACCCAAAATTCCCAGAGCAAACGGTCACAATTGGTGCTACCATTTCAGACGAAACGAGATTGAGAATGAAAAAGTTGCTTACAAAATACACGTCGGTTTTCGCGTGGCAACACTCCGATATGACGGGGGTCCCGCGAGACTTGGCGCAACATTCTCTTAACACGTTTAAGTCGGTGGAGCCAATTGCACAGAAAAAGAGAATCATGGGGGATGAAAAGGCGAAGGCCATGAATGAGCAAGTGGAGGACCTGTTGCGCGCAAACATCATCCGCCCAATTCGATACCAGACATGGGTAGCCAATCCTGTGATGGTAAAGAAAAGCAACGGGTCATGGAGAATGTGTATTGACTTCAAGGACCTCAACAAAGCATGTCCGAAAGATTGTTACCCCCTCCCAAACATCGACGCAAAGGTGGACTCCGTGGCGCCATTCAAGCTCAAATGTTTCCTGGATGCCTATAAAGGCTATCACCAGATTCAAATGGCACCACAGGATGAAGACAAGACGGCCTTCAGAACCGACAAGGGTGTTTTTTGTTACACAAAAATGCCCTTTGGTTTAAAAAATGCGGGCGCAACCTATCAGAGACTTATGGATTCGGTTTTCAGTGAACAAATCGGAAGAAATCTAGAAGTCTACGTCGATGATTTGGTGATCAAGAGCAGGGAGGAGAGACAAATGCTCAAAGACATCGAGGAAACCCTTCAGCGCCTAACGGAGGTTAACATGAAGCTCAACCCGAGCAAATGTACTTTCGGCGCAGAAGAGGGGAAATTTCTTGGTGTAATGGTCACTAAGGATGGTTTCAAGGTGAACCCTGAAAAGGTGGAAGCCATCCTTGACATGCCTTCACCATCCACCATGAAAGAGGTTCAGAAGCTGAATGGTAGATTGGTGTCAATCAACAGGTTCCTAGCGAACCACGCCAGCAAATCTACTCCATTCGTTAACACCTTGAGGAACTGTTTGAAGAAGAGCCAATTCAAGTGGACGCCTGAGGCTGAGCAAGCTTTCACTGAGATAAAAGAATGTCTCATTAAATTGCCAGCGCTCACAGCTCCACTTCCTGGCGAGACCCTTACATTGTACCTGTCAGCTGGAGACCGCGCGATCGGCGCAGTATTATTGGTGGATCGCAAGGGGATACAAACGCCGATATACTATGTGAGTCGGGTGCTCACAGACCCTGAGACGCGCTATTCCATAATGGAAAAGTTAGTTTTGTCACTAACACACGCGTCGCGCAAGCTCCATAGATACTTCAATGGTCATCCTATTGAAGTTCTGACTGGTTACAACATCCAGCAAGTTTTGCGACGCCCCGCGCTCTCCGGAAGGCTGACAAAGTGGGCGCTGGAATTAGGTGAACACACGATCACTTATAAGCCCCGTCCAGCGATAAAGGGTCAAGTTTTGGCGGATTTCATCACGGAAATCCCAGACGGAAAGATTGAAGAAGCTCAGCGCGAGGTAGATCCTCCGCGAGCAAATGATGAAGAAGATGTTTGGAGGCTATTCACTGATGGAGCCTCCAACAGCGAAGGGTCCGGCGCAGGCCTCAAACTGATGGACCCTGATAATCGTGAATATACTTATGCTATCAGGTTGGACTTCAAGAGTACCAACAATGAGGCTGAGTATGAAGCCCTGCTGGCTGGTCTGCGCATCGCGCGCAAGTTTGGGGTTAAAAGACTAGAGGCGCATGTTGATTCTTACTTGGTAGCTGCTCAGGTCAACGGCCTATATGACGCCAAGGAGAACACAATGCCTCTGTATCTAGAGCAGGCAAAAAAGCTCGTTGAGCAGTTTGACTTCTTCAGAATAATACACATCTCGCGCAGCGAAAACAAGTCCGCTGACGCGTTGAGTAAAATGGCATCAACTAATTTTGATCACTTTGGCAAAGATGTCAGGGTGGAGGTAATGAGCAGCCCGTCAGTGCAAACGCAATCGGTCCTTGTAATTCATACAACCCCTTCATCCTGGATAACTCCAATAACAGAATTCCTGATGAAGGGGAAGTTACCGGACGATCGCGCACAGGCGAGAAAGATAAGACACAAGGCACAGAACTATGAATTACTTGATGGTACATTATATCGGCGCTCTTATCTTGGACCGCTCATGAAGTGCCTGGATGCTGAAGAAGCAACCTATGTGATTAGGGAGATTCATGAAGGAATCTGTGGAATTCACGCTGGCCCGCGCATGGTGGTTGCCAAGGCGATGAGCTCAGGCTACTATTGGCCAGGCATGTACTTGGATGCGCTAAAAGAAATCCAAAAATGCAAGGCATGTCAGAGCTACGCGCCAAACACCATGCGTCCAAAGAACAACTTGATTCCAGTCACCTCCGCATGGCCTTTCCACAAATGGGCCATTGATATTGTAGGGCCCCTGCCGCAAGCGCAAGGGCGAGTGAAATTTTTGGTAGTGGCGATAGACTATTTCACAAAATGGGTTGAGGCCAAGCCACTAGCAAAAATCACAGCTGAGGCGATGAAGCAATTTATCTGGAGCCACATCATTTGCCGTTTTGGCCTTCCCATGGAAATTGTGAGCGACAATGGCAAACAATTCACTGACAGGAAGATATCAAGCTGGCTCAGAGAATTGCACATCAACCAAATCTTCACATCCGTCTACCACCCTCAGGGGAATGGTCAAGTGGAGCGCGCGAATCAAAGTTTGCTAAATGGGCTGAAGAAAAGGTTGGAGGGAGAATCCCATTCTTGGGTCGAAGAGTTACCTAATGTCCTGTGGGCGCACAGGACATTAAGCAAAACTAGCAATGGCGAATCCCCGTTCAGCCTAACCTATGGGACAGAGGCTATGATCCCAGCAGAAATTGGATGCCCATCCCATAGGGTACTCATGATGAGCAAAACTGATAACGAGCGCGAAAGAAGATTGGACCTTAACTTGCTTGAAGGGCGCAGAGAAGCGGCTATCATTAATGAAGCCAGATACAAGAAAAAGCTGGAAAAATATTATAATCAGCGCGTTAAAGAATGCCACTTCAAGAAAAATGATTTTGTCCTTCGAAACAATGAAGCTAGTCGCGCAATACCCCCAGGAAAAATGTCCCCCAATTGGGAGGGACCTTATCAAATTTCAGAAGATTTGGGGAAAGGCGCGTACGCTTTAAAAGATTTGGATGGAAAAAAGATACCGCGCTCGTGGAACGCGGCACAACTTAGAAAATGCTTCATGTAAAAGTTCAAATTTGTAATCAAGGCTTTTAAGCCATCATGAATGATGAGTCGCGCTATCTTTCAATATTTGTTCTATTACCTTTGCATACATGTTTCACACTTCCTTTATTAAATTGGAACAATATGATAACACTATATTGACTTCAAAACAAAATAAAGCGAAGTAAAACATACATGCGCGAGCCTTAGCTCAAACGCGTTAACGAGTCTTAACTCTAAAACGTCAGGGCCTTAGCCCAAACTTACGAGCCTTAGCTCAAACACGTTAATGAGTCTTAACTCTGAAAACGTCAGGGCCTTAGCCCAAAACAAAGAGCCTTAGCTCAAAACATTCACAAACATCCATCTTACATCCCGCGCAGCCTGATCATAAAAATCCTTAAACACAACTAAGGCAAAGTACATGCCATATCATGTTAAGGTCTCAGGTCGAGGCCGCGCGCGGAATCATAGTGGATATCTGAGTAACACAAGCTGACATGTAATGGCTAAACTCATACTTCCATACCGCGCGACAACGACGCGCGAAAAAGAAAATAACGAAGGGTTAGCGCGCATGTCAGCATGACCAAGATACTGCGAGAACCACAAACAAAATAGAACAGAGGTTAAGTGAATAATTTCCATACAACCTTGTTCTTATTTTAACGTGCAAGCATATCTTATATCTACACAACCAAACATGAAGAGATGAATGGAAATGCGCAAGATATGAAAACGAGAGAACAAGTTTCATTCCATTGGATCGAAATTTACAAGTATGATGAGTTACAAATTACAAGTATAAAAAATAATTATACAAAATTTGATGAAGGGCTTCTCAAGTCTCCACGTCGACGTCAGCCGCTTCATCACCCTCATCATCCCCCGCAGCATCTGGCGCGGTCTGCTCCTCATCCCCGAACTGACCATAGTCAAGTTCTTCCTCCTCATTGGAGTCTTCGATCACAACGGTGTCACGAGCAGATTCTTTCGCCGCGCCAGAGCCGCTGGCAGGGGCAACATCCCCAGCGCCACCATCATCGCCACCAGCCCTCTCGCAATCATCAAGCAACTTCTTTAGCGCGCCGAGGTCGGGCTGGTCAGCAAGCGCAGCTATCTGTAAATCATTAGAAAAGTAATGAGTACAAAACACTTAGAAAACTTAGTCAAGAAAAACTCATTATGATCAAGGTACCTCCATAAGGATGGGGATGGGAGTATTCATATACTTTTCCCCCACCGCGGCCATGTCCGCGCAGGCCGCATCGCTCTTGTAAGGGTACTCGGATGGGTTCTTCCTCAACATGCCATATTCATACCCATCCGTAAACCCTTCAGCTCGGCCCACCAAACGCGCGGCGGCATTGCAGTCCATCACAAGGGCTTGAAACTCGGCGGAATATTTCATCGCCAAAGCGCAGCGAGCCATGCCCTGTGACACCAGCCATTGGCGATCCTGCGCGAGGCCAGCAACAGACGTCTCGAGGGCAGGAACCTGAGAGTTTAATAACTCAACAGTTTCCTTAGTCTTTTTTAGTTCCTCCTTATCAGACGCTGCTGCCGCCAAAATTTTTTCTTTCTCCGCCTGCGCAGCACCAAGTGCTTCCTGGCTAGACGCCGCCGTCGCTAAGGCCTCATCTCTATCGGCCTGCGCGGCCGCCAAATCCCTTTTCAGGCGCGCAACCTCGCTCTCCAGTGATGATTTCTCAGTGATACTCTGGACGATAGCTTGGTCACGCGCCTCGGCCTGCTGTTCCAAGACACGCACTCTGCGCGCGTACTTGGCAACTTCGGCCTCCGCCAACTGTTGCTTCTCCCGCGCAGCTTGGAGCTCATGCCCGCGCTTGATGTATGCGGTGTTGGCACTTGCTCTGTTTTCACTGAGCTCCGCCTGGAGTTTCTCAGCTCGCGCGCGAGCATCAGACAGGTTCCAGGCGGCCACCTTAGCCTCTCGCTGGGCTTCCACAAGAGCGTCGCGTACTTTAACATAATCACGACGAAGCTCTTGGGAAGCAGCGAAGAAAGCCGACCCAGCGAAAACATGGTCGTTCACCAAGTCCGCGCGGGTGCGCTCCTCCTGATACCTCATTTCAGTAGGAGGCACGGCATGAGCCCAGAAGTCCTCGCATACGCCCATGGATTGAAAGGAACTCTCTTCATTAATATTCCATCTCGGGCGGTAAACGGGGACACCTTCCTGCAAAACACAAGAAAAGTTCTAAGTCATAAAACATACTTATATGGAGATACGCGCAGCGGACCAACAAATCAATACATACCTGCGGGGATGAAGCAGGAAAGTCAGCGCCAGCCCCACCAGAGGTCTGCGCTGCGAACACTTGCGGCATCGCAGGGCTGGCGCGGTCTCCCAAGGAGTCTTCAACTTGAACCCCCTCGTCCTCCTCGTCTTCTTCAACAGGCCTCTTCTCCTGCGACCTGGAAGGCTCCAAACCAGCCTCGCGGGGAGGGCTGCGTGCAGGAGGAGGCGAGGGAGGTCTCGACGCCGCCAGTTCGGCGCGCAATACGGTTTCCTGCTCCTTGGTAATCCCAATAAGGGGAGATTCAGCACTAGCAGGAGCAGGACCAGAACCAGCGGCGCCGGAAGTGCCGCCGGGAGTATCACCAGCAACTGTTGCGCCAGCTACAACTCCTATGAACAAATAAACAAGGAAAAATTGTTTATGACTGACTCCAAAGGGAAAAATTTAGAAGACATATGTGCAAAACTTACCTTGGCGCAATTCTGTTCGCGCATCGAACATCGCCATAAAATCCATTCTACCCTTTTCAGAGGGTAGAACAGGGGACTTCGATGGAGTCCCCGGCGCAGCCGTGGCACCTTGTGGCGCCTGCGGCTGATCTGTTACCGTCGCTGCCTCTGCAAACATTTAAAGGAGCAAAGGTTTAATAACAATTCAGCCAGATGAAGATAAATAAAGTATACCTGTTGCAGGCGCGGCACTGCTTCTCTCTTCAGCCGCGCGAAAGGAGGAGGCGACGCCACCATACCTCAAGTGGACAGGAGGTCTGCCCACTCTCACAGGCAGAGAAGCTAAAGAAACCTTTGTGGTAAACACCTGGGTTTCCTTAGGTCCCTTCGTTTGAGCATGGGGATGAGCGACAGGGGTGTCCTCTTTCTTCTGTTTCTTACTGGCCCCTGCGCCAGATTTCCCCTTAGCTTTGCGCTTTAGTAGAGGCGCCTCCTCTTCCTCCTCCTCCTCTTCCGCGAGCTCTAGCTCGTAGTTTTCAAGCGCATCTACAAAAACAAGCGACAGAAATGTTAATAAACTTGGGTATTCTAAAGGAATGAGCAGCAGTGCGAAGACTTACCAGGCGCGTCACCGTCAAAGTCAAAATCCAGATCTACTGGGATGAACAGGTCATCGAAGCGATCCGGGAAACCAACCTCCCCAGCGCCAAGTTCGACGGAGCCGCCCTCCACATGTTCATCATAAGCGGCAAGGATGTAATCCTTGGTGACTGCGCAAAGCCAAGTTAAATGATATCAGCAAAAGAACGATGCTCGCGCAAATATAAAAACAAAAAAAAAAAAAAAAAAAAAACTTACACAACCCGTCGACTGGGATAACGGGCTCAAGCGCGCTGTCGGCCCAGAGCCTGCTCATGCCGACCCCAACCAGCGCCTCCTCGCAAATTTTCTTCGCGGGGGATGGTTCGGCGGTCAGTTTCTTAACCCATGCGCCAGTTGGGTTCTTGAGGACACCCTCATCCGCAGGCGCAGAAGTGATAGAGCGCATGGTCATACGGATGGGGATCACACCGGCCTTAATGTAAAAAAACCTCTCAGACCAGTCATGAAGGCTCTTGAATGAAACAGTGGAGCACTTCACTTTCTGACTGCGAGGAATAAAAGAGATCCAATTGTCTTGGATCTTGGCCTTATAAAAATATTGAAAGCGCCGAGGAGTGGGTTCCTCGCGCTGGGATTTGCACATGAACTCAAAGTGAGTCACGCGCACGAGTCCAAACGGATGGACTTGGGATATGTGAATCCCATAGAACTTCAACAGTGCACCCACAAACCTTGTCATCGGGAGACGAAGGTTGCAGTGGGAGAAAAAGTGGCTATATAGGGATATATAGCCGGCAGGCGGGTCCGCCGCCGTTTGCCCGGACCTAGGCAACATGCAGCCAAACAGGGTGGGAAAGCCCTGAGAGGTGATCAGGTTGTCGAGATCTGCCTGCTTCAATTTGCAGGGGATTTCATTCCACCTTTTGGTGGCCTTGGTCCTCCCTACTTCCTCCGATGTGGTCTCAACAACCTTCTTCCCCTTCCCCTTTTGCTTCAATGTCGACATCACCACAGATTTCACACGGCGTCTTCGAGAGGCAACGGAGGTGATTGAAGGGCTAGACGAGTATGAACTATCAGACATACAACTGTAATAGCCGATAATCGAGGATTCGAATCGATGTAAACACTCAAATCAGAATGTGAAAGCAGAAATTTGAATTTTAGCAACAATGAAGATGAAGATAAAAATTTCCTAAGGGCCTGCTTTTATAGGCCCAGGAGAGAGAAATGAGGCAGCTGATCGGGTGTCACGCGCCCCCACTCGCAGGGGCAACCCAACGAAGGCGCGACACGTGTCCCTAACAGCTGTGTGAGGGGACAAAAAGATGTAACCGACCTGCCACGGAACAGAGACGCGCCCCCACTCGCAGGTACTAACCAATGCGAGTGCGACACGTGTTCAACACAGCTGTGTGAGGGGACGTGAAAGGCAACTGTAGCACCTCGAGCACACGAAACGTCTGACACGTTTACGGCGCACGTCATCACCAACCAACCACGTGTTTGGACCTTTCGTTTTCAACCAAATGGATAGAACTTCGCGCGACGATGGAAACAACCAAGAAAACGACAAAACCCCCTATAAAAGGACAATTCAGTGAGTCTAATATCTATCTTACCACGCTCGCGCAAGATAAGACACACATTAGACTGGGGGGGCTTGAAGAGGTATGTACCCGCCTCAACACCAAGCAAGGCGGGTCAACCCACAAGATAAAGACATTATGAAGGCACAAAGCCAAAACCCAGGCGCATCGCGCATACAAAACATGCTCAGGCATCATATGCTCGCGCATCACATACGCGCGCGGCGCATATCGCATGCTCTTGCACATCACATATGCTCGCGCGTCACATATGCGCGTGGCGCACCAGCGCGCGGCGCATATCACACGCTCGTGCATATCACACCTGCGCATGAAATATCTGCGCGTGAGAATAAAAAGAAGACTTCGCGCATTCTCAGGATGGGCGCATATCACACGTACACATAATCAACCTCGTCCTTATCCAAATCAGGATCAGGGCAACCTTGATTGTGCACGTCAGACACTCTTCTAGAAGGCATCTTTTTAAGGAGTAAGAATATGCTGATGTTGACAGCTGCCAAATGAAAGGTCGACAACTCAGCATGACACATGTGCTACCACATGATTTCAACCAACGAGAAAGCGCCAGGTGTCCCAGAGGACACGTGGCGCAGTGCGATTGGAGGAGGCCAACGAGGCTGAGCCCAGCCAGTGGAAACCCTAGCACTATAAATACAGCATCAACTCCACTTTGATGACACATTCATTCACACTCAATCATTGACAGTTACAAGCAGTGATATCACATTCAATCATATTGAATTATATTCACTCACAGTCAGTTACAGAAAAACACACAGTCACACAATCAAGAGTATTCAGCGATTCAGCAATACTCTTGAGATTTCACTGACTCACACTTTATTATCTTCTCCACAAAGATACTGATTCTCACGCCGGAGGGTTACCCCAAAGAGGACCCCTCTGTCCCTTTCTGAGGGGTAAGTAACGGCGCTGTTCATTTTGTAGGTGGAAGAACACGGATTCAAAGGAACCATCGGTGAAACAGTTTAATCATACCCGAGGAAAGTAGATCTGCTACCAGTGAGTAGATCCACGTTTCTTCAGCAAGTTATACCGGATTTCGGGTAATGAACCGGTACGATATACTGTATCTCGGTTTGGGTTGGCGTCTTGTTCTTCATACCATATATTTATCATTAAATTAAACTGATATTAGCGCAAACCTTTTTGTTTAAATAGCGGCTTATTGAATATTTTAACCTATGATTTGTACTTTTTAACCTAGTGCAAACTAGTTATCCGTTCCTATACACGTATACTATCGAACTCACAACCAAACTTTTTGTCATTCTCTGATTAACTCACTTCTTCATGCCAATCTGACATCAAAGCTTCTCAACCGAGTTTGGTGGTGAGTTATTTGTTTCAAGTTCTTGAACTGTATATGGCTTTGTTATCTTAATAGTGCACTTGATTATATATGGTGATATCTCTTAAAAGTGTTTTATGTTTTGTAGAATATGGGTTATTATTTATTATTGAATCATATATTTTTGCGTTGAAGTTTTATTTTTATGAAGTCAAATGATTAACTATTCAACTCAGTTTTAGCCCGTCCCGGTATGATTTGAAAAACCGGTTTTAAAACATTAAATCTTCGCCAAAGAAATCTTAATTGCATAAATACAGCTATTAGATTTATACTTGATTTTTATAGGATTTTGCTCACATGATAATTGTGAACAGAATGGAGAAATGCAAGTCCTTGTGATCGAAATAAAATGTAAATTTACAAATTCATGGTATTTGTGCGAATGAGATTGTATTTGACAAAGAAAATAAAAGTTATAAGTGTTACTGGTTAAGTTATCAGAGCTTTACCAATAAGTTATTTTTAAACGGATTTGGAAGAGAGAGAAAGGGTAATGTGAATAAGCGAGGGTGTGATTCATGGGAAGAATGTCATCAAAATTACGCATGCATGTGAGTGCTAATGGTTAGGTGGGGGTGTCTTGCCAGTGCCTTCTTGTAACCTTCATGTTATGCGCCCAAGAACTATGATGGCTTGATAGATAGTGCATGGCTCCACATTCTGAGGCCAACGGTTCTAGCCCAACATGACATCGCATCGTGAGATAATGCACAAGTGACAAACTATTAAAATTATGAGACCACCACTTCCAACCAACTCGCTAACAATAATCTTCAACATTCGCTCGCTAACGTGCACTCAGGAGATTATGTACATTCCACGCCTAAATAATGATCTACCGTGTTTTGAATTTCAAGAATTTTTCATGTATATGTTTCAGATTTGTGATGATTTTGTTTGCGGTTATAGAAACAAACTAAGATTGGTATATATAGACTAAATTTTGACATAACTTCGTTCGAAATAACATCAACACAAATTCAACATTTTTTTTTCTTTTTTTAAGTTACTAATTATGAGAGAATGTGCTTTTGGGAAATACAAAGTTTTTAGAGATTGTTCATCGCACACCAGGGATATGACATCAAAAACCATAATTAGACAGTTGACTGAGATTCTTATAGAAAGAAGTGAGACAAAAGAATCTTGATACATTTAGAGATTATGAGCTCATATTGAATAAGTGAGCTATTAATGTGCTATAAAAGGGTTAGGAAATTGGCAAATATGATATTCTAGTGTGAATTGAGTTCGATAAAGAGGGGATGGACACTAAGTTGTTATGTATAAGCTAGAGAGTTTATAAAACTTACATGAGTGGAACCGATAAGTCGGGGATGCGTGTGATTGATATGTGACTCACTAGTCAAGAGTCAATGCGCCGAAGCTAGTGAAGACGAGTGTTAAAGAGATGAAAGATAAGTAACGGCCTAACCCGGAATGAGTTGACGTGTTATCTAATCACCTTCACATAATCAACTTAGAAGACAAATTATCCCCTCACAACACAAAAAAAGTATATAAATATGTTTTTTTAATATAAATTATGATAACTTATCCTTTTGGTTTAGAGGAAAACTGAATCAAATTATACTGAACATGAAACATAGGAATGATGTGTGATACCAACATCAAAATTCATTGTTGTAATAAACTTAAACATGCGTACCATCTTCTCCAAATTTTCATCGTACCCTCCCTCTAAAAGAATCAAATCAAGAGGTTTCTTTCGTCTTTCAGAGTGAAAACAAAGAAAAATTTAATAACGTAAAACTAAGCAATATAATGAAATATGAGGCACATTTACAGCCATAAACTTTAAAAAGATAATAAATATCTCAATGTTACAAGAAATAAAGTGTAAACTTCAAACTCTTTAGCAAGAAAAGCTCTTTTGCATGATTAAGGTGTTGTTTGTTTTTCCTCAAAAGCACTTCTCCACCTCTTTTGTCTGCACTGAGAAGAGGGCGTGCAGACGTTGGGCTCTGCAGTGTGTTTGTTTTCTCGAAGACGTTTCATTAAAAAATGTCTGCGCACCCTCTTCTCCTAGAAGTGTTGGTATTGTTACTTCTCACCTCTTCTACCCTATTTTATTCCATAGTTCTTCTTCTTCATTCATCAGAGACTCTCAAATAACTTCTCCTCCTCCACTCCTCCTCCACCACTCCACCGCTGCCGCATCCACTCTTCCACTGCCGCCTCCACTCCTCCACCGCGCCGCCTTCACTCCTCCACAGTCGCCGCTGCACACCACGTCGCCAACCACCAACCCTGCTGCACACCACCCTGTCACCATCCCGCCTGCTCCGACGCCTTCTCTAGGTTTAGTAACTGTTAATTAGATATGTTAATTGATTAGTTTTTTTTTAGGTTTTTGTTAATTGATTTGTTCAATTAGGGTATTGGGTTTTTGTTAATTTAATTCTTGTTAATTGATTGTTAATTCTTAATTGAGTTGTTAATTGATTGTTCTATGTCTTTAGATACATTATATGTTTGAACTATCAAGTTGGGTTTGTTGTTCGGGCTTGGGTTCGAATATATGGTTTTCGGGTTTAGTTATAATGGAAAAAAAAGTGTTCAAGTAGTTCGGTTCTTGCGTTCATATATAATAATTAAAAAACGTGTTCGGGTTATAAGGTTTCGGGCTTACATGAATTAATTAAAAAAATGTTTGGTTTATTCTTATTATCGGGTTTGGGATAGTTTGAGTCGTGATTGGGTTAGTTTGCGTCATGTTGTTTGGTTTTTGTTTGTGTTAGTACGTGTTATTTTAGGTTGTTCGGGTTATTCTAACATGTATTTATTTGTTTATTTATATAGATTTGACAAGACTCGACAACGGCTACACTTATGGGACTTGACAGTTTGATTACGAGATTAATGTCGGAACTTTTTTTATAGATTGTTTGTAAGAGCCTAACGATTCTCATACATGTTAAACTTGGATGATGTATTTTGATGTTATTTTTAATTATGGACAATTTGTATTATTTTGTATAAATATTATATTTATGTATTTTTAATTGTTGTTGGATAATTTTAGCAGTTTGCATACGTTAAAAACAAACAGTCTTCTTCTTGCAGACTGCAGAGATTTGGTCCACCTCTTCTGCTACAAATGTCTGCAGATGTGATCTACAGACTACAGACATTTTAGCTCTTAAAAAACAAACAACACCAAATCTCCTGACTTTCTTGTTTAGTCTCTATCATGAAGTTTAATCCAATATGTCTTCGACTCAAAACTCTTTTGTCTTCCAAGGTTGATCTTCATGTTCTTTAATTATAACATATTCTAAAACTTTGAATCATGACATTAGTGTCAAATCCTTATTTGTTATAACTTATTATTCATTAAAAATTCAAATGCATATTCATCAACTCTTAACTTCAAATACTTTCTAGCACGTTGTTTGATTAATTGACCCTCCGTCAAATCACCATCTCCTTAAGTCAAACTATGGACACAAATCTTCAAACTTGACCCCATGTTTTAAAAAATATTGATGTTTGAAAATCATTTCAAATTCTAAATGAGCATTTGGCATGAATACATTATAAGAAAATAAAATAAGCTACACGTTTAAATACCTTATCTACGTATATTTAATAAACTTATCAATAACTTAAATAGGGTTAGGTGTGGTCAGGAAGTCAAACTTTGATTTCATTAAATGTTGGTCGGTCACAATTGAAGAAACGTGGATCGGCTCACTGGTAGACGATCAACTTTCCTCGGGTATGAGTATGCTATTTCACCGATGGTTCTCCGGAGTATGAGTTCTTCCACCTACAAAACGAGCAGCACCGTGAACTTACCCCTCAGAAAGGGACAGAGGGGTCCTCTTTGGGGTAACCCTCCGGTGTGAGAATAAGAGATTGTAGGATAAGATAATAATAATCTGAGAGTAAGTAAGGAATTGGAATGTATTTTCTTGCTTACCTCCCCTTGTGGAGGTGGTGTGGTATTTATAATGTTAGGGTTTCCAATGATTGGGCTCAGATCCCATTAGGGCCTTTTTGGCCTCCTCCTGTTGCTTTGCGCCACGTGTCCTTAGGACACCTGGTACTTTTTCATTGATTATTCTCTGACCCAGGTATTTCACCTGACCCATGTGCAATCACGTGGTAGCACATGGGTTTTGCTGAGTTGTCCACCTTTCATTGGCAGCTGTCAACATCAGCATATTCTTATTCCTTAAAGGATACCTTCTGGAAGGTTGTCTGACGAGCACAATCAAGGTTGTCCTTATCCTGATTTGGATAAGGACGAGGTTGATTATGTGCACGTGTGATATGCGCCTATCCTGAGGATGCGCGAGGTCTTCTCTTTATTCTCACGCGCAGATGTTTCATGCGCATATGTGATATGCGCCAGCATATGTAATATGCGCCACGCGCAGATGTGTCACGCGCAGATGTGATATGCGTGAGCATGTGATATGCGCCACGCGCAGATGTGATATGCGTGAGCATATATGGTGCGTGAGCATATGTGATATGCGCCATGCGCATAGGTTTTGGCTTTGTGCCTTCATGATATCTTGATTTCAAGCCTCTTGTCTATATCTTGTGGGTTGACCCGCCCCGCTCGATGTTAAGGCGGGTACATACCTCTTCAAGCCCCCCCAGTCTAATGTGTGTCTTGTCTCGCGCGAGCGAGGTAAGATAGATATTAGACTTAATAGTTCTCTTTTAATAGGGTTTGTCTTTTCCTTTTTTATTTCTCATCGTTGCGCGAAATTCTATCCTTTTGGTTAAAATGAATCGTCCATGTACGTGGTTGGTTGGTGCTGACATGCGTCAGAGATGGAGACATGTGTCAGACTTTTCGTGTGCTCGAGGTGCTACAGTTGCCTTTCATGTCCCCTCACACAGTGTCAGGAACACGTGTCGCGCTCGCGTTGGCCTGCACCTGCGAGTGGGGGCGCGTGAACTCTGATCAGTACCTGTTTTGTTCCCTTTTATGTCCCCTCACACAGAGTCAGGAACACGTGTCGCGCTCGCGTTGGCCTGCACCTGCGAGTGGGGGCGCGTGAACTCTGATCAGTACCTGTTTCTCTCTCTCCTGGGCCTATAAAAGCAAGCCTTTTGAGTTATTATTCTTCATCTTCATTGTTATTTCAGAGCTTTTTCTTTCCTTCCATTTTTATTCCGATTAAGAGCTTGTCTTTTGCTTCCAGATTTCCGTTCTTGAAGTAACCTCTGTTTGATTCACAGTTGTATGTCTGATAACCCAGACGCCACAATCTACCCCAGCAGACGCCGTGTAAAATCATTAGTCATGTCCACTTTGAAGAAGACCGGCAAGGGAAAACGGGCTGCTGAGGCCTCGTCGGAGGAGGTGGGGAAGGGCAAGACAGTGAAGAGGTGGGATGAGATTCCCTGCAAGTTGAGACAGTCTGATTTCGACAGTCTCATCGCCTCTCAGGGTTTTCTCCCTGAGTACGGCTGTATGCTCCCGGCGGCCGGGCAAACGGCGGCAGATCCGCCCACCGGCTATATCTCCTTATACTGCCATTTTTTCACTCACTGCAACCTTCGTCTCCCGATGACAAGGTTTATGGGTGCGCTGCTTAAATTTCATGGGATTCACATATCCCAAGTCCATCCTTTTGGACTTGTGCGCATGACTCATTTTGAGTTCATGTGCAAAGCTCAGCGCGAAGAGCCAACCCCTCGGCGCTTTCAATTTTTTTATAAGCCAAAAATCCAAGATTCTTGGTTCTCATTCGTTCATCGCAGTCAGAAGGTCAAGTGCTGCACTGTTTCCTTCAAGAGCCTTCATGACTGGTCTGAGAAATTTTTCTATATTAAGGCTGGTGTGATTCCCATCCGCATGACCATGCGCGCGATCACTTATGCGCCCGCGGATGTGAATGTTCTTAAGAACCCAACTGGCGCATGGGTTAATAAGTTGACTGCTGAACCATCCCCCGCCAAGAATATTTGCGAGGAGGCGCTGGTGGGGGTTGGCATGAGCAGGAGGTGGGCCGACAGCGCGACTGAGCCTGTTATCCAAGTTGATGGATTATGTGAGTTATTAGCTCATTGCATTATTTCTGCGCGAATATAATTCGTTTTGCTGATATCATTTGTCTTGTTTTATGCAGTAAGCAAGGAGTACGTCCACGCCGCCTATGATGAGCATATGGAGGGTGGCTCTGTCGCGCTGGGCGCTGGGGAAGTTGGCTTCCCCGATCGCTTCGCTGATATGTTCATCCCTATTGATTTGGGATTTTGCTTTGACAGCGATGCGCCTGGTAGGCCTTTGTACTTATGCTTATGCCTTTAGAATACCAAATTTGGTTAACATTTCTGTTGCACGTATTGTAGATGCGCTCGAGAACTATGAGCTGGAGCTCGCGGAAGAAGAGGTGGAGGAGGAAGCTGAGGTGCCACAACTCAAGCGTAAAGCTAAAGGGAAAACTGGCGCAGGGGCCAGTAAAAAACAGAAGAAAAATGATGCCCCTGTTGCTCAGGATCCTCCTACTCAGGCGAAGGGACTTAAGAAAACCAAGGGGTTTACCTCCAAGGTTTCTTTGTCTTCTTTGCCTCAAGGTGTGGGCAGTCCTCCTGTCCACACGAGGTATGGTGCCGCCACCTCCTCTCTTCGCGCGGCAGAAAAGGGAAGCGGCGCTGCGCCTGCTGTTTCCTCTTCAACAGGTATACTTTGTTTATACTTTATGGTTTTATGAGCGTGATTCCGATAGAGTTATTAATGAATCTTTGCTCACTCAAATGTTTGTAGAGCCGGCGACCTTGGTGGATCAACCTCAGGCGCAACAAGGTACCGAGGCTGCGCCGAAGGTTGCTTTGAAGTCCCCTGTTTTGCCCTCAAAAAGGGGGAAAATGGACTTCATGGCGATGTTTAACTCGCGAACGGCGGTGCGCCAAGGTATATATTGCGCTTTTATTTTCTGACTTTTTCCTTTTTAGATCAAGTCCTGAATCATTTCTCTTTGTTGGTTTTTTCATATGCATTATAGCTGGCACACAAGCTGCTGGCGGCACTGCTGGCGCCGGCGCCAGCGCCGTTGGTTCTGCTCCTGCTCCTGCAAGCACTGAATCTCCCCTCATTGGGATTGCTAAGGAGCAGGAGGCTGTTTTACGCGCTGATCTCGCGGCGTCGAGACCTCCCTCACCTCCTCCTGCGCGTAGCCCTCCTCGCGAGACTGGTTTTGATTTTTCCAGGTCGCAGGAGAAAAGGCCTGTTACAGAGGAAGATGAGGAGGTCCATTTTGAAGACTCCGATGGCGGCCGCGCAAGCCCTGTAGCGCCACGAGATTTCGTGGCGCAGTCTTCTCATGGGGCTGGCGCTGACTTTTCTGCTTGCTCCCCGCAGGTATAAGTTCGTTTTGCTCCGCTGCGCAGACTTCCATATTAGTGTTTAGATGACTAGAACGTTGCTTTGTGTTTGCAGGAAGCCGATCACATATACCGCCCGAGATGGAATATTACTGAGGATAGCTCATTTCAGTCCATGGGGGTGTGTGAAGACTTCTGGGCTCACTCCGTGCCTCCAGCTGAAAGGAGGTTTCAGGAGGAGCGCGCCCGCGTGGACTTGCTCAACGACCATCTTTTCGCTGGGTCAGCGTTCTTTGCTGCCTCCCAAGAGCTTCGCTACGATTATGTGAAGGTGCGTGATGCTCTTGCGGAGGCCAAGCAAGAGGCTAAGGTATCTGCTTGGAATCTTTCTGACGCTCGAGAGAGAGCTGAGAAACTCCAAGCAGAACTCAGCGAGAACCGAGCAAGTGCCAACGCTGCCTTCGTGAAGCGCGGGCTTGAGCTGCAGGCTGCGCGGCAGAAGCTGCAGGCAGCAGAGGCGGACGCGGCCAAGTATGCGCGGCGAGTGCGCGACTTGGAGCTGGATGCAGAGGCGCGTGACCAAGCGCTTGTGCAGTCTATCACTGACAAATCTTCATTAGAGAGTGAGGTTGCGCGCCTGAAGAAGGAGCTTGAGGCCGCGCGGGCAGAGAAGGATGAAGCCCTGGCGACGGCAGCGTCTAGCCAAGAAGCGCTCGATGCTGCGCGAGCGAAAAGGAAAGAGGCCTTGGCGGCAGCAGCGTCCGACAGAGAGGAGCTGAAACAGACCAATGAAACTGTTGAGTTGTTAAACTCTCAGATTCCTGCTCTTGAGACGTCTGTTTCTTCCCTCGCGCAGGATCGCCAATGGCTAGTCTCACAGGGTATGACTCGTTGCGCTTATGCGATGAAATACTCAGACGAGTTTCAGACCCTTGTGATGGATTGCAACGCTGCCTCGCGCTTGGTGGGTCGAGCTGAAGGGTTTAAGGATGGCTGTGAATATAGCATGCTGAAGAAGAACCTATCCGACTACCCTTATCAGCTCGACGTTGTCTGCGCGGACATGGCCGATGTGGGGGAGAAGTATTTGAATACTCCCATTCCCATCCTTGAGCAGGTATTTTAACCTTAATGAGTTTACCTTGAGTTATTTTCCTAGTCTTTTTGTACTCACACTTTTCCTTATGCTTTGCAGATAGCCTTGCTTGCTGATCAGCCCGATCTCGGCGCTCTAAAGAAATTACTTGACGAGTGTGAAGGGGCTGGTGGCGGCGATGATGGCGCGGGCAATGCTGCCTCTGCTAGCGGCTCTGGCGTGGCCAAAGGACCCGCTCCTGACACTATTGTGATAGAAGACGACTCCATTCAAGACGAACAGCTTGACTATGGCAAGTTTGGAGATGACGAGGAGCGGCTGAGGGAGGTAATGATGAGGGCGATGAAGAGGCTGACGTCGACATAGAGACTTGAGAAGCCCTTCATGTTTTTTTTTTTTTTTATTTGCAGTTTGTATATCATCATTTTGTAAATTTGTAACCTTCTATGTTTTGTAATGAAATTTTGTTTTTCCCTTATTCGCATCTTGCGCATTCCCCATTCATCTCTTTATATTGCATGTTTGCTTGTTGAATATAAGATATGCTTGCACGTTGAAATAAGAACAAGGTTGTAAGGAAATTATTTTACTTAATCCTTGTCATATTTTAAGTGATTTTGCAATATCCTGACTATGCTGACACGTGCCTTGGCGTTTCATTATTCCTCTTTTGCGCGACGTTATCGCGCATTTATTATAGGGAATTATGAGTTTTTTAGCCTTTACGTGTCAGTATGTGTTACTCTGATATCCATTACAATTCCATGCGCGACCTCGACCTGAGACCTTAACAACTATGTTTTGGCATGTGCTTTGCCTTAGTTGTGCTTAGGTATTTTTATGGTCTAGCTGCGCAGCATGTAGGATGGATCTTGTGAGTGATTTGAGCTAAGGCTCGTATTATTGGGCTAAGGCCCTGAGCTAAGGCTCCTATTATTGGGCTAAGGCCCTGACGTTTTAGAGTTAAAACTCGTTAACGCGTTTGAGCTTGAAGCTCGCGCATGTATGTTTTACTTCGTTTTATTTTTGTTTTGATGTCAATACAATGTTGTCATATTGCTCAAAATTAATAAAGGGAAGTGTGAAACATGTATGCAAAAGGTAATAGAACACACATTAAGAGAAGATAGCGCGTATCATTATTCATAATGGCTTAAAAAGCCTTGATTACAAACTTGAAAATTTTTACATGAAACATTTTCTAAGCTGTGCTGCGTTCCATGCGCGCGGGATCTTCTTTCCATTCAAATATTTTAAAGCATATGCGCCTTTTCCCAATTCTTCCGAGACTTGATAAGGTCCCTCCCAATTGGGGGACATCTTTCCCGGGGGTATCGCGCGGCTAGCTTCATTGTTTCGAAGGACAAAATCATTCTTCTTGAAGTGGCATTCTTTCACGCGCTGATTGTAATACTTTTCTAGTTTTTTCTTGTATTTGGCTTCACTGATGATAGCCGCTACTCTGCGCCCTTCAAGTAAGTTGAGATCCAACCTTCTTTCGCGCTCGTTATCAATCTTACTCATCATGAGCACTCTATGGGATGGGCATCCAATTTCTGCTGGAATCATAGCCTCCGTTCCATAGGTTAGGCTGAACGGGGATTCGCCAGTGCTAGTTTTGCTTAATGTCCTGTGCGCCCACAGGACATTAGGTAGCTCCTCGACCCATGAAAGGGATTCTCCTTCCAACCTTTTCTTCAGCCCATTTAGCAAGCTTTGGTTCGCGCGCTCCACTTGGCCATTCCCCTGAGGGTGGTATACTGAAGTGAAGATTTGGTTGATGCGCAATTCCTTGAGCCAGCTGGATATCTTCCTGTCGGTGAATTGTTTGCCATTGTCGCTCACAATTTCCATGGGCAGGCCAAAACGGCATATGATGTGGCTCCAGATAAATTGCTTCATCGCCTCGGCTGTGATTTTTGCTAGTGGCTTGGCTTCAACCCATTTTGTGAAATAGTCTACTGCCACTACCAAAAATTTTACTCGCCCTTGCGCTTGCGGTAGGGGACCCACAATATCGATTGCCCATTTGTGGAAAGGCCATGCGGAGGTCACCGGAATCAAGTTGTTCTTTGGCCGCATGGTGTTTGGCGCATAGCTCTGACACGCTTTGCATTTTTGGATCTCTTTTAACGCGTCCAAGTACATGCCTGGCCAATAGTAACCTGCGCTCATTGCCTTGGCAACCACCATGCGCGGGCCAGCATGTATTCCACAGATTCCTTCGTGTATCTCTCTGATCACATAGCTTGCTTCCTCAGCATCTAGGCATTTCATGAGCGGTCCAAGATAAGAGCGTCGATATAATGTACCATCAAGCAGTTCATAGTTCTGCGACTTGTGTCTTATCTTCCTCGCCTGTGCGCGATCGTCCGGTACCTTTCCCTCCTTCAAGAATTCCATTATTGGAGTTATCCATGATGAAGGGGTTGTATGAATTACAAGGACAGACTTCGCTCCCACCGACGGGTTGCTCATTACTTCTACCCTGACATCTTTGCCAAAGTGATCGAAGCTGGTTGATGCCATCTTACTCAGCGCGTCAGCAGACTTGTTTTCACTGCGCAGAATATGTATGATTCTGAAGAAGTCAAATTGCTCGATGAGCTTTTTCGCCTGCTCTAGATACAGAGGCATGGTGTTCTCCTTGGCATCATAAAGGCCATTGACCTGTGCTGCTACCAAGTATGAATCAACATGGGCCTCTAGCTTTTTAACTCCGAACTTGTGCGTGATGCGCAGACCAGCCAGCAGGGCTTCATACTCAGCTTCATTGTTGGTGCTCTTGAAATCCAACCTGATTGCGTAAGTATACTCATGACTTTCTGGATCCACCAGCTTGAGGCCTGCGCCGGACCCTTCATTGTTTGAAGCTCCATCAGTGAATAATCTCCAAACATTTTCTTCATTATTGGCTCGCGGAGGGTCTACCTCGCGCTGAGCCTCTTCAATTTTTCCTTCAGGGATTTCTGCGATGAAATCAGCTAAGACTTGTCCCTTTATTGCTGGACGGGGCTTATAGGCGATCGTGTGCTCTCCTAATTCCAGCGCCCATTTTGTCAGCCTTCCTGAGAGCGCGGGACGCCGCAAGACTTGCTGGATGTTGTAACCAGTCAGAACTTCAATAGGATGACCATTGAAATATCTATGAAGCTTGCGCGACGCGTGTGTTAGTGACAAAACTAACTTTTCCATGATGGAGTAGCGCGTCTCAGGATCTGTCAGCACCCGACTCACATAATAGATTGGTGTTTGGATTCCCTTGCGATCCACCAACAACACTGCGCCGATGGCGCGCTCTCCTGCTGACAGGTACAATGTTAGAGTTTCGCCAGGAAGTGGAGCTGTGAGCGCAGGCAGATTTATCAGACATTCTTTTATCTCACTGAAAGCTTGCTCGGCCTCAGGCGTCCACTTGAATTGGCTTTTCTTTAGGCAATTTCTCAATGTGTTAACGAATTGGGTAGATTTGCTTGCATGGTTCGCTAGGAACCTGTTGATTGATACCAATCTACCATTCAACTTTTGAACTTCTTTCATGGTGGATGGTGAGGGCATGTCAAGGATAGCCTCCACATTCTCTGGGTTCACCTTGAAACCATCCTTGGTGACCATTACACCGATAAATTTCCCTTCTTCTACGCCAAATGTGCATTTGCTCGGGTTGAGCTTCATGTTTACTTCCTTTAGGCGCCAAAGGGTTTCTTCGATGTCTTTGAGCATTTGTTTTTCCTCCCTGCTTTTGATCACCAAATCATCCACGTAGACTTCTAGGTTTCTTCCAATTTGCTCGTTGAAAACCGCGTCCATGAGTCTTTGGTAGGTGGCTCCCGCATTCTTCAAACCAAAGGGCATTTTTGTGTAACAAAAAACACCCTTATCGGTTCTGAAGGCAGTCTTGTCCTCGTCTTGTGGTGCCATTTGAATTTGGTGATAGCCCTTATAGGCATCCAGAAAACATTTGAGCTTAAATGGCGCCACGAAGTCCACCTTCGCGTCAATGTTTGGGAGGGGGGTAACAATCTTTTGGACATGCTTTGTTGAGGTCTTTGAAGTCAATGCACATCCTCCATGACCCGTTGCTCTTCTTTACCATCACAGGATTGGCTACCCATGTCTGGTATCGTATTGGGCGGATGATGTTTGCGCGCAGTAGATCCTCTACTTGCTCATTCATGGCCTTTGCCTTCTCATCCCCCATGATTCTCTTCTTTTGAGCAATTGGCTCTACGGACTTGAACGTGTTGAGAGAATGTTGCGCCAGGTCTCGCGGAACCCCAGTCATATCAGAATGTTGCCACGCGAAGACCGACATATACGTTGTGAGCAATCTTTTCATTCTCAACCTTGTGTCGTCTGATATCGTAGCTCCAATTGTGATTGTTTGCTCTGGGAATTTTGGGTTGAGAATCCATTCCTCTGGCGCGTTGTTTGCCATTGGAAGTTTCATTCTCCCTTCCCGCGGAATACTTGTCACTGCGCACAAATGATCTCGGTATACAAATGTTACACCTGTTGGTGTTGGGAACCCCAACGCGCCGTGCGCTGGCGACGGTATGGCGTTGAATTGGGCAATCGTTCCTCTACCCAAGATCATATTGTGGCATGAAGTGGTGGGCAAGACCAAGAAGTTGACAATTTCAGCTCGCTTGTGTTTCTCATCCCCCATAGTTAGTTCAAATTGTATCTGACCTAAGGGGTGAATGATTTCATTTGAAACACCCGAGATTGGTGCATTCACAATTTCGAGCCTTGCTTGGTCTGCTGGATCCAACTTCCTGAAACATTGTTCATACATGATGTCTGATTCACTGCCAGTGTCCACCAGGACTTTTGACACTTCATAATGAGCAATGTGTGTAGTGATGACTAGATGACTGCTGATAGAAGGGCCTCCCCTGATTCTTGGGAAGACTACTTGTTGCTCGCGCCAATCTCCTTGGACTTGCGCGCTTCTCTTTCTCGATCTTTGCCCTTGCCTTCCTCCCTCGGCTACACAGATTCTTTTGAACTTTTTGCTGGCTGAGGCTCCATCTGGTTGTTCATTCTCTGGTCTTGGGTTTTTCACCAGGTGAGCCAACTTGCCTGATTTCACATCTCTTTCAATCGCATCCTTCAAATGGTGGCATGCATCGGTGTTGTGCCCTGTGGACTTGTGAAACTCACAATACTTGCCACTGTTTGGTGGTCCCTTATAGTGTAGTGGCTTGGGGCTTTTAAACTGGACATTCTCTGTGCTTAACACTTGTGAAGGCGTTTTAGTGAGGGGAGTCCATATTCTTGGTAGAGGTCTGTTAGGCTCTCTGCCCCCTCCCTCTTGTCTCCCTCTCCGCGATTACGACTGTCTTTTTGGGGCTGGGGTGAGCTTGGTTGCGCCTGCTTTTCTGCGGGAGAAAAACTGGTTTGTTGCAACCTGGACCATACAGAGTTTTGTTTGCCCCTCCTTTCGTTGTTGCGCGGTGCTTCTGCTTGGTGCCCTCTTTCTCTTGCTCTATCTTGGGCAATTTGTTTTTCATTTCGCGCGAAGACTCGCGATGCTTCCATTAGCTTGGCCCAAGTGGTTGGCATGTCATCTCTGCTCACGAGAGCTCTGCGGAGTTGATCACTGCGCGCACATTGTATAAAGGCCACGCGCAAGAGTTGCTCAGTGATACCTCCAATTGCAAGAGATTCCTGATTGAAACGAGTTATGTAGTCTTCAATCGTTTCATCATTCCTGCGCACGCAGTGCATGATGTCATCAGGGTCGCGCGTGTGTCTGCGCTGTTGTACGAAGTGAGCTTGGAACTTCTCCAATAGCTCTTCGAACCCATCGATTTGCCCAGTCGGCAAGCTTTCGAACCAGACACGCGCCGCGCCCGTGAGGCAGCGAGCAAACATGTGACACCATGTTGGCATCGTCCAGCTTTCTAGGTTTCCAGTGTTATAAAAACCTTGTAAGAAATCGTCTGGATCTGTTGTGCCATCGTACTTGCCCAACCCACTTGGCATCTTGGTTTTGTGTTGAATGGGAGCCTTCGCGATGCGCTCAGTGAATTTTGAATGCTTCAACAAGATGGCTGGCATGTACGGTGTGGTTACGTCCACTTGCCCTCTCGCTGGTGGGTTGTACGGTGTGTACAGATCCAGATCGGCTTTGGCTCCAGGCGCCATGTTCATGTGCGCGCGGAGCTGTGAGCCTCCTGCATGAGTATCTCGCGTCTTCCTCATGCTGTGCACTTCTTCATCACTAAAATCAGCGTGTTCAGTGTGAACAGAGTGACCATCTTCCGGCGCGCACGCCCTTTTTGTTGTTCATTGAATGGTTTGCTTATCAAACGCGAGCCTTTGTGTTAGGTCGGCTAACTTTTTGTGTTTGACCAGCTCATTGTATTTGTCCATTAAACGCCGTTGTTCGTTTATGAGCCATTCTTTAGGGTCATTTGTTTCATCTTCTGGACCCATTGGTCCTTTTTGTTTCGCGCCGGTCAAATTTTGGAACGTGAGATCGTCTGGAGGAGTTTCAGTCTGGCTATGAGGAGTTGTGATGAAGGGATGGTTACTGGTGGTGCGCGCAGAATCACGCGGCACCCTCAGAAACTGCTGTCCCTCATTAACATCCTCACGCTCAATATCCTCCAGAACTTGATCGCTGTTTCGAACACCAGAAACCATGGTGAAGTTTTTCAGAGAGAACTGATGAGATTTTGTTGCCGTTGTAACAGGGGATGGCGCCAATGAAGAAACGTGGATCGGCTCACTGGTAGACGATCAACTTTCCTCGGGTATGAGTATGCTATTTCACCGATGGTTCTCCGGAGTATGAGTTCTTCCACCTACAAAACGAGCAGCACCGTGAACTTACCCCTCAGAAAGGGACAGAGGGGTGCTCTTTGGGGTAACCCTCCAGTGTGAGAATAAGAGATTGTAGGAGAAGATAATAATAATCTGAGAGTGAGTAAGGAATTGGAATGTATTTTCTTGCTTACCTCCCATTGTGGAGGTGGTGTGGTATTTATAGTGTTAGGGTTTCCAATGATTGGGCTCAGATCCCATTAGAGCCTTTTTGGCCTCCTCCTGTTACTTTGCGCCACGTGTCCTTAGGACACCTGGTACTTTTTCATTGATTATTCTCTGACCCAGGTATTTCACCTGACCCATGTGCAATCACGTGGTAGCACATGGGTTTTGCTGAGTTGTCCACCTTTCATTGGCAGCTGTCAACATCAGCATATTCTTATTCCTTAAAGGATACCTTCTGGAAGGTTGTCTGACGAGCACAATCAAGGTTGTCCTTATCCTGATTTGGATAAGGACGAGGTTGATTATGTGCACGTGTGATATGCGCCTATCCTGAGGATGCGCGAGGTCTTCTCTTTATTCTCACGCGCAGATGTTTCATGCGCAGATGTGATATGCGCCAGCATATGTAATATGCGCCACGCGCAGATGCGTCACGCGCAGATGTGATATGCGTGAGCATGTGAGATGCGCCACGCGCAGATGTGATATGCGTGAGCATATATGGTGCGTGAGCATATGTGATATGCGCCATGCGCATAGATTTTGGCTTTGTGCCTTCATGATATCTTGATTTCAAGCCTCTTGTCTATATCTTGTGGGTTGACCCGCCCCGCTCGATGTTAAGGCGGGTACATACCTCTTCAACAATCTTGTACGTAGTACGTACGTAGGTATGTGTGTGTCTCTACAAGTAATGAAGATTGGAACATTATTCTTAATTAAATAATAATAAATTTGATTTAGATTAGTTTGCATGAAATAATTTTCTAAAATAATACGAAGAAAAGATAACATTATCTAATTTCCAAATTAAGATCATCTGCTGAATCAACAATAAAGAGATAAGAACTTTAATTTTGTACGTCGTTATCAAACTTAATTTCTTAAGGAAATAGTATGCTCACTTTGAATATGTGACCTTAAACTTGGACTTGGTGATTTTAGTTGAACAAAATCACATATAAAAAGAATAAAACCAGATAGTCTTATTGCAGTAAAAATCGCACTAGACGTCGAATATTCAACGAGTAATCCTTGGCCGAGCACTAAACAAGTCCCCTTTCCTTATTTTGATTAATATAAACTTTCATTGATTTTGCTCAGGTCTTGGTAGCCCCCGCCTATTCTTGTTTTATAATATTGTCACCGTTAAAAAAACTTAAAATAAACAAAAGTAATAATAATAAAAGGCAAACGATTAATACTGTTAACCAAACCATAAAAGTTTTATCACATGTATAATTAAGTAAATATATAATTAAATAAAAAACCATAATAATAATAATAAATCTCTGCAAGTAGTAGTTTTGAAGAATAACAGTAGTTAAAGTTGCACCCTCCAATCCAAACACACACCTTCATCAAAAAGAATAGTTTCACCTACCTGTCCTTGTTATTTCTGCACACACACAGAAGATATATATATATATTATATGTATATATAGGTTGGAGAAGAAGGCACCTGCAGGATATGCAAAGAGAGAGAAAGAGAGGGGAGGTTGGAGAAGGGGAGCACGTGCAAGAAATTAGCCATGAACATGAACATTAACATGAGCTAGGCCTGCACGTACCCTGCTTCTCCAACACCACCTTCTGTCCCATGGTAATGCAGCTGATAATAATAATAATAATAATAATATATAGAAGAAGATATGTGTATATGTATATTAGATTAGAGTATATGAAAACAAAGATGGAGGGTGTGGGTTATATATATACAAGGTGAAGGAGTGTGATCTCCTGAAAGAGTGTAGAGAAAAACTGAAATAAAAAGATTGAGTCTTGGAGTGGACATTCTTTAAAGACACCATCCTATCCCTTCCTTACCTCCTTCAGAGAAGCAATCATGTCATATGTCTTTTGATATTTATATAAATATTAATATTAATCATTACTTCTCAAATTTCACTTTCATGGCTAATTAATTACCTCACTTTGTGGCTTAATTTGTGTGTGGTTTTAAACTTTAGATTAATGATAAACTCATTTAATTGTACATCACCACATATATAAGTATATAACACTATTTGCCTTTATAGATGTATAATAAATTAATAATATTATGACTTTGTAAAAGCATTCACATAGTGAAATTTTTATATAATGTAAAGTGATTTATGATGTTTTAAATGAAATACATAGAAAATATAATGATTTTTTTTTATATTTGAAAGTTTATGTTTCATCTTATCAAATTTTTAATATTTTTTAAAAGTAGTTGTGAATGTAAGAAAGAAAAAAAATAATAATAAATATACAAAAACTATTATTTAATTGAAATAGAGAGAGAAAAAATATAGAGATTTTAATGTAATTGATCGGTAACGCTTTAACTTCTAATAATTTGCTCCATCTCTCTGAATTTAACTGTTGAAAACAATGGTAATACATGATTTCTAAAGCTTCACTATCCTTATGTATCCTTCGAACTTTAAGGCTTGTTAATGTTGCGAAAATAATCATTGGGTTAACTTGTCCTTCTCTTTGAAGTATTCTTGCAACTTATTTGCTCGTTCATACAATCTTCCATGTGGTTACAATCTTTTTACCCCTTAATCCTAATCTTGCCTTCATATCATCGCCTTATCTATATGATTTATTGCACTTTCTTAAGGTTTTTCCTTGTATCCACTTTCTAAATGGGATAACTTTCATGACTTCATAATCGTAACACCCAAACTCAACCGTATTATGATCCTTATCTTTGTGTTACGCGCAATATCGGTTGATATTGGCAAACTTAGTATTTGTTTTGATGGAGTAGGGAATTTGTTGTTTTCAGTTGTCAGAATCTCACTTGGTGTCTTAGTTAAAGCAGTATATAATCGCACTTGGTTTATTAAGGCCTTTCCTTATTCCAAGTTTCAACCCAAGGCCCTCCATCGACCCCGTATTTCTTTCTCAGTCCACGAAGAAACTCGTTATTTAACGCACCTGGAGATTGGCTATAATTAGTCAATTATTTAATCTTGAAAGAACTTCAAGAAACTGTGACATTGGCCCCATGAAATTTTAATCACCTCATGAAACTTTGACACCAACGAAAAAAGTTATTTAAGATTTTGAAGTTATGCAAATATAATTACATAAACTTGTTATAAACTAATTAACAAATATGATTATAACTAGCTAAGACAATTGTATACCATTAAACAAATAAGCCCATTTCAAATTAAACCCAATAACCATTAAGCATTTAAAGAAATATGCTTGCATATTCATTAAATACTTAAATTAATTGTTCGTTAGTAATTGGTTACTACAAAACGATTATAATAAAGTGGCATATAAACGGGCAACAAGCTGCTCGCAACCCTTTTTTGAATAGCAAAGCCAATCCTACTAAAAACAAAACTTTGTGATCTAAGAGCCGAAGAGGTTTCGTGTACGACACGCCGAACCCTACTCAAAAAATTCACAGCCTCGGGGGCCAGAAAACCAAATGTATCAAAAGCAAATTGGAGAAAGACATGTTGATTCTCTAAACAAGCTTTCTCATGTATAACAACTTTGCCCGATTCAGCCTTCAACGCAGCCTGACCCACAACAAATTCACGGTCCCTGAATAACAGAAGACACTCCTGTAAGATCCACACAGGCGGGTTTCCCCTTGCCCACCCGAACACAAGAATGTCAGTTGGTCCGTGAGAAAATTAATAGGAGCCTCCTTTTTTAGCAGATATCCCTGCATGTTTAAGAACATCACACGCAACATCCTTAACCAAATCATGTTTGTATTTAAAGCCATGCAATTATTTGCAATGCACCGCATAGTCTCCAAAAGAATTCAAACAGACCTTGTGACAAATTGGGCAAGGCTCATCAGTCGGGAACATAGGGATCATTAACCGGTACTTAAGGATATCCCGACAATCAAAAAACGACATATGTTGGCCCAATCCTTCAATGGGAATGGCCGTTAGAAAATCCTGAGCCCGAGGAGCCCAAAGACATTCAAACACTGCCTTTTGACGAGGGAATAAATCAAACTTCACTTCTAAACTTTGGACGATTCCACTAAATAAGACACTCGCCACAACATGTTGGGCTTTAGGGATAAGGAGTAGTTAGCGTACAAATGAAATTAACGTGTTAATTGTGAGAATCAAGTAGAGTAATTATGTAATTACATCATAGAATGTAATTACATAATTACTCTACTTGATAGAATGTAATTACATAATTACTCTACTTGATTATCACAATTAGCACGTTAATTTCATTTGTATTTGATCCAAACCGTAACTGATAAACCCAATAACCGACTTATTCTAACAATTAAAAAAAGTGAACCTAATAAAAAAATTCAAAGAATGACATTTGTTAATCGCCTTCAACATCTACTTTTCAAACTAAAAAACAAGGGTGATTGGATCTATAGGCTACTATCATCAGTCACGACTCCGCTATCCCGAGTTTTGAATCCAAATTTTAACCGTTTGTATTTTGTAAGTTCTCAACTTATGTATTATTTTAAAAAACTTTTTCTTGGTTATTTGATTAATTGCTATTGATTATCTGATTAATGAGCAACTCTAGAGTATCGTATTCTCGAATTCTGAATCCATGAAGAGCAACCGTTGATTATTGCATACTATTATGCATTTATAAACACCATACTATTATGCATTTCTAGTAACGAGTCACGTAGTTTTTTTATGTATTTAAAAAATTAATTTTATTTTATTCTTTTAGATTCTATTAGGCATTTCATGGTCTGCCACTGTTTCTATATTGATTTAAAAAAAAGGCCATATAATAATAAAAAAGTAAACTATATTTAATATGATGACAAACGGGAGGTGACATATCTTTAGTTTTGGAGAATTGGGATAAAAAAATAAAAGGCAAGAGATGACATAACAATGAGTAAAGAGATGCATGTTAGGTTTACGTGTTGGACAGGAGTCATCATGTTACTCAACTTTAAGTGATATATATATCATGAAGGTAAGTTTTGTCTCCGGATGGGTAAAATTTCATGCTTCATATCATTTCCAATCTTTACTTTCTTTTTTATACACTGAAGAAATATAACAATGTAGGTGTTAAAACTACTAAATGTTGTTTGTATATATTAATTATAATTAATATAGTAGATATTATTATAAAAAGCATTTTGTTAAAATAACTATGATACTAAGATGAGTTAGAAAATGTAATTATTCATATACACGGGTTTAACTCTCATGACTTTTCTTATCAGAGGTCGTGATTAATTTGCTTCAGGTGAGGTTTAATCAGTTGTAGGTATCTTCTTGGGTGGGTGGACCGGGTCATCACGTTCTATTCTTTAGGTGGAAGGTTGATCTATTTGCAAGGGTGATCTGAGTGTTCGGACATTTGTTCTTCAAACAAAAAAAATGTAATTATTCAAATACACTTTGCATATGTCTAACTCATTTATATATGAAAAGTTTAATATGTGTCGTGCTTTGCCCCCCCCCCCCCCCTACCCACCAGATCGTTTGATTTCTAAATAGTGAACTCTAATTCATTTAACCTGGTTAAGACTCGTTTAAGTTAATAATAATATTAATAATAATAAGCAGGTCACGAGTCTCACCAAACCCGAATATCCCTTAAACGGGTTATAACATCTCATTTGAGTTAAAAAAAAAAGAACAAGAAGCGGATCACGGGTCTCACCTAACCCGGATAACCTTTAAACGAGATATAACATCTCATTTATTTGTGAAACTCTTTCATCATCAAACTCTAATTTAAGTTCTATACTCTACATATTCTTCGTCGTCGGTCTATCTTCTCCATCACCGGTTAACTTCTAATTATCACCCACCATCGTCAACCACCCTCTCATGCATCAACCACCAATGTTACCTACATCAACAACCTTTTCTTTGTTTGATTTCTCCTTAATAGTCATTATGAACAATACATGAACATAAACGAGCGTAAGTGAACATAATTAAACAAATGAAAACTAACATAAATTAACATATATGAACAAACATAAACGAACACAAACAAGCATAAAGGAATATAAGTAAACACACTTAAATAAACGTAAACAAACAAATATAAACATTAAATAGATTATTAATTGAATGTTTCATCCAAAAATTAACACATCCCAACATCAATGGATCAAAATAAATTTAAATATATAACAAACTTCTTTACAATAAATTAAATTAAAATTCAAAATAATATATTTACAATATTATAAACGATAAATATAAAAAAAACCCATAATATTGGGGATAAAGCTAGAAATACATAACTTAGTTAAAATTTAGTGCAATGTTTTACACGAAAAAAAAGATATAAATTCAAAATATTTCTAAGAATACTTTTTGATGTTATATTTATTAAAGGAAAATTGGATATAAATAATTTTAGCTATTGACTATTGGCAATTAACGGCCCTAACTAACGAGTTTGCTGCTGACAGTCCCATTTTTAACATATTTGCTCACAACGATATAGACTGATAACCTAATGGCAATTTATTTTAGCAGTTTGCAAAAGGTAAAAAAACAAACAACCTTCTTATTATCGACTGCAGACATTTGGTCCACCTCTTTTCATACAGAGGTATGCAAACGTGGTCCACTTATTTATATGTCCATTAAAAATTAATCAATAAAATTTAAATAAAAAATGAAATGAATGGACGAGATAACAAGAACATCGATTTCGAACACCATCAATCAAAATAGCATCTGCAAAAAGGAGTTTTTTGAAATTGTAGTTATTGAAATCTTATTTACGATCCACAATACCCTAAAAAGACTTAGCGGGTTGGTGATGATAGCTATCGAGAACGGAATATTATAGAGCATAAAATGGGAAGAGTTGATTCACCAAATTGTAATAAAGAATGATATGAAAGCTCCACAAATCATCGGTTAGCTATTAGCGTATTCAGTATGTCATAAACTCATTCTAATACCATTATTTTGTTAATTATTGTGTGTAGGAGGGACAGGGTGGTTCCAAATCTATCACCCACTATACCCAATGGTGGTGTGCCACTTCACCCCACCACATTCCATCACTAGTGATGAGAGGGTTTACGTGATGGCCATCACGCACACGAATCCCCACACAAAACCCATCACACACACACAAAAACCTATATATATATGTATGTATGTATATCAAAATTCAAAACTATCACATTATCACCACCCCCACTAAATTCCATCACATGTGTCCCGGTCGTGCAGGAAAATATGTCACTTGAATCTTAACGTATTATATAATTTAAATAATTTTTTTAAACGACGATTAAAGTTATGATAATAAGGGGACTCGAGGTGGTGCGTGATTGGAAACCATCACGCGTGATGACATCACAAACACTGCCGCCACCCCTCTCATCACGCGTGACGAGAGGGTTTACGTGATGGCCATCACGCACACGAATCCCCACACAAAACCCATCACACACACAAAAACCTATATATATATACACACGTATGTATATCAAAATTCAAAACTATCACATTATCACCACCCTCACTAAATTCCATTAGTATTTTGACACTAGTGATTAGGAGTGTTCACGGTCCGGTTTTGACGGTTTATGGGTCAAACCGTAACCAAACCGTTGTCAACGGTTATTGATTTTCGAAAACCCAAAACCAAACCGTTGAAATTTAAAACCGAACCGTTATAAACGGTTTGGTTCCGGTTTGGTTCACGGTTTGAAAATTATAATTCGTTTTTTTTTAAATTGATAGCTGACTTATTGGTTTCCAATAAACATTGAAAATTTATCACACGATGTGATTTTTTTAATCGATCAAACATTAATTAGTAGTTCATATGTTTTAAAATCCATTTCGACATAAATAAAAATGAAGACTTGTAAGTGTGAACGGGAATAACAAAATAGTTAAGGGCCAATTCACACCGAACGGTTTGCAAAGTAAAAATATTTCACTTAAAATTTCATAAATTAGCATAGTGTTCACTTAAAATTTTAAGTAAGCGAATTTAAATAGTTATATATGCATATAAATGATATATTTAAAAATTTAAATGGTAATTAAACCTCACGGTCCGGTCCGGTTTCATACGGCCGGTTTTTTGTATAAACCGTAAACCAAACCGTTCGCCACGGTTTAAAACTTTTGAAACCGACCGGCCGAAAGTAACGGAAAAAAACCAACCGCGAAACCAAACCAATGAACGGTTTCGCGGTTTGAAACCGAACCATGAACACCTCTACTAGTGATGGAATTTAGTGGGGTGGTGATAATGTGATAGTTTTGAATTTTAATATATATATATATATATATATAGGTTTTTGTGTGTGTGTGATGGGTTTTGTGTGGGGATTCGTGTGCGTGATGGCCATCACGTAAACCCTCTCATCACGCGTGATGAGAGGGGTGGCGACGGTGTTTGTGATGTCATCACGCGTGATTGTTTCCAATCACGCACCACCTCGAGTCCCCTTATTATCATAACTTTAATCGTCGTTTAAAAAAATTATTTAAATTATATAATACGTTAAGATTCAAGTGACATATATTTTCCTGCAAGACTGGGACACATGGATTCTTGTGAATAACTTTCTTAATTTTTTTTGAACGGCCAACTAAGTAAAGCCGGGTACCCCGTACGCAGCCCCTATTGGCTAAAGGTAGCCCTAGCCGGCCACTAGTCCGGACGGACGGAGCCCCTGGCGGTCCACCTGTTGAGGGATTCACCGGATAAAACCCGACCCCAACGCCCGCCAAACGGCACGACAGCGAGGAGCCGGTAAAACCAGGTGAGATCAGGACTCGAACCCTGGCAAGCCATGATCATCCCTCATATCTCCCATATAAGTTGGTGCTAGTGAGATTTGATCCCCATACCTCTCACTTGTAAAGTGAGTACTCAATCATTGAGCCACAACCAACTTATGATCAACCTTCTTAATGACTCATACGTTGGGTAAACACCCCCTAAATTCCATTTTTATTATATATAAATTAGTATTTTGACAATTGTGTTTGAATGGTTTACTTGTGAAGAGAAGAGAAGGTTGCTTTTTCTCCCCCATGTATGATGGTGGGTTTTTCCTATTTTGATATGCCTGACCATTCCACTGCCACTGTCTAGTAAATCAACTACAACAACCATAACTTTTTCAGTTTCATCCACTTCTCTCTTTCTCTTTCTCCCCCATAGATTCAGGTTTTTTATTATTACCTTTTACCGAATCTGAATTTACTATTTAACCCCACAAATCCCATTTATAATACGTGTGGTTTTGGTTTTCGGTTGATTGGTTCAATGTGACACAGAAATCAGGATCACAGGTGTGGAGTTTATTATCAATGTTTACCTACAGGCTACAAATATGAATTTTGTTATTTCTAGTTTTAAATAGTACCTTTAGTTTTTAAATAATATATTATTTTCAATTTTGATGCAAACTATTATTTGTAAAAAAGTAGTTTTACATATTACTCTACATCAAGTATGCATGTAATGATATGTACATAGCTGTATCATTACAATAACTAAAAGTACTTACCCACATCACAATTCTTGAATCACATATAAAGAGGTTGCTTCATGTTATGTGTTACACCTGGTGACAATTAAAATACACAAGCTATACTATACACACATTAAATCCTCAAGTAGTTATTTCACTAGTTAGGCACACCTAAGGGTAAGCGTGATTTACCACCACACTCGTACAACCACCCCACATAATACCCTTGTTCTAAGGGCATGTATTTCTTTATTCTTGATAGAGATTTTTATGGTCATATTCAATTTGGTATAATCATTAAGGTAGCGTTTAGGCCAATGAGTTGGTGTCAGAGTGCTAAGGATGAAACTTGGTGTTTCATGTGACCCAGGTTTGGTTTTTGCCACCATCATTTAGTTCCTGGGCTACCATGTGATTATGAGATACCAGACGAGTTGATGACATTCACTAATTGGATGCTTGAATTGAACGGGTTTTGACTCACTGAATTGGCCTTAGATGAGGGTTTTCCCTGAATTCTCCATTCATTGTGAAGGAATGAAGAAATGCGTGTCTGGTTAGTCAATTTAATGAAATCAACGATTAAACGAGGAATCATATTCTATAAAAATCATTTATTCGCACTCCTCTCCTCTGTTTGTTATTTTTTGTTAATATTTTTTTATTTCATCCCCTCTTTCGTCTATTATCAAGACACCATCACTTGACCACCACGTACTACTACCACCACCTGACCACCAACGCTCCATCGTCACCGTTGCCAACTGAACAACGCCACCACCTGACCATTGCCACTACTAGGACCACCGCTTTGATCGCCGCCACCCCTCGCTTCCTCTTGATCACGACCATAGCCGCATTAACTTTTTTTTGTTATGATAAATTTCTTTATTTTGAGGTGAAAGTATTTTTGTTATTTGTATTTATTATCTTTTTTATAAAACAATAGATAAAGTTATTATTAAAGATAATAAATAAAATTACTGTTTTGCCATTGTTTGAAGGAAGAGTGATGTGAGTGTGAGTTTGCTTGTGAAGAGAGGTTGCTTTTTCTCTCCCATGTATGATGTGGGTTTTTCCCATTTTGATATGCCTTTCTGACCACCCTACTGCCACTGTCTTCTTAATCAACTACAACAAACCATCACATAACTTGTTCTTTCTCCATAGTCAACATGCACCATAAATAACCTTGATCTACTTCTACTCCTCACACTCTCAGATTTTATCTCAGGTGAATTTTTAAATTAACTAAACTTATTTATAAGTTATCAATAATTAATTATAAGCTGGGTTTTATTTTTGAGGGGAAGAAAAACTCTTAATAACATTAAATTATATTTCTAACAAAAATGCTCTACATAGTATATACAAACAGGAGAGTTATAATATACACATTTTTATATTTGATATAACTATTTTACTAACGATAATTAAAGGGGTCAAACTGTCTATAAAAATACAAAAGTGTTTCGTTTACTTGGTCGAAATGAATACCAAACCGAATCCAAGAAGTTTGAAACCATACATGTGAGAATTCGAATTTGATTCTCTATCCGGTCGAACTGAAGGGGTCAAACTATAAAAGAAATGCATGACTATTCGCCGGTTCAATTTCGTTTGCTCGATCGAAACCAAATTGCACCAAATTCATGAAGTTCGAAACAATATATAATTATACATAATCAAATTTTAATTTTTTTATGTTTTCGGTTTTCGACCGAATAAACTGAATACTTTATATCAATTTTTTTTATAAAAAATATTTTTATACCATTATTTGTTATGAAGTGGGATGTCCGAAAGCCAGGCTAAATTGTGACTAACGTGTGATAAATGACAAAACTTAAATAAGTTTTTGAAACCAAAAACCAAAACCAAATTCTGTTTCGATCAAAAACAAACTGGTACTTGTATTTAAATTTTTGTCGATTTTAGACTGCTTCACAGTTTCATCAGTGTGAAACCAAAAATAATAAACACTCCTACTGATACAAAATTTGACCGACGCTCCGGACTTATGTCAATTGTCGAAGCACGAGATGAATCTGACCTGATCCATGACGATGTTTCCACGGATTTCGAGATGAACGAACCACGTCTTGATCTTCTTCTCCGGCTGGTTGGGATCTGCAATGACTTTTTGGGGGTGTGGAGGTGACCGCTAAGAAATCTACAGGATCTCTTGTTCACAGACACAAAAATATGGTGGCGGCCCTTATTGAGAATGACTCACCCCTAATAAGGAGGTGGAGACCTCCTTATATAGGGAGCCTCATGGCCACCATCATGGTACCCTAATGGGCCTAGCCCAGTTAGGGTTACCTCCACAAAACCCCCTCAGCCCAATAACATTGTATTAGTCCATATAATAAAATAAGCCAAACATAATAAATTTAGGGTCGTAAAACCGGGTTTAGTACCATACCCCTACAAGCCCCCCAAGTCCAGCGTTGCTCCTGGGCGCGCAAGCGTTTAGGTGGAGCGCTGGACTTTATGAGGTGTGTTAGGGCGTGAGGCGGTTTTTTCCCTTTTCTTCGACCTTATCTTTATTGTCTTTGAGTTTTGGGAGGTTTTCTTCATGATGGTGACGTGTTGTGGTTTTTATGATAATGATGGTGCACTAGCATGAATAAGATATAGCACGCCGAATAATAAAAGCCTGCGCGCGAGGCGACTTATGAGCTATGAGAATAATAAAAGTTTGCGCGCGAGGCGACTTACGAGCTTTAAGAATAATAAAGCGTGCGCGCGAGGCGACTTACGAGCTGTAAAAATAATGAAGCCTGCGCGCGAGGCGACTTACGAGCTGTAAAAATAATGAAGCCTGCGCGCGAGGCGACTTACGGATCTATGAGAATAATGAAGCCTGCGCGCGTGGCGTCTTACGAGCTATAAGAATAATAAAAGCTTGCGCGCGAGGCGTCTTACGAGCTATAAGAATAATAAAAGCTTGCGCGCGTGAGGCGTCTTACGAGCTGTAAAAATAATGAAGCCTGCGCGCGAGGCGACTTACGGATCTATGAGAATAATGAAGCCTGCGCGCGTGGCGTCTTACGAGCTATAAGAATAATAAAAGCTTGCGAGCGAGGCGTCTTACGAGCTATAAGAATAATAAAAGCTTGCGCGCGAGGCGTCTTACGAGCTATATGAATAATAAAGCTTGCGCGCGTGAGGCGACTTACGAGCTGTAAAAATAATGAAGCCTGCGCGCGAGGCGACTTACGGATCTATGAGAATAATGAAGCCTGCGCGCGTGGCGTCTTACGAGCTATAAGAATAATAAAAGCTTGCGCGCGAGGCGTCTTACGAGCTATAAGAATAATAAAAGCTTGCGCGCGAGGCGACTTACGAGCTATAAAATGATGATAATGACTGGCCCACAAGGGCCTCCTCCGCGCAGGATGAATATCCCGGCCTGTTTTCAAAATAATAATGGAGACACAAATGGCCAGATAATAATAATGATGTCATAGGTGTTTGTGCGGCTCGTAGCCGAACCTGCAAAAACATGTCAACTAAAAGTGGATGTATTGCATGGTTCCCATCCTCGGGCAAATTATGAGGTGTGCCCAACCTTTAAGCTTGTCGCGTGGCCTATGGGTTTATGAGGATTCCCAACCTTTAAGTTTGGCGCGTAGCCATATGGGATATTATGAGGATTCCCAACCTTTAAGTATGGCGCGTAGCCATATGGGATATTATGAGGATTCCCAACCTTTAAGTATGGCGCGTAGCCATATGGGATATTATGAGGATTCCCAACCTTTAAGTATGGCGCGTAGCCATATGGGATATTATGAGGATTCCCAACCTTTAAGTATGGCGCGTAGCCATATAGGATATTATGAGGATTCCCAACCTTTAAGTATGGCGCGTAGCCATATGGGATATTATGAGGATTCCCAACCTTTAAGTATGGCGCGTAGCCATGTGAGTACAATCATGGTTGTTCTTATCCTGATTTGGATTAGACTGTTCATTTGTTACGTCGCTTACGCGCGGCCTGCGCAATGTCTCCTTTATTCTCACGCGCAGATGTGGTGCGTGAGCGTGCATGATGCGTGAGCATCTAATATGCATGAGCATACGTGAAGCCCAATAACATATGTGATGTGTGAGCATATGAGATGTGTGAGCATGTGATATGCGTGAGCATACGTGATGCGTGAGCATACGTGATGCGTGAGCATATGTGGTATGCGTGAGCATACGTGATACGCGTGAGCATGCGTGATGCGTGAGCATGTGATATGCGCCACGAGCATAGGTTTTGGCTGTCTTCATGAGCATGTGATATGCGTGAGCTGTGGCGTAGAGTAATCGCTGGGAGCGCGCATGCGACCCGCTGTGGCGTAGAGTGATCGCCGGGAGCGCGCATGCGACCCGCTGTGGCGTAGAGTGATCGCCGGGAGCGCGCATGCGACCCGCTGTGGCGTAGAGTGATCGCCGGGAGCGCGCATGCGACCCGCTGTGGCGTAGAGTGATCGCCGGGAGCGCGCATGCGACCCGCTGTGACATAGAGTGATCGCCGGGAGCGCGCATGCAATTCGCTGTGGCGTAGAGTGATCACCGGGGGCGCACATGCGACCCGCTGTGGCGTAGAGTGATCGCCGGGAGCGCTCGTGCGACTCGCTGTGGAGTAGAGTGATCGCCGGGAGCGCGCATGCGGAATCCGAAGTTGATCCACAGGGAGCGATTTTGATCCGCGGTGGCGCGCACGATCTAGAGATTTTGAATATCCACATCAGGTAGGTTTTATGTAAAACCAACAGATCTAATAGGATTTATAGATCTATGAATATGAAGTGTGACTGTTGCTCACACGAACCCAGATCTGAAAAAATCATAACTGTAACACCCCGACCAAAGGCGGATTATACATCGGGGCGCCACATATTGTTTCATTACTCGTGACACTATTGGGTGTCAATATTTAATAAATATATTCATTCACGCACGCGCAACGTAAACACAAGATAACATAAATCAGCATAAATCAATATATTATAAGGCAAAATATTCGAACAACAATAACTTGTCTTGTTACATTTTAAGCTAGGTCCAAAAGTAAAAACGTCCTACGTGTCCACAAGCTCCAAATGTAGCTACAGCAAACCTGAACATGTGTTAAAATAAAACGTCAAACACTTGCGTGTTGGTGAGAAATCAAGTTTAATAGATAATAGATAACAATAAGCACTGCGCGCAACACGTGTATGTCTGGTGTTTAACAAGGGTGTAATCAGATTGTGATCAAGCCTAAATAGATCATAGTTCATAGTTCAATCCGTGCTCCCAAATGAGCACAAAAACAAGAAAACATCTGTGCAAGTGTAAAACAAAGAAAACCGTAAACGATAGGTCTCCCGTGTTCATCTAATGGATCCATGAAAACTTCGGAATAGGCCGAACAAAGCGGTTAATGATACACACATACAAATAAACAGCCAAGTAAACGTCCTCAACACATGGGATACTGCGCGACTAAAGTTCATAAACAAGTTTAAGACTCTAAGTTTGTATGAACACATGAACATCCCAAAACATTAAAAATAAAAAGGGATTAGGTACGAGATTACTCACTTGATAAACGGTGCGGTGAAAGATAAAGCAAGAACCAACTTTAAACAAGCACAAGTTAACCTATAATTAAAGATTATTGTTTTAACGATTGGTTTTAAGTCTTGATTATAAGTTAGCATAATTAATAAGTAACTTTAAACAAATTATTATATATAATACATATATTACCGGAAAAGCAGGGCAGAACAGGAGAGAGGACGAAGGCAGAGAGAGGAGACGGCAGAGGACAACTGCAGAGAGCAAAGGAAGAGAAAGATAATAAGTATTTGTGTGTGCAGTGTTAGGAAATTAACATTATTATTTATAGGGAAACCCTAGGGAACACAATCCCTAGAAAAGGGGAAAAGATCTCCAAAAAGTAAAAGATTCCAAAAGCAAAAGATATCAAAAGATATGGCAGCTGCAGGGGACAAAGGAAAAGCTGACAGGTAACAGTAAACAGGCATGGGAGGGTCAGATAAAGGTACTGGTCAAGCATGGAAAAGCAGATCTCAAAAGATAATGTCAGTCACTTTTTCTGTCAACCAATGGGGTTGGTGCGCATGCTGCGCCGAAAGTAACTTTTCAGACATAAGATAGGTCAGGTCAACAGCACAGAAGATAAGACATCACAAAAGTAAACGGCTAGATTAAACAGAAGAAAAAAAACTCAAGACATAGCGCGAGAAAGCTTGAGCGCGAAGGCAGACACAGAAGGTCAAGAGTGCGCGAGCGCGAAGGCAGACAGAACCAACCTTAACGCGTCGCGGGAAGAACTACATTTCTAAGCGCGCCGCGGGAAGAACTTCAATTCTAAGCGCGTCGCGAGAAGAACTATATTCCTTAGCGCGTCGCGGGAAGAACGGTATCCATAGCGCGCCGCGGGAAGAAATAAATCCTTAGCGCGCTGCGGGGACAGTTCGTCTCGCGTATCGCAGTAACAGGTGGTCTTCACGCAGGCTTCCTTGTAAGGAGTCTGGCGCGTGGAGCTGCGCAGACATCCTTAGGCGGGAAGGAACAAAGGACAGAGAGAAGGGGGGGTTCAAGGCTTAAGGGCGGGACGGCGACAAGAGAGAAAAGAAGGCGGAAAGGAAAATATTATTAGTAATATATATATTTTAAATGTCAAGTTTTAAAAGAAAATAATTAAATTTTAAATCATAAAAAGAATCGGATCAGAAAACGGGTACCTGGGTCGGGTCGGATCGGGGCAGATGTCACAGTCTCCCCTACTTTAAGAAATTTCGTCCCGAAATTTATCTCGAAGTAGGTTGCGCAGAGAACAGGTGCGGGTACTTGATCTTCATTTGATCTTCCCTTTCCCATGTAAACTCGGCTCCGCGCTTGGACTCCCAGCGAACTTTCACGATAGGGATGCGACTGCGCTTGGTTTGCTTAACCTCGCGATCCATAATCTCAACAGGCTTCTCAACGAAATGCATGGATTCATCAACTTGAACTTCATCAAGTGGAATGTGAAGGTTCTCGTCGGCTAAACACTTCTTGAGATTGAAAACATGGAACGTTGGATGCACATTACTGAGCGCGGGCGGCAGGTCAAGTCTGTAGGCAACTTTTCCCACACGCGCGAGAATCTTGAATGGACCAACATAACGAGGAGCAAGCTTACCATTCTTCCCAAAGCGGACAACACCCTTCCAGGGCGACACTTTGAGGAGAACAAGATCACCAACTTGAAATTCGAGAGGCTTTCGCCTACGATCTGCGTAACTCTTCTGTCGGCTTCTGGCAGTCAGCAGATGATCACGGATCTTGGCGATTTTATCGGTTGTCTCTTGAACAAGTTCGGGTCCTGTGATTTGAGCTTCACCCACTTCGCTCCAACAAATCGGGGAGCGGCACTTACGACCGTAAAGTGCTTCAAATGGGGCCATACCAATACTGGAATGATAGCTGTTATTATAAGAGAACTCGATCAAAGGCAGGTGCGAATCCCAATTACCTCCAAAATCAAGAACACTAGATCGGAGCATATCCTCAAGAGTTTGAATGGTTCGCTCAGACTGTCCGTCAGTCTGAGGATGATATGCAGTATTCATGTCCAAGCGAGTTCCTAACGCAGATTGGAGAGATTTCCAAAAGCGGGATATAAAACGGCCATCGCGATCGGATATGATGCTCAAAGGAGTACCATGACGGCAGACAATCTCCTTGACATAAAGCTGCGCAAGTTGCTCAACACGGTAGTTTTCACGAATGGGCAGAAAGTGAGCAGACTTAGTCAATCGATCCACTATTACCCAAATGCTATCATGTTTGCTTGCTGTCAAAGGTAACTTGGTAATAAAGTCCATCGCTATACCTTCCCATTTCCACGTAGGAATTTCTGGTTGTTCGAGCAAACCAGATGGGCGTTGATGTTCAGCTTTTACCTTAGAACAAGTCAGGCATTTAGCTACGAACACAACAATACCCTTTTTCATACCGGGCCACCAATAAGTAATGCGCAAATCCTTGTACATCTTATCAGCGCCGGGATGAATAGAATACCGAGATTTATGCGCCTCACTCAGGATATCAGCGCGAAGATTCTCATCAAAGGGAATCCAGATGCGATTGAGATAGCAGAGAATTCCACTCAGATTAGGGACAAAGTGCGCTTCCGCGCCACACGCTAACTCGGCGCGAAGGTTACCATTACTGATGGATGCGCGCTGCGCGTCGCGAATGCGTGATTCAAGATTGCTCTGAATCGGCGCAAAGTGAAGCCGCGTGCGCGGCAAGATACAGTTAAGCTGGCTGGGTTTACGGCTGAGCGCATCGGCTACCACATTAGCCTTACCAGGATGATACCGGATCTCACAATCGTAATCGCTGATGAGTTCGTTCCATCGGCGTTGCCTCATGTTGAGTTCCTTTTGATCAAAGATATGCTAAAGGCTTTTATGGTCAGTGTAGAGGATACACTTGGTACCATAAAGGTAGTGTCTCCAGATCTTCAAGGCAAAAACAACTGCGCCTAGTTCGAGGTCGTGAGTTGTATAATTCTTCTCGTGAACCTTGAGTTGCCTTGATGCGTAAGCGATAACCTTGCCTCGTTGCATAAGAACACAACCGAGACCTTGGTTGGATGCATCGCAATACACGGCAAAATCATCATTACCCTCAGGTAACGCTAGAACAGGAGCTTCACACAACAAACGCTTGAGCGTCAGAAAGGCTTCTTCTTGCTTCGAGCCCCAAATATACGGTTTACCTTTGTGCGTTAGAGCTGTTAAAGGCAAAGCGATCTTCGAGAAGTTCGAAATGAAGCGCCGGTAATAACCAGCTAAGCCCAGAAAGGAACGGATCTCGGTAGGAGTGGATGGCGTAATCCAGTTCTTGATTGCTTCAATCTTGGATGGGTCGACATGAATACCCATCTTGTTCACAACATGGCCAAGAAACTGTACTTCATCAGACCAGAATTCACACTTGGAGAGCTTGGCAAAGAGCTGCTCGGTTCGAAGCTTTTGCAATACCAATCGAAGATGTTGCTCATGCTCGGCCTTGGTCTTAGAATACACCAGAACATCATCGATAAACACAATCACGAATTTATCCAAGAAAGGCCTACACACCCGATTCATTAGATCCATGAAAACGGCGGGTGCGTTGGTTAAACCGAAGGACATGACCAAGAATTCAAAATGGCCATAACGAGTTCGAAAAGCAGTCTTCGGAACATCTTCATCGCGGATGCGCAACTGGTGATAGCCAGAGCGGAGATCGATCTTGGAGAAACAAGAGGCACCTTGGAGTTGATCAAAGAGGTCGTCAATACGCGGTAAGGGATACCGGTTTTTAATGGTGAGTTTGTTCAACTCGCGGTAATCGATACACATGCGAAACGTACCATCTTTCTTTTTAACGAACAACACCGGAGCACCCCAGGGCGAAGAGCTAGGGCGAATGAATCCTTTAGCGGTCAACTCTTGAAGTTGGCTTGCCAATTCTTGCATCTCAGCGGGCGCAAGACGGTAAGGAGATTTAGCTACGGGGGAAGCACCAGGGACAAGATCAATACGGAACTCGACTTCACGAGCGGGAGGGATACCAGGAAGATCATCAGGAAAAACTTCAGGGAAATCACGCACAACAGGGATATCGCGAAGCTTCTTCTTTCCTTCATCGGGTTTAACCACATGGGCTAAAAATGCAATACACTTCTTCCGCATGAGTCTTTGGGCTTCGGCGCAAGACATAAGCTTAAGACCACTGGAGGGTTTCTCGCCATAGATGTGAAGATCACCGTTTTCTCGAGGAATGCGAATCAACTTCTTGGCGCAAATAACTTCGGCGCGATTATTCGAGAGCCAGTCCATACCAATGATAACATCAAAGCTTCCAAGAGGCATGGGGATGAGGTCGATCAGAAAATCGTTTTCGTTAAGGTTAGGCGTGCAATTTTTAATCACTGAGTTAATTAAAACAGTTTCGCCATTAGCCAATTCAACTGAAAAATTTTCTTTTAAGTTATCGCGCGGTCGCGCAAGCTTCTGCTCAAACGCGCGGGAAATAAAACTTCTATCGGCGCCAGTATCAAAAAGTACAGAAGCATAAAATCCGTTAAGCAAAAATGTACCATTAACTACGTCATTATTCGCTTGCGCTTGGTGCGCGGTTATGTTAAAAGCTCGTCCGCGTGTCACTTGGTTCGAGATTTGGTTCACCGGATTCGCTTGCGTAATCTGAACTTGTAGCCTCGGGCACGCGTTCCGGAAATGACTGGGATCACCGCAGTTAAAGCACGACCTGGGTCGTGGATTAGGGTATGTTGGTTGAGGGTTTTGCAGGTAGGCTGGTGGTGTTGGGTTGGCGGAAGGGACTCTACAGAACTCGGAAGAGTGACCAACGCGGCCACATCGGTTACATTGTCGACATGGGACTTGAGGTGGGTGGTGAAATCTACAGGTTGGGCAGAAGGGTTGGGTTCCTGTGTAAGGTTTCTTAGTTGGCGGGCAGGGAGTGCGGGATTGGTTAAGGCATAGTTGTGGACTACAGGGGGTGTTGGGTAGGTCGACAGTGGGTTAGGCGCGTGTACTGGAGGTTGGTAGGCGGGTTGCTGGACAATGGGCGGGCTGGTAAGCGCATAGGCTTTGCGCCTGCGCTTGAGGTTGTTACGGTTTGAGGGTTCTGGCTTGGTTTCTGTTGGTTCAGGGGCAGTCTTGGTGGGTTTGGTCTTCTCAGCTTCCCGCAGGAACAGGGTTCCTGCTCTGACATGGTTGTCGCTGAGCACAGCGGCCAACTCAATGGCGTCAGAGAGGGTTGCTGGGTTTCTGGCCCATACAGAATCTTGAATTTCCATGGGGAGACCCCCAAGGAATTTCTCTATGGCTCGGCGGGAAGGGGTAACAAGGTGAGGGACAAGCAGGCTTAGTTCATGGAAGCGCGTCGCGTACTCGCGCGCTTCGCCACTGTATTGCTTAAGATTCCAAAATTCCTCCTCCAGGCGCTTAACTTCGTTGGGAGGGCAGAATTCTCGCGTCAGAATTTCCTTGAATTCCTCCCATGTCATGCTAGAAGCAGCTTCTGCGCCACGCCCATGAGCTACTCCATTCCACCATATAAGCGCTCTAGATTCCAGGACACTGGAAGCATATAGGGTTCGTTTGTCAGGAGGGCATTGGGTATGGAGGAAAGTGTTTTCAATCTTCTCGAGCCACTGGAGCATCACGGTGGCTCCTTCAAGCCCTGTGAATTTCGGAGGGTTACCCGCATTAAAGGACTTAATGTTGTAACCGGAGGTATTGTTTTCGCTCAAAGCTTGGGCTATTGCGGCGGCAATTTCCTGGGAACGTTGCTGTCTACGCCTGCGCGAGGCTTCTCTCCTCTGATGACGGCGAGATAGCGGAGGCATTCTATAAAAGTTTTAGTTTTGTTAATATCTTAGCGCAAAGTATAATCTTATAAAGCTTGGTTTCGCGGGGTTAGATACCATCAACAGTTAAAGTAAAACATGAATTTGAATGCAAACTTAATACAGATAACAAATTCGAATCGAGAATCGACAATTCATGTATCACCATGACTTTCCGAATTCTCAATTTAAAATGACGAGTAAACGAGTATTGGAGATTGACGATTCATGTATCACCATGACTTTTCAATCCTCAATATAAAATATACAAGAAAATGAGTATTGGAGGTTGACAATTCATGTATCACCATGACTTTTCAATCCTCAACCTCAGAACATAATCGTAAATGGAATTTGAAAATCAATTATTCATGTATCACCATGACTTTTCGGATTTTCAATCCCAACAAACGAATATGTAAGTAAAACCAATAAAAATCGAAATTCAGCAAAAATCGAAATATCGCGAAATAAAACATAAAACCATACGCTGCGTCTGCGCAAGCATATTTATAAATAACAAGTAATTAACAATAAGCGCGCAAACATGAGATTTCTCTCACGCGCGAGAAGGGACTCTTAGGTATTCTAGGCCGTTACGTCTAACCACCTATCCTAAAGTCAACGAGCTCTGATACCAATCTGTAACACCCCGACCAAAGGCGGATTATACATCGGGGCGCCACATATTGTTTCATTACTCGTGACACTATTGGGTGTCAATATTTAATAAATATATTCATTCACGCACGCGCAACGTAAACACAAGATAACATAAATCAGCATAAATCAATATATTATAAGGCAAAATATTCGAACAACAATAACTTGTCTTGTTACATTTTAATCTAGGTCCAAAAGTAAAAACGTCCTACGTGTCCACAAGCTCCAAATGTAGCTACAGCAAACCTGAACATGTGTTAAAATAAAACGTCAAACACTTGCGTGTTGGTGAGAAATCAAGTTTAATAGATAATAGATAACAATAAGCACTGCGCGCAACACGTGTATGTCTGGTGTTTAACAAGGGTGTAATCAGATTGTGATCAAGCCTAAATAGATCATAGTTCATAGTTCAATCCGTGCTCCCAAATGAGCACAAAAACAAGAAAACATCTGTGCAAGTGTAAAACAAAGAAAACCGTAAACGATAGGTCTCCCGTGTTCATCTAATGGATCCATGAAAACTTCGGAATAGGCCGAACAAAGCGGTTAATGATACACACATACAAATAAACAGCCAAGTAAACGTCCTCAACACATGGGATACTGCGCGACTAAAGTTCATAAACAAGTTTAAGACTCTAAGTTTGTATGAACACATGAACATCCCAAAACATTAAAAATAAAAAGGGATTAGGTACGAGATTACTCACTTGATAAACGGTGCGGTGAAAGATAAAGCAAGAACCAACTTTAAACAAGCACAAGTTAACCTATAATTAAAGATTATTGTTTTAACGATTGGTTTTAAGTCTTGATTATAAGTTAGCATAATTAATAAGTAACTTTAATCAAATTATTATATATAATACATATATTACCGGAAAAGCAGGGCAGAACAGGAGAGAGGACGAAGGCAGAGAGAGGAGACGGCAGAGGACAACGGCAGAGAGCAAAGGAAGAGAAAGATAATAAGTATTTGTGTGTGCAGTGTTAGGAAATTAACATTATTATTTATAGGGAAACCCTAGGGAACACAATCCCTAGAAAAGGGGAAAAGATCTCCAAAAAGTAAAAGATTCCAAAAGCAAAAGATATCAAAAGATATGGCAGCTGCAGGGGACAAAGGAAAAGCTGACAGGTAACAGTAAACAGGCATGGGAGGGTCAGATAAAGGTACTGGTCAAGCATGGAAAAGCAGATCTCAAAAGATAATGTCAGTCACTTTTTCTGTCAACCAATGGGGTTGGTGCGCATGCTGCGCCGAAAGTAACTTTTCAGACATAAGATAGGTCAGGTCAACAGCACAGAAGATAAGACATCACAAAAGTAAACGGCTAGATTAAACAGAAGAAAAAAAACTCAAGACATAGCGCGAGAAAGCTTGAGCGCGAAGGCAGACACAGAAGGTCAAGAGTGCGCGAGCGCGAAGGCAGACAGAACCAACCTTAACGCGTCGCGGGAAGAACTACATTTCTAAGCGCGCCGCGGGAAGAACTTCAATTCTAAGCGCGTCGCGAGAAGAACTATATTCCTTAGCGCGTCGCGGGAAGAACGGTATCCATAGCGCGCCGCGGGAAGAACTAAAATCCTTAGCGCGCTGCGGGGACAGTTCGTCTCGCGTATCGCAGTAACAGGTGGTCTTCACGCAGGCTTCCTTGTAAGGAGTCTGGCGCGTGGAGCTGCGCAGACATCCTTAGGCGGGAAGGAACAAAGGACAGAGAGAAGGGGGGGTTCAAGGCTTAAGGGCGGGACGGCGACAAGAGAGAAAAGAATGCGGAAAGGAAAATATTATTAGTAATATATATATTTTAAATGTCAAGTTTTAAAAGAAAATAATTAAATTTTAAATCATAAAAAGAATCGGATCAGAAAACGGGTACCTGGGTCGGGTCGGATCGGGGCAGATGTCACAATAACTAGATTTGATATATTTCACTTAGAAAAAACACAGATCTAAGGGTTTTCCCCAAAAGTTCGGTGGTATTTCTTCCTGTGTATTTCCAGATCTGGAAGTATTTTTTAGATCTACGGATTTTTGGATTTCCATAGAACATATCTGAAAGAAGAAACCGTAGACCCGAGATATTGATGAACAGATCGGAGGGCCGAGACGAGAAGCGAAGCGTGGTTCATTGCCGTCCCACGGATGGCGCCAATGTCGAAGCACGAGATGAATCTGACCTGATCCATGATGATGTTTCTACGGATTTCGAGATGAACGAACCACGTCTTGATCTTCTTCAAAGGCTGGTTGGGATCTGCAATGACTTTTTGGGGGTGTGGAGGTGACCGCTAAGAAATCTCCAGGATCTCTTGTTCACAGACACAAAAATATGGTGGCGACCCTTATTGAGAATGACCCACCCCTAATAAGGAGGTGGAGACCTCCTTATATAGGGAGCCTCATGGCCACCATCATGGTACCCTAATGGGCCTAGCCCAGTTAGGGTTACATCCACAAAACCCCCTCAGCCCAATAACATTGTATTAGTCTATATAATAAAATAAGCCAAACATAATAAATTTAGGGTCGTAAAACCGGGTTTAGTACCATACCCCTACATCAATGATTACAGCAATTGAATATGAGGTAAACATATGATCCTAATAAGATCTTATCGAAAATAAAGAAACACGTATTCGAATTGATAAGCTGAAAGTGAGCTATTGAGGTCTATTTCAAATATCATATCATTGCTTTAATCAAATCCGAAGTAAACCATTTAAAAAAAAACTTTTTTTTAAATACGTCATTAAATATGTTATCAAATAATCTTGCACGAGTATAATATTTAAAATAGTTAGATTAGTTAAATGAAACAAAAGATTGGACCTAAAGATGGTATCACTACACTATTTTGATGATATGAAATTCATATTTATCAAATAGTAAGTTAGATGATGTATTTGAGGCAAATAAAAGAAAGTGCAATGGATCTTACAATAATATCGAATAAAAATTTCAAATGTGAATTTTGGATTACTTAAACAAACACCTCCCACCCACACACCACACCCCTACGCATCGAATTGAATTGATACAAATTTCCACACAAAGAGCATCAAGTTCTTGCAAAGTGTAACGATTAGACTACTTCAAAAAGTTTTTATTTTTAAAATGATCAACAAAAGTGACTTAAAATTACTAGCAAGTTGTTACTAATAAAATAGCAACAGAGTTGGTGAAGATTGCTAGCAACAACTTTACTTAATTTCGGTAGTAACATAGTTCGGTTGCAACAGAGTTACAGCTAATAGTGTTCCTACTGAAACGAATGAAAACCGCAAAGTAGTAGGAACAACCTTCAACAAAAGGGAAAAACATTTGGGCTTTTAAACATTGAATTATTTTGAATTCTCACGCAAAAGAATATCAAATTCTACTTCATTTGTATGCGAAATACTTTAAGTGGAACATAAACCCGTTACACAATTTAGAAAATAGCATTTTCACAAGTAAAACTCAATGTTACGAACTTAAAATGCATATTTAAATAAATTTGGTGTTTGACTAGTGGTACCGGTTATTTTCATATAGCCGTTAAAGGTTACATAGGAGATCGTATCAAACTTTGATTTGTTTGGAGGTAGTTAGGTCACACAACTTGAGAGTTAGGATTAATGCAAAGGACCACCCTCAGATCAATAAAGTACGAGAAAAAGTTGAAAGTTGATCAAGATCGACAAAGAACCAGTGTTGTAGTAATTGCGATTTGCGAGTTGCTAGTTGGCTGTTGAGGTGGAAACTAGTGATTAATTGGGGATTAATTAATGATTAATTGAAGTCTAATCGGGATTTTTACAGTCATGCAAAGTAACATGAATATATTACTAAAGTATGAGAAAACGTTGAAAATTTGTATTGTCAAAAAATAAAAAGGAATTTGACTGAATTCAACACGGGACATGGAGTGGTGTTAAATGTGCCATTATGTAAACTTGTAAAGAGGGTGATGGAGTGGTGTTAAATGTGCCATTATGCAAGTACATGAATAAGGTCAAAGTTGACACGGAATGAATTTTGGTTTTAACGTGTTTTAGAAAATAATAATTTGGTTATTATTTTGGATGATATTGAATTGTCTGATTTTGAATATGAAGAAAACCAATAGCTTGTATTATAGCTTTTTCATAATCGTTTACTTAGCTTCAAAGTAGTATTCACAACGATAATTACATAAAAAAAAGAAGCATAAATGATAGAAACATGTTAACTGATATTTGATTAAACAACATACATTAATGCTTTACTTGAGTTTGAGTAGCTTATAAGTTAGCCTTTGAGGTGGGTAATCCAGGATTTTTTACCCTCCGAAATCAGGTTGGAACCGGTTCCCGTTTGGTCAATAAAAGTCAAGAACGGGGTTAGGTATGAACCATTTCCGGGTATGGTCATGCTTTTGACCGATTTTGTCAGGTTTTGGTCCGGTCGGATCCGGATTTTGAACGGGTAGAGATGGAACCAGTTACGACGATTCCGGGAAGAAACTGAAACCCAACTTGTATGCGCGGGTCAGGGTTTATGCCCAGGGTTTATGCCCACCTTCAACAAGAGTTTTGAAATAAGTTGATGAATGAATTGGGCCTTTGTTCCTTGTCTATAGCCCAAGTCTAAGCCATAAAGGGCTAAAGGCAAATAGGTATATGGGCTGCCCTATTAACAATTTGTTACGGAGTATTATTTAATTTGGGCCCTGTACAATTCCTGATTAGCAGTTTAGTTTTTTTTGAAAGGCTAAATTCACTAAATCATGATTAACAGTTTAGTACTAGGCCTTATTTTCATCCTTTCATGTCTTTAGAAAAAAACATATTAGTTAAATACAATTTATACGCAAAATAAATTTCATTAATGTTACATACTCACATTTATAAATCATAATGTAAAGATACGAATTTAATACTTGGTTATACAAACTTACATAGCTCATTTTATAAGTCTAAATCAGGTATCTATAATTGTATGCTAATACTTAGTGCTATTATTCACAAATTGATACCATGTAGTTTGATATTTTTCTTTTTAGACTTAAGGTAATAATTATTATTATCATTGGTGGAGAAGAATAAGATGAAATAATGATTTTGGAGATTTAAGGGTGAAACACGTGCATCAGCCTTTCCTGTGTGTAATGTTGTCATACGATTTAAACAAACATGCATCGACGAGAAATCACTTATCGTCTTACAAACCTCGTAATTCACTAGCTAGCCAAATTGATCCATTTCAACTAAACCGTGAACTTTTTATAAAGTAACGATCTTCTTCGTTCGAATTAGGAGCAAACAACAAAAGGGTATCCATCAAATAATCCTATTAGTTTGGTTACTTTCATGAAATGATTTTTTCTATAGCTTGTTGGTAATTTCTTGTGTGATTTTGTCCCAAATATGGACCTTCATTTCATTAAAAGGAGGTGAACCATTCTTAGATAACAAATAGTTTTCTTCATTTAGTTTATTTACCAAGTCAAGGCCAGAATCTAAGCATCTGGATACTCAATTCACTAAACATTTTAGTTAAAAATATCGAATTCTGCTACTACTAGCTGTGGTTAGGCTAAATATGAATCTGGTTTGATTGTCATGTGTACATATAATTATTATAAGTTATTTGATTATCTATAGGAAAACTTGTTTTCAATGGTGATCTTTGTGCATATGAATAGTCTCGTTCCTGTCCAGTAGAAGTACTAGAGGCTGCAATATCAAGCCTTAAGTATAGGCACTACTGTTAGAAGATCAGCTGGTCTACAGTCACCTCCCAACAAGAAATGTTACAAATCACATTTCCCGTAATATCACTTTCTGCAAAATAAAATAAAATAAAATAAATTTTCCCACTAACCCATGGCCTCTATACTTACCGGTGGAACTTAACCTTTTTTAAAAACTATTTGAATCACTGACGGACTAGTGGACCATTGACTCACCTGATCATTTTCATTACACACTCATGAAAAAACCAACCATATGTGAGAAAAACTTCTTATTTTAAACCCCTATTATTTTTTTGTTATAGATGAGACTTAAAAGTTAAATCCCAATATCCATTTTTTTAATAAAGTTTTAGGTGTCTTAACTCGTGGGCGGAACTTCACTAGGAATTTAAAACGTAAACATGCAAGCAATTAAACACATAACATAAATAAAACATGGGAGCATGGGCTAATATTTAAAAGGAATTGATAATTATGATAACCGGAGGGAAATAAACATGGGGCTGAAAACATAAATAAATGTGGGACTGTGCTGATGTGACCGGGTCACGGCAGGTAAATAAACGGATGATTTTATTTATATGTTTATTTGATCATGATCAGTGTAGAAACCATTGATGCGAAAGTGGCGACAGTCAAGGAGTTGGTAAACTATGGAAACCTGGATATATATTGAGTGGGTAGATCATAGATGTATGGATCCAATAAACATGTCAAGTGGTCAATTGAATATAGATTTAGAAACGAAACTTTATTTTCTATTTAATAGAAAATAAACTTTTACAAGTGAACTAGTGAAGGAACTATTATGTTCGTTAACCGCTTGGTTGAAAGTTCGTTTATGCATGTTTGTAACTTTGTATATTCTTTTCTAAATGACAAACACCTATAATCCTAAAATCTACTACTAAAACCCACCTAATACCCATGTTGTAGGAGTTGAACCCATATCACTTTGAATAAAAACCTGATGTCACTTGGCCAAGAGGCCGTTGGCTAATGCTCGCATCTCATAAATGGATGAACATGTATGGTTTTTTTTAACAAAAGGACATAAACACATGTCTCAATTGTTCATTTATGTTCGTGACGTTTGTTTACATTCGTTTGTTTGTGTTTGTTTTTGTTACGTGCGTTCATGTTTGTTAGTTTACGTATGTTTAACTTTTATTTGATTTTTGCTCTATCATATATAAGAATACAACTATTACTAGACCATTTATACACGCATGTTGAGATGCTTTAACCATCTACAGACCTTAGAAGATCTCAGAAGTAGATGGACCAAGTGTGCACCAAGAAGAGCTTGCGCATACGTTTTTTTTAGTGAAATGTCTTCGAGAAAACAAACAGTCTGCAGATATCAATATCTACGTGACGCCGACAGAAGAGCATGCGCATACATTTTTCAGAAAAAACAAACAACACCTTACTTGTTACACTTTGGGGTATTCGGAGATCTTAGAACCGAAAGACGTTTCAAAGCAAGGAGAATTGTCCTTTCCACATTTTTGAGAACATCAAGATATTGTCCTCCTATGGATCAAGAATAGGGAGAAAAGCCATGGAATGGCATGGCCAAATTTAATTTAATTTTAATTTTTACTATAAACTAATGTCATAAGGTGTCGTTGGTACTAGCTACTTGCTAGTTGTTAATCCCGTCATTTCTTATTGAAATATCGTCATTCGTTGTCATTCAAAAAATTATTGTTTTAATTCACTTTATAAAATATACTCAATTTCCCTTCTATTTGATTTTAGCCGTTGACTTGTTTTATTTGGTACATTCCTTTTGACTTTTTTTAACAGCTATTTGGATCACTGACGGGTCACAGACTCACCAGATCACTAAAGGGTCCCTTACTTTTTAACTAAACATAATGTTCTGTATTTGTAATCAAGAATTTAAATAAACTTATTTTAAAGCACCATAAGTTTAACTATAACATATTAAAATCTTATAGTTTTTTAATCATCTATTGTAAATTTGGTGGGTATTACAAAAACGTTTACATTACAATATACGTGAAGAAGAAATCAAGCATGTCTAAAATGAAATGAAACTATTGATCTTTTAAATCCGGAGCTACTGCAACCACTAATTTTACGACCATTGTAATTCCTGACGTTAATGTCACTAAATTTATAACCATTTTCAATTGCAAACGCAAGTATTATTGAATTTTCTGTACACTTTCACAAAAAGAATATTAGAAAAAATCCAATACTTGAAACCTTAAAACTCAAAAATCCTAACAATGATACACACATCTTAAAATCACAAAGAAACACATATGCATCCAAATAGAAGGATCCGGCATGCATGCCCATAATAACTAATGTATAAAATGAAAGAAATATATATATATATTATAAAAGAAAACATACTAGAGTTACTAAAAATGGGTTGATGGTCAGAAAGTATGTCAACCTAAAAGAGTGTAAGGTCTTGATCAAAGAGGTACTTGTTTTGGATCAGAACTTTCATCAACTCAAGTAAACCTTATTTAACCATTACTCTTTCTTACACATACCCTCCAAATCTAGGACTCCCTACCCTTGTAGCCCATACACTATGCTATACTTAATTCAATAAGTAAATGTACAAGTTCTTATGCATAGTATACACTTGGGTATGCATGAAGACGTTTTAGCATTTATGTAAACATAGTAAACTTTGGTGCATGTGCATTGAAAATAGAGGTACATGAACAATCTGGTTCGTGATCCAAACTAGTTTGAAACCAATTCCAAGCTTAACCGGTTTTGGTGGAATCGGTCCGCAAACTAATCTAAACTGTTAGCTTATACTAGTTTGAGATTACAGACGTTGAAACAGGTTTGGAACAAATTTGAAAAACTAGCAGGTATTTTATAATTCTTTTTAAAAGAAACATGTTTTCCAAAAATGACCTTTTTATCACACATTTGTTATATTGCTGAGTATTGCGACTTGTGAGATAACTAGCAAGAGTTGGTTATCGCGTCACATCACTGTCTTGTAGGTAGTTGAGCAAGAACTAGTCATATGTTAATTAAGCTTTATGGTTTAACTAGGTTTAAAAAAGAAAAATGGATTGCTTGTTAGTGGAGGTGGACCTCATCTTTATTGTGATAGTGATGTTAATGTGATAGTGTTGAAGAAGGGGGGGGGGGGGGGGGATTGTTTGGTGCCGGAATATTATTTGGGGTGTTGTGGTATGGCGCCAGAATGCTGGTGAGGTGGCTAGATGGCGTTTGCTTTGCCATACCGCAACGAACAATCTTAGCAATGTAGTTATAATTGGATTGTATGTGTTAGTTTAATCACACAGCTCAAAAAAATCTATCTCTCATAAAATCCCGTTTAAAGATCTTTTTTTTTCATGTCTCAATTTGATCCGAACTATTTCCTATCGGATTGAAGTACATCTCAAAAAACCGGTTTTAATCCAAGCCATTTTACCTTAGAATCTGAACCGGTTTTAATTAAACCGATCCGGTTTGTACACCTCTAACTAAAATACAAAAAAGAACATTAGGTGAATAACAAAAATACTTTACTTTTATAAGTCCTACACAAATTAGGGCATCACGGATTCACGGGTGGTATCCCTCACCTAGGGAAGCCGTGAGTTGGGTTTGTCTCAGTGAACAAATATAGAGACAGAAATATGTATGTATATGTGAAGGATTAATTACGCATGCAGCCTTAGGCATACATTCATGAAACATATTATGTTTGCAGATACATTAACTCATTATCAAATACATTCACTGGCCTGAAGCTGCATTTATAAAACCATAATATTGTATCAGAATCACCTTTTTATTCTTCCTTCTTGGGACTCAGCTTTTACTAACTATGCATTGTACTTTTTGCAATCTATATTTATTATCAAATATATTCATCTTCAAATAAAATTATATAAATAGTTATTTGTATGCATGAATTATATGCCTTGTTAAAACCAAAAAAATACGAAAAAAAGAAGTAATTTCACATGTTTAAATGATTATATTTATTTGCACAAATGTATTCCAAAAACTATAATGTTATGTAGTTGGAAGGAGTATAGAAGACAATTTTAGATGTTCTTTTAATGTTTTCTTAACCGGAACGTTTATGAATGTCTTATTGGTTTACTGGTCAGACCGACGTGTAACGGGTACACAACCCGCCATAAAACACTGCCTTTCTGTTTACTATAGCCTATCATATAAATGGGTAAACGGTGCAAAAGGCTACCTCGAGTTCAAAAACCAAACAGAAAGTAATTACAGTTTATATAATATACTAAAAAAAGTTATCGAAATAATTCAATAACTTTTCAAGCAAAATAATAACATTCCCCAATGCTCTTTCTTGATGACATCTTATTCTCTTCGCACAAATCTATATGTATGACAGTACTATACATAATAACCTAAACTAGCACATTTCACTTTCTCCCAAAATACCATTTTTATGTCATCAAAACAATATTTTATGTACAAACTTTTTGTTGGGACGAATGTTTAAATGTTTAAATCTCATATGAATCATCAAAAGATCAAATATACCCTTTGAAGAAACTTGAAACTATAATTTGAAGTTTAAATAAACCAGATAAATCAATTAACAATGTTCTAGTAATAGTCATAATCTTCATTACAAATATGTCAAATATTGAACTCAAATTCTTTCTTTGATAACAATTCTAATTGACTACTAGCACCTACATAATCAAATATGTTAGGAGAGTTCTCGGATTCTAATCTTGCTTCTACTGGTTTCTAACCATAACTTTTTAAAACCGCCACTCTAGCTAGTCTTTGATCATGTCGTTTGTGAGTTTTCCAATAACAGGTCTCGTAATAAACAAAAGAAACTAAGTGGCAACAATAGCTAGCATATTTGGATTTTGCTTTATACCATCTTTCAAGATCTTGGTGGTGGGAAGAATTGAGTACCAACCATGAAAGCATTAAGAGGAGTAGGTAACATCGACGACGGATCAACCGAAGTAGCATTTGGATTCGCGGTGGTCGTGGCAGCCCCCATGGTGCCAGAGGTGATGAGGTTAAGTTGTTGATGTTGAGAACTGCTGCCACCGTCGCCTGCGGTTGAGGAACTGTCCCCACCACTAGGACCATGGTCATAGAGAATGCCCTTGAATACATGCCCGCCGATGCTAACCGTTGTTTGGTAAGCCAGCTGCTCCTCTGCCACATTCATTGCACTCACTCTAACGCACCGGAATACCGCTGGAGAACTCACTTCTGCTGGGAAATGGCCAGTTTCTAGCCCTAAATTTAAACAAACGTTAAGGACATATATAATGTATAAATATAAATTATTAAACTCTTTTTGGGTTAGGAACCCTAAATACTTATATACCATAGATTTAGGGTTTATCATGAAAACATTTTTTTAGTAATAGTTTAGAATTCAACAAGCTATTTTATTAGTTGTGTTTACAAAATTCTTGCAATTCTAAATATTTTGCAACTCCAGCAATAGAACTCGTCAAGTTCGATTGGGTGACAAGAAAACTCCATAGAATTTAATGAAAAATTCTATGGAGTTAGTTCGTCACCCAAACAAACATACTAGTAAAATCTAAAAGATATTATCACAACTAATTTCATGAGTTCATTTGCAGGTATAGCGAAAAGTGCACCAAGAAATACAATAGCATCTTACTAATGTAAAACATTTGTTACATTATATGTGAATAATACATAAATAGACATATTACCCTAGTAACTTTAAGAGAATACCTAAAACTGCTTAACAAATTCTTGAATCATGTACTAATCCAAATAAGTTCTTTATGTTAGACATAATAATACCTTGTGTCAAAGCCTACAAGTCTTGAAATGTGAAGCTAATCTATGCATATGAAATATATCCAATCAATCAAATGATGAATGAATCTTGGTAAAGAAAAACCGTGTGCTTTTTCTCCAAACCCAATAATTATAAAGAAGAATAATAATTCAAGGGTTTTGTTTGTTCCTAGAAAAATAATAACATACAAAAAACAAAGAAACAAATTTTTACCTGAAGAAATGTTTTGATGATGTGCTGAAGCCACATTCACACCACCACCACCACCACCGGTGGTAATAAAATGATGATCTTCCCGGAGCCTCTTTGTATTCTGATCATCACCACTACCGCTACCACCGCTTCTCATCACTAAACCTAGTTGTTGTTGGTGGCGTTCACGCCGTTTAGTGGCGGGAACCCACGTGCTTTTCACGTGGGTTTGACACGGAAACCCTCGGCTTCTACAACAAGTCCTACACCTCATGTGTTGACAATCTTTCTTAGCTTGATTACCACAATCTTGACAATTAATCCCACTACCGCCACTACCACTACCGCTACCGCTGCCAACGTATTCTCCTCCAGCAATCCCATACCCACCTTGCCTCATCATTTTCCAACAAGGCACCGCAGTAGGAATATTATTATTATTATTATTATTATTACTATTACTGTTACTATTACAGACAGCAGTATTATTATGCTGCTGATGTAGCTGGTAATACTGCTGCCATATCTCAAACTCTTTGTTGCGGATCTCTTCGTTCCGGAACAAATGTAAACTATTAGGAGTGATCACACCATCATCATCTTGATCTTGAATTTGCTCATCTTTTGTCACTCCAAATGCCAACCCACCTAGTGAGAAGAAACTAGACATGTTGTTAAACAAGTTTCCATAGGTAAAAAAAAAAACTAAAAGGGTTTTTAAGGAACAAAATGATTATTATGTTTTTGTCTTTTTGTTATTTGTTTGCATTAAAATCACGCCCCTGCAACGCCGCCATAGCTACTGCACCCTCAATTTAATACAACACCACCGTACTCTCTCGCTTGTTTCTCTCTCTAGAAACCAGCTTCACAAAATCTGTGTAATGAATCTCCCAATATTTCGTCTACAGTTGTCTGGCAGTTTGAAATTAAAGTCTGCTTTGATCTCATCCGTTGTGTTTTGATCCAACGGTGGTGAGGGTGTACACGTGGCAAGTCGATCAGCTTTTAGTTATTTGCCCTTGCACCGGAAAACACGCCCTGCTTTTCTCCTTTTGTGATTATTTTTTTATTATTGTTACTTTTGTGAGAGAAGTTTTCAATGCTTTAAATAAATTACGGATGATCATGTGCAAGTTTTGTTTTCTTTCTAATCATGGATTTGGCTTTTATTATTTTGTTAAACCTAGCTATTATGAATAGCAATTTGTTCTAAATTTAATGAAAAATTATATATTTTAGTAATCGTAGATGGCTAGAGTTGGCTATGCTGTTTAGGAACGAGTTAACAATAGTGGATACCAAACTCAAAGTTACGTGTCACGTATGTGGTATATCTATAGGACTATATCTATTCTTTTTAGTAAAATTGAAAACTACAATGATTGTTTGTTATTTGTTACTCTCATATTATTTTTCACAATTTATGACAATTAAATTCCTAAAATCATTTGTTACCACTTTTTAAACTGATAACTATTAAATACTACTTTGAAGTAGGAAAAAAAACACTAGACAAATACATAAATTGTCCAAGGCTTGATGCAAAACTACTATCGAGCCGGGGGTCTCACCGGAAGCAACCTCTCTATCCTTATGGGGTAGAGGTAAGGTTGTCTACATCTTACCCTCCTCAGACCCTACCATTGCTTTGCTATTGGTGGGATATACTGAGTACGATGATGATGATGACGATGTTTTAAACGTACATTAATGTACAAACTATAAAGGCTATCTCTTGCCGATGAACTGTTGTGGAGTGCTAAGGAAGAGACTTAGTGTTCCATGTGATCCAGGTTCGATTCATGCCCACAACATTTCGTTTCAGATGCACTAGGGTGATGCTGGGAGTATAGACGAATCCGTGGTTTTCACTAGTTGGATCATCAAATTGTACATGTTTTTTCTCACCGTACTGTCGTGCCTTATGGCGAGTGTTCACGGGCGTTGGTCTTAGGTGAGGGTTTTTCACTGATCGAAAGACAAATGTATCCCGATGTGGTGAATTTAACTAGTAGCTTATTTAGAAGATCCATTTGTCGTTAAAAAAAGTTGTCTCTTAACAATTGTTTTTCGCTTAACTATAAATATTATTTGTTTTCATTAAGTAGATGTGTAGTATACGGGTCTCAAGTTAATATATTAATATGAAAACAAGTTTGTTTGCAAATAATGTTAACACGTTTGTTTGCATATGATGTTAGTCGAGTAAATATGTTTTATTTCTTAAAATTATTAAAAAAAATATTTTTTTATCCAATTACTTCCGCATGGGCATTGTATGCCTATAGTGGATCCACGGCCTGGCTAGGATGTCCGCTTAGGCCAAAAATATGGTCGTCGAGAAAAAAAAGTATGGGAGTTGGTATTCATACACCCACCATAGTTTTAGAGAGGATGTGTGTAAAAGAGAAATTATATGTAAAAAGGGTGTACAAATAGTAAAAAGGGTGTTTGAACAGAGAATGGCAAAAGTATTACTAGACTACTATCAAGTTCACTGTGGGCTTATGGTGAACAAGTGTTTGCCTATGATGTGAGTTGAAACATATCTTCTTAGGATTTAACATGTCAACTGTATTCTTAAATAAATTTGTAACCACTGAGCTATGCTAATCTAACATGAAGTTCAATACCAACTAAGATGCTTCAAAACTTTTAAGGGTAACTATATCAACAACCAAGCTACGATGAATATATCGTTTAGGCTATACGTAATATCAATGTTTCTTAAGGGCATTTTTCATCACATCATAACTTTTTTTAGTAAAAAATATTTGTATTCTATATGGTTATTGGTTAATGCCTTTTAGTGCCCCATCTATTACTATCGCTTTAAGCCACATAGGGCTTTATTGTAGAAACGTCTATGCTCTTATAACGCCTCATAATGCACATATGGGATGTGTAGTTGAAGAAACACTAATCGACCCCGGGCAGATTACGGATAATCTGGGGGTTAAATAGATGTTTCCCACGAGGGGTTAGATCCGGCAAAGATGGTTCTTCTGATAACCTGCAAAACAGACACCGTGAGCTCGTCACTGAGAAGGGGGGGTACCTCCTTGTGACCACCCTCCGGCGTGAGAATCAGACTAGATTGCTATTGAATATAAGTGTATATTAAGAGATTGCTAGAGCAGATTTCAGGTATAAGATATAAGATACAAGATAAGATGAGATGATCATACCATTTGGGGTATTTATAGCCGAAGGTAGGTTTCCAAGAGGGTATAGCCGGCTGAATAGTATTCCTGTTCTACCAACTGTGGCCTACGCACGTGCCATGCTGGTAGTTGGTGGGTAGGCAGCGGCTGACAGTGACCAGGCCTGCTGTGTACTATTCCTTTTCCACCAACTGCAGGCTATGCACGTGGTATGACAGGAGTTGGTGAGTAGGCAGCGGCTAATAGTGACATACAGTACAAGAGCATGCTGCTCGCCATACTGTTGTCAATGAGCTGTCGTATCTCTGGTCAGATCTTTTGCCCATACCTCGTCAGGTACAGTACAAAAGATCCTCTAGTATCGTACGGACTGTCTCATTTGGGCGGGAGTATTCCCCCTCCCGCCTTTGTGCGGGATTGTTCCCGGCTTTGCTCATTCCTTCAGGTGACTACTGAATTATTTTGAGAGCTAAGTGCCTTGTGCGTGTAGCCTTGCTGCGCGGGTGACCTTCCCTGATGGCTTGTATCCGCAGCTGCGGGAACAGGCGGAGTACTTCGCCATTGGGAGGCATTTCCTGCGGGAACAGCTTGCGTACTGCGCGTAAGGACGTCACGTCTCTGAGCATGGTGGGTCCTGCGGATCCAGTTGGTTTCTGCGCAGACGTCTCTCTTCAAGGTGAGTCATGCGGGTCCAACTGGGCTCTGCTGGGACCTACCTCTTCAAGTCCCCCCACTCCAATGTTCTTCTCATGAATGTTTAATAAGTGAGGTGAGCTTTTGGACTTAAGCAAAGGGTTTTTGAAAAGGGTTTAGTTTTAAGGTTTGCCATGGGGATTCTTCCCGCGGAAGTCCTAATGTCACTTGCAGAAATTCCCGACTTTCCTGCTTGATCTTTGGGTATGATGCGGGTAGGTCTGTAACCTCCTCGCAAGTCAGGAGCGTTGAGTCCCACTTGTGTGGATTCTCCATGAGGTTTTGGTAGTTTTGAACATAGTGATCAATTATGTTAAAACCACCAATTCCATCTTGGAGTTTCAAACAATATAGTTCTCGACGTTCCCGCTATGCGGGGATGTTATTCCCGTTTCCGCAAGCATGGCCCAGAAGATCCATCTTGGTTTCAATTCCCTGCGGAGCGCTAGGTATGTGAAGGGTTTTGCCTTGACACTGTACCCGCACTCGTCTTACGGTTACTTTACTTCCAAGGTATTCCTGGCGTCAATTTCCTGCGGGTGCTAAGTATGTGAAGGGTTTTGCCTTAACACTGTACCCGCACCCGTCTTATAGTTACTTGGTCGCCGAGGTATTCTTGGCTTCAATTCCCTGCAGGTGCTAAGTATGTGAAGGGTTTTGCCTTAACACTGTACTCGCACCTGTCTTTCACACTTATGTATGCGGTGAAGACCGGCATATCCGTGTGGAAAGTTCATAAGTATAAATTTAAGATCATCAGCATCGATGTTCTAAGGAGAATCATTTCCATTAGAAGTGGCTCTGGGCCTTTTCTTTACAAATTTGGAATTTATCTACATGCAAACTGTGTAATTGAGCTCCCTTCCATGTTGTTGGGATGGGAGTGCCATCGAGCCGATATGCACCTGGTTCGGGATCTCGTTGTTTACGCAGTATGTAGTCTCCAACATTGAAGCTGCAATTTTATTCGTGTTTTCCCCAACTGGGGTTCTACACGCGTCAGCCTGCTCAGCGTTCGTTACGCCACGAGGTGCGCGAGCGTCCCATCTCTGACAAATGCTTCGACAATGTCCTTTACGTCTGTGCATTCTTCAGTGTTGTGGCCTTTTGTCCTGTGAAAGTCACAGTATTTGCTCCGATCAGCATTGTGACGATGTCGGATTATTGGAGCCTTTGGCCATGGGAGCTCCTCAGTGGCGAATATCTCGGTGACGCTTTTGGTGAGTGGCGTCCATCTGGAGTTCTGGTCGACTGTACGTTATCCCTTCCGCCTAACCGATGTTGCAAGCCGGATTAGGTGTCAAAGTTTACCCTTGACTGCCAAATGCCTAGCTTCCGCTTTTTGTTTAGTCGGGCGGTAAGGACGTTGTCTTCTCTTGTTTTCTGGGTGTAGAGGTTTGTGCTCTGGGGGAGATCTCTACCCAGTTGCTTCTCCGTTTCCGCAAAGCGTTTAGCTACTGTCATGATGGCATCCCATGTGGATGGCATGCCATCTCTACCCGTTAAGGTGCGGATGAGCTCTGGGTCGTTCGCGCCCTGGATGAAAGCAGCGCGAACAAGATCTTCGCTAATATTACCCAGACTTAGCTTCTTTGAGTTGAAGCGAGTGATGAAGTCTGGCAAATATTCATCTTCCTCTCGAATGCAATTGAGGATTGTCCATTGCTCTTCGGTATACTTTCTTTGTTGGCTGAAGTGTTGGCTAAACTTCTGTTGGAAGTCTGCCCAGTCGTAGATGTGGTTGACCGGTAGACGATCGAACCACGCTCTAGCTGGCCCAACAAGCGTCATTTGGAACATGTAACACCACGTAGGTTCCGTCCAATTACTGACGGTTGCCCCCGCTATGAATCTGTTTAAATGATCGTCTGGATCAGATATACCATCGTAAGTGCCGATGTTGGACATCTGTTTGGCACTTTTCGGGGCGATTGCTTCCGCAATGTCCCTTGCAAATTTGGACGTTCCCGCATTTGCCGCAGTTGGTCTAAATGCTTTGGAGAAGTCACGTGGGTTTCCACCCGCGTTTTTTGGTTTGAAGGTTTCTCCAAAATGCCTTCTCGGTTGGGAGTCCGTTTCTTTACGCTTCCCTTTCGCCCTATGACGAGGGTTTGCGTCACTATCGGATTCCTCCGAATCATCGTCAAAGTACTCTACGAATTCATCAGCCTGTTGGAGTAAACGTAAGCGTTCATCCAACTCAGCTTGGAATTCTTTTTGACGTGCTTCCGCCCACGCTTTAACTTCATCGAGTGTTTGGCGGGGGAGCCTCGTTCGTTGTCTCTCTAACTGGGTATCGGTGAATCCAGTGAGCGATTATTTACTGCACTTGCCCCAGCTTGGGTAACCGGGGTAGTGTTCGTAAAATTTACTGCACTTGCCCCGGCTTGGGTAACCGGGGTAGTGTTCGTAAAAACTGTGTAGTCGCCGGTATTCCCCCCAGTAGCTGTGGTTGTGGTTACCGGAGTTTCTTTAACCATCTTTCCAGAAGTTTGAAAAAACTGAAAAGAAATGAAGTTCTAGCTTTTATGCACGGATGGCGCCAATGAAGAAACACTAATCGACCCCGGGCAGATTACGGATAATCTGGGGGTTAAATAGATGTTTCCCACGAGGGGTTAGATCCGGCAAAGATGGTTCTTCTGATAACCTGCAAAACAGACACCGTGAGCTCGTCACTGAGAAGGGGGGGTACCTCCTTGTGACCACCCTCCGGCGTGAGAATCAGACTAGATTGCTATTGAATATAAGTGTATATTAAGAGATTGCTAGAGCAGATTTCAGGTATAAGATATAAGATACAAGATAAGATGAGATGATCATACCATTTGGGGTATTTATAGCCGAAGGTAGGTTTCCAAGAGGGTATAGCCGGCTGAATAGTATTCCTGTTCTACCAACTGTGGCCTACGCACGTGCCATGCTGGTAGTTGGTGGGTAGGCAGCGGCTGACAGTGACCAGGCCTGCTGTGTACTATTCCTTTTCCACCAACTGCAGGCTATGCACGTGGTATGACAGGAGTTGGTGAGTAGGCAGCGGCTAATAGTGACATACAGTACAAGAGCATGCTGCTCGCCATACTGTTGTCAATGAGCTGTCGTATCTCTGGTCAGATCTTTTGCCCATACCTCGTCAGGTACAGTACAAAAGATCCTCTAGTATCGTACGGACTGGCTCATTTGGGCGGGAGTATTCCCCCTCCCGCCTTTGTGCGGGATTGTTCCCGGCTTTGCTCATTCCTTCAGGTGACTACTGAATTATTTTGAGAGCTAAGTGCCTTGTGCGTGTAGCCTTGCTGCGCGGGTGGCCTTCCCTGATGGCTTGTATCCGCAGCTGCGGGAACAGGCGGAGTACTTCGCCATTGGGAGGCATTTCCTGCGGGAACAGCTTGCGTACTGCGCGTAAGGACGTCACGTCTCTGAGCATGGTGGGTCATGAGGGATCCAGTTGGTTTCTGCGCAGACGTCTCTCTTCAAGGTGAGTACTGCGGGTCCAACTGGGCTCTGCTGGGACCTACCTCTTCAGTAGTGGTTTTATTCGTCTCTATAATGCCTCATTACCGATAACCTTAAATAGGATGATTGATTCGGTGATTCGATTGTATAATTGGCGTACTTGGCTAAATGGAATATTTTGACGGGCCACTAGTTGTGAACAAACTTGTGTCTTGGTTGAGGAAATCGGATCGCAAGATTTTATCTATACCCTAATAAATAAATGAATAAATTAAATAGTAAGTTAGTTTAGCCCGAATAAAATTACTAATTAACTCTGTAGGATTTAGATGGCAATTAAAAAATTGGGTGCTACTATTATAAATTGAATTATAATGTTACTGCTATAATTATAAATTGCAATTAAACAATTATCATATGATGTAGGATTACGGTGGAATATAATTGTTAAATAATAAATATCATTATTATATTTTGTTGTGCTTGCGTTATTAATAGTGATTTGTTGTTGGAACTTTATATTAATTTTTTTCTTCTTTATATCCAGATTAGATGATTTATAGATTTGTTTTCGAGTCTCGTTTAACGAGCGAAGAGAAATTAAGGAGAATTATGACAAGAAAGAAAGTTAGGGGGAATAAAAATATATGTTGTGCTTGCGTTATTCATAGTGATTTGTTGTTGGAACTTTATATTAATTTTTTTCTTCTTTATATTCAGATTAGATGATTTATAGATTTGTTTCCGAGTCTCGTTTAACGAGAGGAGAGGAATTAAGGAGAATTATGACAAGAAAGAAAGTTATGGGGAATAAAAATATATGATTTTATTTAGTGTTCCTAAGTTTAATGAAAAAGAAATGAATAAAAAGAAAATTAAAAATTTTAGGCGTCCCGAGTTAAGAGAAAAAGAAAAGAAATATACAATTTTTCAATTATACCCTTTAAGTAAATTATTACATTGAGTTAGATATAAAGGTAATTTAGAAATTGATAAAAGTTATAATCAAACACAAATATTTTCTTTTCTAATTTCTCCAATTTTAAAAGACGATAATATGCTCAAATTTTATAGCATTCATTGTTTTTTCATATTTTCCTCTTTTTTCTTTTTCTTTCTCTTGTTAAATGTGACTCATAAACACAGTACAAAAAGAAAAGGTTTCAGACGTTTTATAGTTATTTTTCATTTCTCTATAAAATAAAAATCTGAAGCCACATTATAAAGTTTGACAAGGAATCATCGTATTACATGCACAAATATACAAAACTAGAAAGTTTGTGTGATCAAGGAACTTGATTTAACGTGAGACATAGGAATTAGGGCAAAGTATAGTTTCGAAAAACTTTTGAGGACAAAGAAAAAAAAGACCTAGGCGTATTCCAAAATCTCTAAATTAGGAGGATAAAAGACTAGTGTTAGGATAAAACTAATTGCATTATTTTATATATTATAGGGAGTTGATATAAAAGACAATAACACTCTCATGTGTTTTGTTCATGTCATAAGTTAACCTAAAATACTTACAGAGTTAGTGGTAAATAATAAAAATTGAAATAAAATAAATAAAATGTAAAGAATGTCTAATATCATTTTTAAATGTTATGAATGCAACATGAAAACAGTGACAAACGTGAAGAATGAAATTATGTAATTTTGTTCTATCACTAAAATTTTGTAGGTAATTTTTGTTTGGCTCACATTTATTGGTGATTTCCGTATTAAGTTGAATAAATATAATAGAAATTAATAATCCCATCAAGGGGCTGACTCGTTTGTCCACTGAAAACCCATGCAAGCAAATCTATCAACTAAGGGGGTGTTTGGTACAGAGAAAATGGAATAGAGAAATGGAATTGCAGAGAAAGGGAATTGGTCTGGAGAAAGAGAATTGACTGTTCTGTTTGGTAGTACAGAGATTTCAGTAGAGAAATATAGCTGAGAATCATTTCTTTTGTTTGGTACATAGGAAATAAACAGAGAATTATATCAACTTTATCATTAGCACAAGTATTTTTTTTCATAACAAATATTTATTAAAAAATAAAAAACATATAAAAAGATGCATAAATTCCAACCAAAATATGCATTGATCAAACCAATTCACATACAAAACATAGTTTTTAAGCAAAAAACATCAACCATAGTTAAAACCAATTCACATACAAAACATACTTCAACCATACACAACTATCCCATTGAACCATCGGTATACAACTCGACCATCTCAATTTTCTCTTCTATTGTCAACGCAAGAAAAGAATGTCCTAGATCCACATCTTTACCAATCAAATGAGCTACTTTGAACCGTTTTTTCGTAGTGATACCTGGTAAAGCTTTCAACTCATCACTAACATTTTCATATATTTCACGAGCCTCCATACCTTCTTTGCTAAGTTGTTCACCCACCATCTTCCCAAATCGAAGCAAAACTTCCTTGATATCTTTGCAAGACTCTCGATATATCTCATCTGCATCCGTGCTTCTACCTCTTTTGCGCTTGCTTGTTACACTTCCTGTTTGTCCTTCAGATCTATCAACATTTGGAACGGCTTCATCAACAAAATCAAAGTCTTCAATATCAACAGATGAGCTTTTTTGCGTCTCTTGAACAACATCTTCTTCTCTAAGGTCAACTGCTTTACTAGCAGTAGCTCTATCCTTACCGAATATGGTACACAATTTGTCATAGAAAGGAAATGACTTGTCACGAAAATTCACAGCACCTTTGTGAGACTACAAGACAATTACAAATAAATTAGACTAAAATTTTAAAATCTAAAAAATATATTTTTTAGAATATACCTTCACGTATTCATTCCAAACACTATCATCGGCAATAATACAACATTTTTGTTCATCCCAACCAAACCCACTTGTATGCACCATATCATATACAATGCTAAAGTGTGTCTTCCATGTCTTCATCCTAGACTTTATATGTGGTTCTGCTTTGAGGCCAGAGTTAGGAAGACTTACATCTAGCAATTGTTGAACACCATTTAAATAACCTGGTTTGAATCCATTGTCAGCACCAGCATACTTTCCGGATGCATGTATCTCCATTAATGCATTAATTAGCTTTACATCTTCATCATTTGTCCAGGTATGCTTGCTCCGAGTAACTCCTCTCACTATATTTAAATCTGCTATGTCTACGTACAAATGCATAATTATACAATTAAAAATCATAATTCATGTAACTACAAATATAAATATAACAAGAAACATTAATAAGAAACAAATAAAGTGCATAAATAAACATTAATAAGAAACATCCTTGGTTCTACAAATAAAAAATACATAATTGTCAAACATAATTAAGAAACATTGTTGGCACGCTGCGCACGCATCGCAGTCCAACTATTAAACATTTCATTAGCAAGAAGGTCTCTACGATCGGTCCATTCTTGTGAGGGCTCGATCATAGAAATAACATTGTCATTGTCATTTGCAGGTTGTGTGTGATTTACTGGGATTTCGTTATCAAGAGGGTCTTCACTCATTGTTGTTCGTATGAAATTGTGCAATAAACAACAAGTAATGATGATACGTGGCATGGACTCTATGGGATGATATGAGTTATCACGTAAAATAGCCCATCTATCTTTAATCATTCCGAAACATCTTTCTATAACATTCCTGGCCGATGAATGTCTCATATTAAAGAACTCCTTAGCATTCGTAGGAGGACGAGACCAATCGTTAAGATGATAACGTTGACCTCGATATGGAGTTAAAAATCCTTCACCATTTGTATAACCGGCATCACAAAGGTAGTATGTTCCTACATTTAACCATAAACTCTATGTTAATTATCATACTTAAATCTATGTATATTCTTTGAAAATTGTCTATCACATACCCGGAGTTATTTTAAGACCATTGGGTTTACTGATTGCATCACGCAAAACTCTACTATCAGCTGCAGAACCCTCCCATCCCGCTAAGACATACGTAAATAAAAGGTCTCTCGTACATACTCCGAGTACGTTAGTACAAATCTGCCCTTTTCTTGTCCTATAAGGTTTTCTATCAATAGCAGGGACTTTAACTTTAATGTATGTTTCATCTAATGCTCCTAAGCAACCCTGAGTTAAAAGAAAACATTACTTACTAATTTATGTTAGCAAAAAATATCTTTAATAAAAAATGTGTTTGACTAACCTTAAACCATTTCCATCTTTCATCAGTTTCATTATCTGGCACTGGCACGAGTGACTTGTAGAGTTTTTTGTGTAATCGACATATAGCATTTAAGACTAACTTGAAATACCGACTTACAATTTCCCCGGACCGATGAAATCTGTTGACTAGTATCCTATTCTTTGCATTATGAGCAAGGGTATGTAAAAATATAGCAACTTACTCATCGACTAGCATGTTTTTACTATTCTTTAGTCCCCCTCTAGTTTATAGCATATCACAAAGTGTTGTAAATGCATGTATATTCATTCTTATGTTAACAACACTCGTAACATCACTTTCATAAACCATCCTCACCATGTTTTCATGCCTATTATGGTAACTCATTAAATATTTTGTACGTAAAGTCATTGACTCAATCGACCGACGCAAATGATAAGTACACAACATCCACCAACGAATCGTAACATAAATGACATAAAATGCACCTATGGCAACTATTCTTTGTCTGGAAGGTGATATTGCCATCTGCACATAAAAATATAAGAAAATTCAAGAAAAGCAAATAACTCCAAAATATAATCCAAATATTAGCAACAAAGTGATCATGAAAGCAAGAAAAATGATTACAGGCTACTTTATTCACTGACTTGCTGAATGTTGTTTAATTGCCAATGTTTACATCAATATATATGTTATTTTGGATGAAATTGAACATCCAAGTTTCCATGCGAGTTACAAGTCAATGTTATACAAGATCCCTAAGGTTTCCATATGAGTTACAAGTCAATTTCTAGATAAAAATGGTGTAAAAAGTGATGATTTGTTGATATGTAGAAATCTGAGGTTTTTGGTCAGATTTGAGTTTGTAAATATAGATTTATTTATCAACAAAACAATTGAAATAAATTATGAAAACACTTTCACAGAAACTTCAACATCTCTAGGTGTTTATATATTTTTCTCAAATTTTTAAAGTATGCATAAGGTTTTCAACTAAAATGCTAATTATCAAAGGTATCTAAAACTTACTGTTCAGAGTTTGTAAATGTCAAAATTTCTCAAAAATTGACTACTCAGGATTTGCATACAAGGCCAATTGGGAAATATTCTAGACACTTAAAATGTTCATTAGAAAGAGGAATGAAGTCTAAAACTTCAAAAATAAGAGAGTTATGCTCTTTAGAAGTGGACTTAAAATCTGTCAGTCAAAAACAGATTTGACCTTTGGTTTTATTTTTCACGTTTGGGTAATCAAAACTTCTCTAAAAATTACGAAACCAGCGGGGTTTGAAACTAGACTCTTTGAACTTAATGTTAGACTCAAGAAACGATCAATTTGCATCTGTTATGATCAAAATATTGTTTGAACAAAACAGCATTACAGATTTCATCAGCAACAGCATTCAAGCAACTCATGTAAACATTCAATTTATCGGTTCCAACATTCAACCTAGCATCTAAATATCATTCTAACATAAAATTCATGATTCAAACTCATCAATTTCATACCATATAATGTTCAATTCCCAACCTAGACATCAAAGATTTCATCAAGAGTCGAATTAAACATAAACCATTGAAATCTAACATATCTAAATCGATTACCAACAACATACAAACATCCCACGATAACAATCGACATCAGCAGCTGAGTTTGGATCGAGGTTTAGGTCTGGTCGAGCATAAGAAAGTCGAAAAAATGAAAGTTTCATACCTAGGATCGTTGGAATCGAAGCAAGGATCGCGAATACGAACTGGGTTCTTGGATTGGGGATGATTTGTGGGTGATTAGAGGCTGCAAGTCGATCGAACAGCAGGGAGAGGCGTGAGTTTGCTGCTGTAGATCGAACAGCAGGGAGAGGCGTGAGAGAGTGAGGCTGAGAAATGAAACCCTAGAAATCCAATTCTCCGCTTTTTTTAGAGAAACAAAATCAGAGAAATGGAAATGGTTTATTTTTATTTCTCACCTCTTTCTTTCATAAACAAACAAGAGAATTCTTTCAAATTCCATTTCTCCCCCTCAATTCCCTATACCAAACACCCCCTAAAAGTGGTAACACACTGTTTGATCAAGACCATACCTAATCACCATCCAATCACTCATTCATTTGATTCAACCACACGGCCGGTGCTGCTTTGCTTTTCAAGTTTCAACGGATCACAACCTCAACGACTGTGAGCTTAGCACATCTATAAATTTAAAAGATAAGCAAATAATTATAACTGGATAACGGATAAGTCCTTAAAATGGAAGGTACAAATTCAAGAGTATGAGTAGCTAGTTTGTCGTTCAAATAAAATTGAACATTCAATAACTGATCATGTCTCCTAGTTTAAATAAATAAAATGAAAAAGGTGGATAGTATATAAAGTTAAAGTGACGAGGTATCGCTTTCAAAGTCATATCTCGTAATTCGTAAGAGCGTTTTTATTGTAGTGAAAAACGTCTTGTCACGTAGGTGTAGTGCGTAAAATTTAAAATTAGATAAAGAAAAAAAAAACTTTTGCAAAATGGGTTGATGTATTTATATTTTACTGGGGAACAGAATTAAATAATCAAACTCACCACTACCTCATGAGTCATGATATTTCTTTCCTCTCAGAAGCATGTGTCCCAAAACGTCCCTTATGTAGTGTTGTTTGGGCCTTTTGATGTTGAAGTGGCAATGGGTTCACATTGTCATGTGACATTGTCGCCTTCGATTAAGCACCAATTGAAGGTGATAAAGTCTGCGTTATGAGTTCGGGAATTTGAAAGTGTATTGTTCTAAGGTTCCAAATTTGAAGAAAAACAAAATCGCCCTAACATGAATGACACATGATATCACTTTTATGTTTAAACTAACTTCGATTAACGATGGGGACTGAATGTGCAAACTCTCACAAATGTTTGAACTAAAGGGGTGTTCGGGATTCCTTATTTTACCTACTTATAACTTTTTATTAAGTTAATAAGTTACAACATTGTAACTTATAAAATTTTTTCTCTCACAATATAAGCAATCCCAAACACCCTATTACTTTTTAAAAAGTTAATAAGTTATAAGTTGATATAAATAAGCAATCCCAAACACCCCCTAAGATTGTACATTTCAAAATATGAAGATCAAACTTGCAATATGATCAAACCTCATGGACCATTTGAACAATTTTCTCTCAGATTTCTTTCTTTTCATTTTTTTTACAATATATGCAAAGATCTTCACCGGCCCACACTACACCAACTGGCCATGCCTGTCTTTGACCCAATAACCATTTAGAATGAAAATTGGCCCAATACGCAAAGAAACAATCAGCATCGATCGGATATAGTTTCCATCAAAACTAAACCAAATTAACAGATTCTTAACTCCTTATCTTCTTTGTTAGTATCATCTTTTTTGCATAAATCATATTAAAACAGTTATGCTTCAAATAAAACAAGTATCATAGTTCATAAACTTTTTATGGGGGTATAAAACTTTTCTGTTTCAAACCGTAAGACCGAAGCAAATACGTAAGCAATTGGTTTCATAATTCATATCATACGAAATCATAAGAAAACAAGACCATGATACCTTTGTATTCTTCCTCGGCTTCCTTCTTCTTGCTTCAAGCTTTTAAAACTTATTCGAAGTACAAAATATACTAAAGGACGAACATGATATGAGCCATATCACTCGTCTATGAATGTTTTTCATGATTTATGCATCCATGGTTATTCATTGATCTATTAACCAGTTTAAAATCTTAAATTTATAAAATAGTTCGTGTAAAAGTGGTACTCAGTTTAAAAAAATACAAATGATTATACATTTTTTTGAACGGCAAAGAATCTCATGTGTAAAAATATTCTTTCGGGGTTATCTCCTCGACCACCGTGAGACCGCACCCCCTAATGCGTGGGAACTAGATGAATCCGGAAACCCTCGCCTACTGTAGTGTTCGAACCCAAGACTAAAGCTCAGATTCGTCCATTCACCCAGATGTCTTTCAAAAAAGGCCAAAGTGGGAATATAATATGCATATCCACTAAGAATTTACAGACCTCTTACCACTAGGTCAACTTCTCAATACACGAATAATTATACGTACAAATACACTACATTTTGTCTATACAAAGTAATAGTATCTAAAAACAATTCGTGTTTCTAATTTACTGTTTTTATTTCTGATTTTCACACGTCAAGTCCCTCTACTTTATATAATATGACTTTAGCCCGTTGTTTGTTTTGGACTATACGCTTTGGTCAAATATAACAAAATAATCTATTTGTTATATTATATTATATTATATTATATCAATAAAATATATTTAACAAAACTTATTGTAAGTGAATGAGCCTAAAACAGGGATGGACTTACAATTATGGATGTAGGGGACGGTCGTACGCTGTGAAGAAAAAAAAATAGAAGTGTATATATGTTAAAATTATAACTGACTTATAAAGTTTTGACAATAATCCTCGTAAGGAAAATTTATAAGTCTGCCACTAGTTTATAATATATCTTTGAACAAACCACAACCGTCCATAACCAACCGTAGTAATTGTACGTTCTTATGATTTCGCAAGTGGGCCCTCAAGATTGCGCATGGTCTATTTTAATCATTTTATTCAATACCAACTTAAAATGTAGATTCATATGCATAGTGATTTAATTGTTTATACACTTTTGGACATATCAATTATTGATGTGTTAATAAAAGTGTCACATGATGCTCTTAAACACGTGCCTACCATCCACTTTTCACAACTCTACCATACGACCTACACTTAAAACAAAAGCCTATTCGGAAGCTTCTATAAGACACCTCGATTTTAAATTTTTTTAATTGCCAACTAATAAAAGCTCGGCTTCTCGGTGTGAGCAATGACAAAAGTCAACCTCATACGTCCGCGATCGCAGACAGTATTAGGTAGCCCAAGTCCACCATCATCATTTCTGGGGAAAATCCGCCGACCGAAGGCTCATTGCGGTAAAACCTGATTGAGATCGGATTTGAACTTAAGACCTACCAGCCTCCGACCCATATCTTCATTTCCCCTCCATTGCCATCACGATTTTAATGTAAATAAAACCGCTAAAGCAAATTAATTGTTTTTATCATATGTATATTGAGCATTTGGAAATTTAAAAAGTATGTAGTTTAATTTTTTTCCACCAAACATTCTACGCTTAAATTCATCTAAGCCGTCTATTATAGGATTTGAGCCATTGATATTTAAAGAGAGAAAACAATTATTACACGGTTTACACCACCAGATACTATTGAGCCAAATGTCGTATGTAATTCGATCTAATAAATATGTTTGTGACACCATTTTTTTTAGATTTTTATACTTTCATTAAAATCATCATAGAAGAAAAGATAGTTAATTAAAAACTTAAATCTTTTATATTTGAAGATGAATTAGTCTCACGCATTAAAATGAAATAATAAGAGTTAAAAGACGTGAACAAACAAAGCAAACCGTTTGGTCTAGTTTTATTGTCTTCGTTTATGCTTGTTTATTTACGCTTTGTTGATTTTGTTTATGTTTGTTTGACAATTGTTCTATACTTCTATTTGCGTCCTAGCAATGCCAAGAGAGCAAGCAAGGTTAAGGGAGAATGAATCACACAATTAACAGCATTTTATTATTATACTTGATAGTTACAATTAGACGTGCACAAATCGGGTATTTTTTAAACCCGGAACCGGGTAGGAACCGGTTTCGGGTATGGTCAACAAAAGTTAACCCGGGTTCGGGTAGGAACCTGTTCCGAGTATAGTAGGGTATTTGACCGGTTTTGACCGGTTTTTTTGGGTATTTCTGGTTCCGGTTCCACCGGTTTCGGGTATGGTTTCGGGGAGAAATCCTATACCTGGTCCTACTCGCGAGTAGGGTACGGGTAGGAACCGGTTCCAGATGGGTATACCGGGTCGGGTCCGGACCCGACTTTTTTGTGCACATCTAGTTACAATTGGGTATCAATGAAACTTTACAAGACATTACCAAAAAGATAAAGTGACATCTGAAAACGATGCAGAATGAAAAAAATTAGCGTTAACATCCTCAGTTTTATAATATATTTTAAATTTTAATTAAGGATGAAAAATGTAGTAATTTTATAATACCGTTCGGTTCCCAAAATGCAAATTTGGTTCAACCGAATATACCGAATAACATATAATTGTTGTTTTAGTTTTTTTTCATTTAGCTCAATCAAATTACAACTTTTAGCCTAGCTCAACGCAATTTAATAACAAATAATGAGTTATTCGATTTTTTTAGTCAAAACTTGAAACCGAACTGAATTAGGTTTTTGTTCTGTTTTGAACTACCTAAACTCAATTCAGTTACCTTTTGGTTCCAGCCAAAGTAATCTTCAAACCGAACCGAGCAAACCAAAACGGAACCGATGAACCCCATTAAGTGCAACATTAAACAAATAAAACTAGATAATTGTCATTGTAATCTTAGTAAGTTGGATTAGTTAAAGTACCAAAATTAAATAGATTAGAGGGTTAAGATGTGTATGTATTTATGGTTCTTTGATCAACCCTATATATAGTTTTGTTCTCTGAATCTTCGTCAAACCCCTTATTATTGAGAATTCAGGAATAACTTTAAAACAATCCATATGGACCCAATTTAAAAATAAAATCTTATCAAATTAACCTATTCCATATAGACCGACTGAGCTTAAACCGATCTAATTCGTCCTATGACCGGTTCTAACAAGGAGTGTAAGTGAGCCGAGCTACTCGAGCTCTTTTAAGTTAAACAAGCTGAGCTAGCCAAACTCACTCAGCTTGTTTATAAGATTTAACCTGACTAGAGTCCTAGCAGGATACTGATATCGCATGACCCCAACTTTACAAGCCAATAGCCTAGAAACAAAATGTCACAATGATTAAACACCTTTGTAAAAAGCATCCAAGTCCTGAAATATTATTGCAAAAAGGACTACATACAACCACCACTCACAAACCGACACGCGTTGTGAATGCAACGTCTCATCTTTTAACAACACCCAGTTCCAACATATTCCAAGAAAACAAAAGCAATTCAAATATCTGAATATCAGACCTCCAGAAACTAAATCCATAACCCAAATCTAATCTACAGTTTAATGTGATGGCCTCCCTAATATAGCAGCATAAAACATCAGCTACGAGCCAAAAATCTTCTGCTCTACTTGGGATTCCAGACACGTTTAAACTGTAAAAAGTCAAACCAAAAATCACGGTCAACCAAAAACAACAAAGTCGTCTACAAATGTGTATCCTGTCAAAAGATACAAAATCCACATAAAGAAATTCGGGGTTGTGTTTATCTCTAACAGGTGTTTTATCTCAAACAGGTCTAGGGCTGTTCAAATGCTTTGTGGTTTGCTTGAAAATCGCTCGTAAAAACTCACTGGAAATCAGCTCCTTGGTAAACAAACCAAGCTTGGCTTGTGGCTTGATCGTTAGCTGGCTCATTGGATCGTTTAAAACAAAATATAGTTTGGCACATTTGAAATACTATAACCCAAATTAATATACAAATTATGAATTTTGTAGTTTGTATTAAAAAAACATTGAAAATTGCTTAAAATTTTAAATTGTAGTTTGTCTCATTTAAGACCAAACTTAAATATATATGAATAAATAAATTATAACCCCAAATTAATTTTAGTATTTATATATTAATAAGTGTAAAAAATACAAAATTGTGTAAACTTAAATTAAAAAAAACAAGCCAGCTTGACGAGCCACGAGCTTTGGATGAACCAAGCCTGAGACCAACATTTCAGCTTGTTGAAATAAACGAGTCGAGCCTGAGCCCACCAAAGCTTGACGTAGCTCACTCGAAAAAAGCATATCTGTAAACGAGTTGAGCCAGAGGCTCGCTCTTTAACTGCCTTGTTGGCTCGCTTGTTTGAGCTGGCTCGTTTAACTTCGAGCTTGAGCCCGAACCCAAACCCAACCTGGATCAGCTCGGCTCGTTTACAACCCTAATCTAATCAACCATAAAATGAGATTTTAAGCAAATTAATACGTTGATAATATTTTTTAACAATATCCAGCAAAAGAAAGAAGATTGATTACCTAAAGAACTGAGGCTGGCAAGATTATGAAGAAAACTTATCCAACTTATCTGATCTGAGCTGGAGAACACAGTAAGCCCGAAGCATCTGATCCCACCACCGCAAGGTTACAAACAGTACAAAGCTGACCTTCCTGGGAAACCACAAAGTGAGAATTACAGTACGGGCACAACACATCCTTCTGCCCCCTATATATCGGCACATAAGTCGCCCCACAGACAACAAACGGGTTCCTAAAATCATAATTCAACTCTGTAGAATCCTTCATGTTCCTCTCAGCAGCCTGCATAACCGACCGCGCAGTTTTCATCTGGTTTTCAGCAGTCGGGTTTGTTTCCAACAACCTCCTTGCAAAATTTGATGCGGTTATTAAATTACCTGCTTTGTAACAAACAGTCATAGCATTCATTAATGCAAGCCTTAAATGTGGTAGTTGAAGATTGCAGTGAGTGAAATAAGCTGCTAGTTCTTGCTGACGAACGGGTTCATTTTTTAACTCACGCCTTTTGAGTTCCATTTGTAAGCCCAAAACGTATTCTTTCACAATAATAATCAGTTCTTTGACTTCATCGACCTCACGTCTTGTCTCAACTACAATAAGCGGGATGGTGTGCAGAATCGTTAAAAAGACGCGTAACGCTTCGGTAAACTTCCCGGTTGTGGTCGCTTTGTAACCCGCTTTGAGTTTGTCTTCTAGTTGGGAGAAAGTGAAAACGAGTGCGGGTGGGGCCCGGACATTTGGACTTGCTGAGTCACTCCAACCGCGTTCGATCGCTAACGAGATTAAAGAAGCAGAAGCGAAAGCCCGTAAATAAGAATGACTTCCCATGTGGAGATCAATGAAAAACGACTTTAACGGTTCGAAATTTTTAATACCAAGCTGGCGCGATAATAAGCGCATGGCGGTGTCAAAGTTACCAGCGGCAGCGTGTTCTGCCGCCAGAGATGATTTCTGCACCCAGATTTGGCTAACGGGCATACCCGCGGTGGGGGCCACGAAAACCGACGAACGGGTCGCGGTTTTTGGTGTTTCTACATCAGGCGGAAGTTCAAGATCTTCAAGATCCCAACCACCCTCGTCGTTATCTTCGTGTGCCTCCTCATCATCCAGCACCATGCTGACATCACCATTTTGAATATTATTAACATTATCCGCATCGACAATATCCAACTCTTCGCCCCAGTCAGCCTCGTCAGCATCCTCATACTCCTCGTTTCCGCCTTTTCCATTATTGTCAAGACCGCCTTCAAATATCCCTTTCATGGTCCTCAACAAAGGCCAATCTCCACCACACGTGACAGGTGTGGGTGGGATCAAAAGCGAACCTGACCGACCAAAAGGCAAATTAGGAATATTACCGTTAAGTTTATCAGCTAATGCTTCAGCAATATCATTCAACCCGTGAGTTTTTGCTGTCGCGTATGCTAACGCTAGATGACCCGCATTGACCAAAATCTTGACCCGTTCTTGAACATCACCCAAATACAAAGCATTATGAAACTGCCCCATCACATCATTCTTCACCTCAGCAATCTTCATCATTTTAGACAACTTATCCAAATTTCCTGTTATCAGATACAAAAACGATAACCTCTCGAAATTCTTCGTCCTTTGATACGCGTACTCAACAATACCAGAATTACCCTGACGAAGCGCCTCGACACCTAATCTATACCAGTGATCTTTCTCATCGATCTCTTTAGCAGACGCAACCGCTATCTGAATATTCCCACTTTCAAGTGCTAAATTGAAACGCGTTCGTTCGTCTTTCACAAAATGTAACGCAACTTCAGGGAAACCCTTTTGTTGTAAATATGCAATCATTGCTTGCCCACAAAGCTCTGAGTTTCTGATCATACTCATCACATGATCATATCTTTTCTTTAATAAAGATAGCTTGAATATGTATTCGGTTGAATCGATAACAATCGGGCGGTTTTTCCCATCACGGTCCAAACAAAAGAGTGTGTTTCCAAATATTTTGGTGATGTAAACCGGGACATCAAGGGTTTTAATGATTCCACTGTCTCCATTAGGCAAACAGTATTTAATATGGGTTAAAGTTGTATAGATAAACACACCATTATCATCCCATGAACCGCTTTTCACTCGGATGGTCTCGTGAAGCGTGCACCGGTGAACCAGTTTCTTATCAGCTATGACTATTGAATGTTTACTAAGCAAAGCAACACTTTCCATATCATTTGACCAAACAACATACCTTACAAAAGACGTTTGTAGGTCACCAAGAACCAGCCGTTGTTGAAGGTCAAAGATGTATACTCTATCTTCCGCCCTGCATAACAAGTTACCCGTACCCGCATAAAATATAGCATCAGCGGGAACCGGAAGCGCACTCTTTTTCACAATCTCGTTTTTCAAATTTTTAACCAACACTTGATTGGTGCTTTTTTCAAGGACTGCAAATCTGTTACGCGCAACAAAAACCGCAGAACCACCAACCCCACGTTTAGCTTCTTGAACCGTGTCTCCTCGAGTGATACTATCTTTAGGTATGATGTACAGTTCATACGATCCACCATCGACATCCGAACATATTAGAACCGCGTTTTCAGTCGGGCTGTACGAGAGGGTTCGTGGGCCCTGGTTTAGACTAACTGAACCAGGCCTGCGAATGGGTAATATTTGAGTGTCTTTTTGAGATGTGTACTCGTAATACCGAAGAAAACGGTCTTTTACAAAATATAAAGAGTCGCCACTGACTGAGAATGCGGGGCGTTCGCGTTCTAACTTGAAAACGATCATGCCACTGTCGTGACCAGCTGCTAACAGGTTCATCTCAGGATGACACCCGAGGATCCAGAATCGATCGTGCTCGCGGCGGAAAGTTTGAAGACCAGTTCGTTTTGTAGCATCCCAAACGCGTATGCTTTTGTCCTCTGAGTTTGATACTATGATGTCTTGTCTTGCATGGAAAAGAACACATGATACATTGTTCATGTGACCTCTTAATGTGTCTACTTCCCAAGCTTTTGTGTCTGAAAGACAAAAGTAAGTAAATTAGATTCAACAATAAAATCCTGTGGCATTTTGGTGATAACATCAAATTGTTCATGAAGAAAATTAGTGTAGTAATTTTCAATTTGGTTCAAGAAAATTCAAAACAATGTATATGAGATGGTAACTAGTATGGCGAATCGGATTCAAAAAACCCGAAATTCAATTCAAACAGAAATCGAATTCGGGTTTCGAACGGTTATAATGCAACCTGGACTCCAAGTGCGGCCTTACAGAAAATGCTGACAGTTCGAACTCACCGCGTCAATTGAGAATTCCAACCGCACCATCTTGTACAGAATTTTTTTTACCGATTGTTACGATTATGTGTTTATAGATATCAGAATTGTTAAGCCTTTTAAGTTCTTAGTTCTTCAAGTTTTGTACATAAACAAACAAACATAACCATAAGCTATTAGTAGGGTCTGGGGAGGGTGTGATGGAGACAAACCTTACCACTATCCTAAGAGATAAAGAGGTTGTTCCTGCTAAGACCCTCCGCTCCAGAAACCTTCTATTATTATTAATATTCTAAAATTAGTATCATTTCTTTTTATCTTTTTCAAGTGTGGAATATATCCACGCATATAACATATAATGTAACTAAGAGTCTAAGACCATCAGGACAAACAACCATATTAAATCAGAAACACTAACAAATATTAATATAATGATTGGAGGTTGTAATCATAGAGACTAAGTCATACAAAAGGTTTTAACACATCTATGTACCCCCCCCCCCCCGCCAAAAAACACACACACACACACAAAAGTGTCCCTAACCCAAATCTGACGTCTCCCAGAATACCACCTATCACTGATCATGTACTCGGAGAGGCGCAAGTAAAACAAAACCTGTCTAACCCGTTCATCCCACGTCTATCCCCCCCCCCCCCAACACACAGTAAGAGTTTCCACAGAATCGTAAGAGTTGCATGTTCATAGATTGCTTAGAAAACAATCTACTAACATATAACCTCAGCAATTCTGAGTAAAAAACTTGAACTAACAACTTAACAATTATGATCTCTATAAACGCATAACCTTAAGAATCTGTAAAAACACATTTGTGAACAGATCGAGTGGATGGTGTTACTGGTTGACGCGATGAGGTCAAAATCTCAAGCAATTTCAGTGAAGTCGGCACTCAGAAATGACATCACATGATAAGAACTTAATTTAAATATTTGAAATTCGGATCGAATTTAGGGTTGAATCCAATTCAAATAGTGAGCACCCTTCTAGTCACTAGCTTAGTAAGATACGATTACTAACTAACTGAACACAACAACATTCTACAAAAAGCACACATTGCAAATTACTTAAAACTTCTTTTTAACAGCCAAGGTGGCAAGGTTTATCATAAAGAACATATTGCATGCTTTGTTTTAAAATATGCGAATCAGGAGCGCATATTGCACTGATGAATGGATGATTAACTCTAAATCACATAATGCGTGATGTGTATGATCTGGTTGATGCGCGTAATTCCTAGTTAAAGTGAGTTCCTGCATAGATTACCAGAACCTTATGCAGACTACTTGTACACATAGAGTTAAAAGACATATTCTGGTTTATACATAAAATTTCGTTGGTGGTACTAACCGTACTATAGCTTATTTATTTATTTATTAAATTTAATCTCTTGTTTTTTTAGTGTTTAAAAGCTAATAAATTGACATATTATCTATAAAAAAATTTCAGTATAATTTTAATAACAAACGCCTTGCATATGTGATGCATGCGTATTGCGCATCACACATCAGCTTTTTGGATCAAAACGCATTTGAGCGCAACGTGCAATTTAAATAAAACCAAGATTGCATGACCAACAAACGACAAGATAAAGACATACCATTCATTCGCCAGATCTTCACTTGGCGATCATCAGCTCCTGAAACAATAAGAGGAAGGGTAGGATGAAACGATGCCCAATTGACCCCTCGATCATGACCCTCTAAAACATACTTCACAACAGCATCAACGCCTCCAAAGAAATCTGTATTCATCTGACTCAACCGAAGAATATCATCAGCAGGTGAAGCAGTTTTCTTCTTCAGGGCACCAATATCCCAAACTCTAACAGTCTGATCCAATGACGCTGACACCACAAGGTCCTCCTTCGGATGGAACAAAGCACACATCACATAATGGTTGTGTCCAGTCAGAACAGATATACACGTACGCGACTGCCAGTTCCATATCCGGATAGTTTGATCATCACTGGCACTAACGATCCACGGATTCTCATGGTGAAACTGAACCGTGCGAATGTAATCAAGGTGGCCAAGAAGCGTAAACAAACACCTGTGCAGCTTGTAGTTCCATACCTTGATCTTGTAATCGTCTCCTGCGTGTACAGCTCATATGTAAGGGGTTTGATTTAACCATTATGAAGAAGATACAAGGATAACTGTTTATACGTATAGATATCACAAACTTAAAACCCTAACCAGTAATAACTCAATGCACATAACAGACCATCTAACCATAACAAAAACCTAAAAGATAATTGAATGGAATTGAAAAGTAATAATAATAATAATAAACCTCCGGAGACGAAAAGCGGCTGCGATTGATGGAAGTGGACGCCGCGAACGGGGCCGTCGTGTTCGTCGAAGCGATCAATGAGAGTGCCCATGCGGTAATCCCATAGCTGGATGACACCACTGTGAAGACTAGCGAGGATCCAAGGGCGCTTGCTGTGGAAACTGAGGCCTTTGACTCTGTTACTCTTCGTCTCAAACTTCGTCAACATCTTCTTCTTCCGTAAGTGACCTAATTAATTGATCAATTAATCAGATCATGTAATAAGTTGCAATTGAATTGAATCGTGAATTGAGGATATTAATAAAAACCTAGATAGAGGCAGTTGTTATTGTTACCTTATTATTAGATCTGAGAGGTGAATTGGAGAAGTGATTATTATTCGGTGGACGAAATGGAGTGGATCCAGTGTGTGTGTGAAAAACAGTGTTAGATCTGATTGTGAAGAGGGTTGTGTGAAGACGCTATTTTGACAGATCAATGATATAAAATATAAAATCCGAGTGTGTGTCAACTTCCTTGGATCAAAACGTGACCACATATATCCTAACAGGAATTCGATCGGTATCGGTTCAGTTTTTCTATCTATGTGAAATACAAAAAAAATACATGTAGCCCTAACATTCGGCAGGACTTTGATGGGTATGGCTTCGGTACCTATACCTAAAATATTGTGTCAAGCTTTCCAATAAAAAAATTAAAATTGTAGTTGGGTTGGTTAAATTAACGAAAGTAAGAATTACTAAGGTATCGACTTTTAAGTGTTACCGTGGGAACCATTGAGTTACTTAGTGCCTTTAATATACAAGCTTGCTAGAGCTAGGCAAGATGTATCTATATGGTTTTGAAGAAAAAGACGAACTTAAGTACAAACGCAGTAACTACATTGATGGTGTAAAGAAGATACACGGTTGGCCAACATGAACATGGTATGCGATCTTGCCAAAAGGATGGTGGAAACAAAAACACACATTGGCTATTCATTGGTCTATTGTTTAATAAAGTCACCACTAGTTTTATCGGTTGTGACTAGAAGTGATGACAAAAAAAATTTCTCATGTGAAGGTGAATTTGCACAATATGATAGGTGGTGGATACAACGTTTTCAAAAGATGAAACTCATAGGAAACAACTACATGTACTTTTATTGTTATTTGGTAAAACTATATGTTATGTGTTTTTTTAATTCTAATGGCGGTGTTTTTCTTATTATTGTATCGTATTTTTATTATGTGATCAACTGACCCGGATATTCTTTTTGTTTCGTTATATAAAATTGTAGCATCTAAAAAGAGTAACTCTATTGGAGAAAAATAATTTTTGATCCTATACTTAATAGAGAGATTGCTTTCAATGAAACTTGCAACTGCAAAATCAAATCACAACTTTCAAAGTATAGCAGAGACACAAAGTGCTTTTAATGAGATCTAAACATCAGCAAATTAACAGCACAAGTACTAAAAGTATAATATTAATAAGCTACTAATAGCATAAAAAAAAGTGAAAAGCTATAGTAGCAGCATATAGAACACCATGGGGACACAAACCCATTAAGAATCGACAATTTCTTGTATGCAGTTCATATTTAACTTCTAGGTCTTGCATTTTCATATTTTCCATAGCATATGTTCCGATCGAATGAAGTTTTTTTATCAACACCAACTAAACGTAAGACAATTTTATGGTAAAGAGTTGCAAATAGCATGTGTCCGGCTATGAGTTTGAAGAGGGTACCCTCCAACAGCAATAGCAAACGAGTTTGAAGAAGATGAAAAGGTTTGGCCTTGTTGGATATTTAGATACACAATACCATTATTATGTTATAATACTTAAGTTATTGGCATATGTGTGAAGCCATGAACAAATTTGAGTAGAATGGGTTGAATAAGAATTCTTAGTCTCACACCCATACTGAGGGGTTGGACGTGACGTTTGAATACTAAAAACACAACGGATATAATAACGTACCAAATGTATGTTTAGACACTAGGTTAAGGTTACGATCAAATGTCACATACAACTACAAAGCTAGAAATTCAACTACATTCTAATTAGATTGTTATGAAACCGGATCTATCCCAAATCATATCCAAACAGCCCAATCCAATTCAATGGCCCAACAAGGTGAAATGGTCAAAAGAACGCTCTGATGATATAAGCGAACAAGAGGCAAAGATTAGAATAACGAATATGATGATTATGTGTGTTCTGCTTCTTCTTCCCATCTCTTTCTGTAACGTCAGATATCCCATCCCCTTCTCTTCTTTGATATCTCAATTGTAATTCTTCGTTTAATCAACATAATCATAGCTAATTACTTCTTACTTTGAGTATAATTAGTTGTGTTATTTTAAGTACACAACATTGGTGCTTTCATTGATCCTTAGCATAGATGGCTTTGGAAGAACTCCTACAGGAACATCCACGGTTACCTCGTTTCACTGGATCTAATCCCGACCTATGGATCTCTCAAGCTAAACGATATTTTCTCTTTTACGCCATCTACGATGATGAGCTTTCCGTAAGTTATTCATTTGAAGATGAACCATTCTGGTGGTTCAATGGTTGGCATCGAAGCTCAGATTTCATTACCTGGAATGATTTCACTACTGCAATGATTACTCAGTTTCATGCTAATTCCATCGATCCAATTGCCATTGAGGCATGTTCGATTTACCACACTCAAGCTGTAGTTGATCCACTTCTGGAACCAGATATGATTGATGATGCCACTTTCATTATCGCTCATTCGTTTACATCTAGTCCAACTAACTCTGTTACTACTGCCCTCCAGGTGTTTGATGAAATGCCAGATAATATTGCAACTGAAATTGCCTGTGAAGACAATCAAACCATTGATATATCAGATTATATTGTTGTGATTGGGCGTGCTATACCTTGTCTATATGTTGTTGATTCCCTAATTACAAACTCCTTTGTATGGAATCCGGGTTTGCTTGCGAGTCATGTTCTGGTATCTCCTATGAAATTCGCTCTTCCCGATGTCAGTACACTCACATTTCAGGTTGGTAGTTCGGATATTGTTATTTTTGATCCCGGCCCACTTTTTGTTAACACAACTTATTTTGCTCGCATTACTAGCGTGTTTAACAATAGTGTCCCTGCTTTGCACAAGTCTTGTAATTCATTTTTAGACCCTGTGCCGACTTTAATTGCTCCAACCATGGTGAATTTTGCACTCTCTACTCTTAAGTTGTTGATTTTGGATAATAATTCGGATCCTCTCGCATCATATAGAACCCTTATTTTGTCCTCTATTCAACATGGTATTAATAATATAATAATGTTTCTGTTCCAAACGCACCTACTGAATTCAGAAGCAAACGCTTCGTTATCTTGTTCTGCAATATCTCAATCTACACGTAAGTTTCGTAGCGCCCTTAGAAAGTTTCACAAAGATCGGATCGTGCTGAATTCTCCCATTAGAAAAGCTGTGGAAACACTTACCACCGAGTTATATCGGTCTGCGAGTTTGATTACAATTCCCCATTATGCATCGTCACCAAACAAACGACTAGACAGAATCATCGAGCATAGCATAATGAGTTTTGTACACTTATGTGATACAGGACCTTCTGATAAATCAGATTTTCTAGCTGTTGCGGCAAATTTAATTAAAGTGGCAGAAGGTCTTTGTTGTTCTAGTGATGAAGTTGTTCGGTATCTCAAGAGACGAAATGTTGCGTTGTCAACAATTTCAACTTTTGGCTTGCACACATTGGTAAATGATAATAAGGCTACTAGTGAATGGATTGATACTGGGGGTTTATTTCCACTCGTGTGCGATAGGTTGAGACCTACGGTTTCAGCTCTTCATGCTTTGGGGTCCAGTCTTCGTTTTAATAATATAAAGTACCAAGAGATACCGCGCGACCTTTCGTACTTTGGCACACCACAAGGTCCTAGGTGATAAAAAATTGGTTCTTGCTGTTCATTTATATGAACAGTGAATCTATACAACAGATTGCTGTGAAGATATCAAGAAAGAAATTCATCGATGGCTCTATCCATGATGTCATGTTTGTGTTTGATCATTCGGTTTTCGGGCTTATGCTGGTTATTACTAAGGTTGTGCACCATTTTGATCAACCTATGGGGATGTTTTGGGCTACGCTTCTTGATGCTGTTCATGTATCTCGTAAGTCGTACACGTTTGTACTGGCTGCTAAGGGAGTTGTTAAGACTATACTTGTTTATTGGGTTCATTTGTTTCAGGTCGGAGATAAACGCCTTTGTTGGAAGGGAGGAACAAATCTTACACATATGATGCTTGGTATACTTGGCATATGTTTACAGTGCCACCGACAACCCATACTTGGTTGGTCTTCTTCGACTCGAACGGGGGAAACAACTCACCACTGGGAATCGTCACGCTTACCAGAATGTTTTTTACAGCTACTTGTTCCTATCTTAGCTGCATTTTGTAGGCTTCCTGATATCGTTTCTTCAGATGATATACACCCTAAGTTTCCACTCCTATTGGACCTTATTCCTAACGAATCCGAACAACTTTTTGTAGACCACTTTGAATTTTTATCTTTTGAGAAATCTGGAAATATGGAAAAAACATGGATAATATGGTTTTTTGGGTCATGGTTGACTTGGTATGGGTCAACAATGAATCTGAGTAGCATCAGAATTTTCTTGTTCTTTAACGCTGCTGATCGGGCCAGAACGTTAATAAAGGTTAAAGGAATTGAAGTCGTGTTGCTTGTTGTGGGTTATTGCCTATGTAAAAATCAAAGCAACAAAAACAAAACTCAAAACAGCAGTAGTCAAGGAAAGGGCATTTTGGTTATCCGAAAACACAAAACGAAATTAAGGTATTATGGGCAATGCAATTATATACTTTAGAGGGTATTTTGGTCATTCTTAAAAATATGCAAAAAGCGGCTTATGTAGCATCGGCTGAATTTTTTTACCAAAGTTGACTTTTTGTGGATAAAAATCGATGTGTGGATTGGGTTAATTTTGTTGGTGAGCACTTACCAAAAAGTTTTCAACACTCACGGTCAAATTAGACAAAGTCAGCAGAGGATGGATTATGAAATGTGTATGAGTCATGCTGATGATTGCTATTGTGTGCTTGGAAGAGTACTATTACATGTTTGGCTAAGTCTCTTCAAATGGTTATGTTCTCTCTTTTTACAAGCATTTTGCTACTAGTCCACAACCGGCTACGGTCCAAGCAGGTGATTAGATGGGAAGGTATTGCGAGTTTGCTCCATACTTTCACTAACCTACACCTTGAGGACAAGGTGTATTTGAAAGGGGAGAGTAATGTTATGAAACCGGATCTAGCCCAAATCATATCCAAACAGCCCAATCCAATTCAATGGCCCAACAAGGTGAAATGGTCAAAAGAACGCTCTGATGATATAAGCGACAAGAGGCAAAGATTAGAATAATGAATATGATGATTATGTGTGTTATGCTTCTTCTTCCCATCTCTTTCTGTAACGTTTGATATCCCATCCCCTTCTCTTCCTTAATATCTCAATTGTAATTATTCGTTTAATCAATATAATCATAGCTAATTACTTCTTACTTTGAGTATAATTAGTTGTGTTATTTTGAGTACACAACACAGGTAACTTCTTAAGGTTAAGCTCTATGGTTCGACATAAGTCTTCTAAATGGCCGGTCTTCTATCTTCAAACAAGCTCATATCTGATTCTCTATATTTTCACATCTTGAAAAGAGGTACCTAGACACATGCTTAAAAATAAAGGGCCAACTAAAAAGTTGGTGAGTTAACGAGTTAAATTACAAAACATATGTATGAAAACATGTTATTGCTATTGGTCAATTTTACTTATGCCTGCCAACATAAGATACAAACGGCGCAGACATATGTCACAAGATAATCTTTTTGTCATTCAGTGGGTGGGTGTAAGTGACACTGTGTGAGGGGATCTTCCTCAGATAGTACTACCCATACATCATGTGGTTCCTAACGGAGTTAATGATTGCGCTACATTTTCGAGGATTATTCATGGAAGCTAAATCGGTCTTGATTAATAATACACCACTAATTTTAAGAAAAAGGGAGCACATGAACTCACCTAGGTTTACGCGTCATGAAGACAAAAATACTAAAGAAATATTGTATGCTACGCCGGAACGACTCCAAATTATAGACATCCCTGAATCCATATAACGTGTCATAAAAAGCAATATGTGTCATATAAAATGTGCACGTGACCTAAGTAGGTTAAGGTTTTTTATTTGAGGTTATGGTTGCATATTGTGACATGAGTCGTAACAAAGTTTCATCAATTAGAAAGTTGTAATATTGGGTCTTTCAGACTTAGTTTATAATAATACACGATATTATTAATCATAGGACAAGATAACTAACAAGATAGACAAATAATGTCTTCCCGAGTTTAAGTTTCTAAAATTAGGAAGGTCGGGATGTTATAACATGTTTTCATTTGTTATCTGACACATGACCACGACTCCTCCTCAACTAGAACATCATTGATGAGGTTGCATCTTGAACTTTGGTAGTTGGTATTTCACCCAATGATAAACAATAGTTGAACAAAAAAGGTCATTTAATCAGTTTTGAAAGAGCAATCAACAACTAATATAGAAGTAACAAATAAGAAGTTTGAAACATGAAAGTTCAGCAACGGTAACATAGGAACAATCACTTATGAACACACATAGTTATTGGAGTAGTAGCGGACTAGTATGGAGGTTTTGAAAGTGGTAGTAGTAGTCTGAAAGGGTAAATATAGGTAAAACCATTGCCCGACCACCGTCAAATTCGTTGCTGCTCGACAGTCGACAACACTAACCACCCTGACCGTCACAACCACCACATGTGTTTTCTTTTTTCTCCCTTTTTTTGTCTTCCTTTTTCCCTCTTTATGTGTATATTTACGTATTTGTACGTGTGTATGTATGCTTGTGTATATGTGGGCATGTGTATGCATTATTAATATGAATGTCTAAATTGCATGTGTAGATTTATATGTATGACTTATGTTGTAGAAATTGGTTATGCCTACATTTACAAATAGAGTGGGTGTATAAAAAGTATGGTATACACATCAGTGGCGAAACTTAGACTAAGACACTGTGGGGACTCAAAATGTATAACGAATTTCAAAGACGGAGGGGGTTGGGCTCAAATTTTCGGGCAAAAACGGCTAAATTTACACTACGTATAAAAAATTTCGGACGAATACAGGTAAATTTACACTATTACGCAAAAAAACCGGGCGGGGGTCACTAACCTTCGCCCCTTATACACATATCTCTTATCGACAAATTTAGTGATTGAGTGAAAGTTTTCTTGAAATGATATCTTCCGGTGAAAGATGAAGATAAGTTGAAAGAAAAAGAAAACTACTTAGAGGAACACATTCTACTGTTAAGAGTACCTGTTCCAAATGTATAAATGCAAAGTGCATGAGAGCACATATTTGGCGTTTCGCTAGTATAGATGTGGTTTCATGCCTAATTATACAACGTGATGTAGCTAGTCCCATCTCTTATGGTTAAGAGTTCGGTTGCCATGTGTGAGTACTAAAAATTGACACCTTATATATGCTTTTTTTATAGAATACAATGATACATTTTATAACAATAAACAAAAAATTATATCGAAATGATCTATTTGATAAAGTTCGTGTGCCCCATGGGGCTCTTCTAACATTCTTGAAAACAAAGTTGTTGGTTAAGTCTTCATGATCTATACTCTCTCATATATCATTATCAATAATAATAGTTATTATTGTCAATCCATTAAATCTTTCTTAAACAAAGTTGTTGGTTAAATCTTTCTTAAACTATTTACACATATAATACATTAAAAATTCTAATTTTATACCGGTCGTTATGACGTTGTGCGATCATCCCATCTTGCACTTGGCTAAGGCGGGCCCGTATGACTAATTATTTGATTCTAGCTTTTAACATGATAAAAGATATGCTGACATATGTACTCAGACGCTGATGGATAACATGGTGCATGCTAAGGCACGTGCAGAAGATGAACCTAAGTTGTGAAGTTTGGTGACCAGAATCGATAAACACAAAAACAAAGTTTTAGATCATAAGCTAGATCTTGTAATTCTCATTAGCTCGAAAATTACAATGCATAAAATCTTACTTAAACTTCTATCGATATAACCCACAAGCTCGGGTATATATACTAATTTAGATTTCAAAACCCAACTAGACTAGAATACAAATACCATAATCATATTCAAATACTAATTGGTAAAAACAAATCTAAATAATAATTAATAAATTCCTTGTTGTCCAAGTCATTGGCTCGACTTGTTCACCAAGTAATTTATTCCATGTAAACCAAGTCACGTGCTCAACTTGATAAACAAGACACCAACTCATCATAGGCTCGATGAGTCCTCCCAACCCGCCTCATTGACTCGAGGACGGAAATTAAGTCTAACAATCACCCCCCTAATTTCCGACTTGAAATAGGTGGTCTTTGACTTTGAACTTGTCTTCTTTGACATGCTTCAAAGTCAAAGACCACCTATTTCAAGTCGGAAATTAGGGAGGTGATTGTTGGACTTAATTTCCGTCAAACCTCCTTTTAGAATTTGGGTTAAAGTTTAAACCCAACCACCGGGCAAATAGAACACCACTGTCTTAGGAGATATTGTCACACGTTACAAGATGCTTAGGAGCCGTTGTGGGATGAGTGTCAAATTCAGTTGTAAGTTGTAACTAGATTGTTGAATTGGAAAGCATGATATAATGCAAATGAGCTAGCTAGAGTCAAATACTTCTCATTATCAAAGATACGATATCCAAGGGCGAGAGACTCCTTGATAACTCTTATGACACGAATCAATTTGTAAAAGAAATTGGCTAGCAAAACAAAACATTCATCTTTGCAAAAACTACTACATGTTATTTTATAAGGATGATTATGAGTTGTCCTATTTTCGTGTGCGTCGTGAACAGCGTTACAAGTTAAATGTAAACAACCTAATCCACTATTTGACTTGCATGTCGATTACTCCTAGACTTCAAAGAATTTTTATGTTATAAAAGACAGTAAGACGTATAACTTGGCATCATGGTCATCAAATGAAACCAAGACTCTAGAAGTGATGGTGCATCCGAAAGATATTCGGACTCGAAAGCATTTTTCACTCAAACAATCATAACTTGGGGAAGAAGTCCGAGATAGTGATCTATGGTTATATACTTGATGGGTGATTACTGGATGTTGGTTTGTGCCATTGGGTCTTTGCATTTTTCACTCAAAACAAATCCTATCGACTCGGGTAACACAAAAAACAAGTGATTCCACCTTTTAAATGACTTATGTGTCATGCTAATCACCGAACGTAGCTTGACTCAACTCATTCCTCTTTTACACCAGAATCCTGTGATCGTCGTCTTGTCGGGCCACTAGCAGTGAAACACGACTCAACTTGTATCACTAGTCTTGCCAAGCTATAACTTGCTTCATAGGATATCACGTCCACGCATGTAGTAGGAATCAAGTTCAATATGCAAATACACTGACATACCGTAAACGTAAACATACAACCTAATTCTCATATCTCATGACCAGAAACATATTTTTTTCATATTGTTTTGTTTGTAAATTAATAAACTATACAATAAAACCAGGTACGTAACATGCTTCCTATGAAGTTGACTGACTGACTGACTGACTCATAATTAGTAATTTTCATTCTTCGTTCGTCAAAATTGAGTATTTACTATTTACACTCACAACTCATCTTCCTCAGATCTAACACAACCGTTACAAATCTGCATCTCCATCCACCCGATCAGATCTAATAAGGGAATAACAGCAAACAACTAACCGCCTCTAGGTTTATGTTTATCCCCAATTCACGATTCAATTCAATTGCAACTTATTACATGATCTGATTAATTGATCAATTAATTAGGTCACTTACGGAAGAAGAAGATGTTGACGAAGTTTGAGACGAAGAGTAACAGAGTCAAAGGCCTCAGTTTCCACAGCAAGCGCCCTTGGATCCTCGCTAGTCTTCACAGTGGTGTCATCCAGCTATGGGATTACCGCATGGGCACTCTCATTGATCGCTTCGACGAACACGACGGCCCCGTTCGCGGCGTCCACTTCCATCAATCGCAGCCGCTTTTCGTCTCCGGAGGTTTATTATTATTATTATTATTACTTTTCAATTCCATTCAATTATCTTTTAGGTTTTTGTTATGGTTAGATGGTCTGTTATGTGCATTGAGTTATTACTGGTTAGGGTTTTAAGTTTGTGATATTATAATGTTTAATATCTGCAAAACATGTGAATCGTTTTCTTCTGTTTGATCTATACATATAAACAGTTTTCCTTGTGTCTTCTTTGTATCGGTTAGATCAAAGCCTTTACATATGCATCATGTATATTGATGATGATGAGATTCGAAGCTCGTTATCTTGATTTAGAGAATTTGATGTCTTCTGTCTTCACTTGACTTACCTGATTCTTAGAATTTAGGGTTTAAGTGTGTGCCACACATATCATTTTTCTGCAATGTTTAAAATTTTAAAAACATGTGAATATTTTGGATTTGTTTTGTTTTGTTTTGTTTTTTATATACATATAAACAGTTATTATCCTTGTATCTTCTTCTTAATGGTTAAATCAAAGCCCTTACATATGAGCTGTACATGCAGGAGATGATTACAAGATCAAAGTATGGAACTACAAGCTGCACAGGTGTTTGTTTACGCTTCTTGGCCACCTTGATTACATTCGCACGGTTCAGTTTCACCATGAGAATCCGTGGATTGTTAGTGCTAGTGATGATCAAACCATCCGGATATGGAACTGGCAGTCGCGTACGTGTATATCTGTGCTGACTGGACACAACCATTATGTGATGTGTGCTTTGTTCCATCCGAAGGAGGACCTTGTGGTGTCAGCGTCATTGGATCAGACTGTTAGAGTTTGGGATATTGGTGCCCTGAAGAAGAAAACTGCTTCACCTGCTGATGATATCCTTCGGTTGAGTCAGATGAATACGGATTTCTTTGGAGGTGTTGATGCTGTTGTGAAGTATGTATTGGAGGGTCATGATCGAGGGGTCAATTGGGCATCGTTTCATCCTACCCTTCCTCTTATTGTTTCAGGAGCTGATGATCGCCAAGTGAAGATTTGGCGAATGAATGGTATGTTTTTTATTATTATAAACCCCGTCACATTGAAGATTAAATAGAAGGTTAAGTAATCTGCAATGTGTGTTTTTTTCTAGAATGTTGTAGTGTTCAGCTAGTAAATGTATCTTATTAGGGTAGTGTTAAAAAGAAGGTTAAGTAATTTGAAATTGTTCGACACCGTAACATCACTGCATCACTTGGGAACACTAACAGCTCTATCTTGTTTATGGAAGTTTTTTCCATTTTGTTAAGCTTATGTGCTTATAGAGACCATAATTGTTAAGTTTTTTAAGTTCTTGTTAGTTCTTTTAAGTTTTTTACTCAGAAATTGGAATCATTAAAGTTATATGTTAACAGATTGTTTTCTAATACAATCTAAGAACATATTACTTTTCACAGTTCTGATTTCTGAGTAAAAAACTTAACAATTGTGATTTCTATAAACTTATAATATTAACAATATGTAAAAAACTTTCGTGAACAAGATTGAACAGCTAGTATTCCCGATTGATACAGTGAGGTTGATGTGTTGAACAGCTTTTAGTTAGGTTGCACGGTAAGAACCTGATTTGAATATTCGAAACCAGAATTTGGTTTGAATCGAAATTCAGGTTTTTTGAATCCTATTCGAATAAATAACACCCCTAGTAAGATACATCTACTGACAGGGCATGCTAGTACAGGTTGTTATTTTTGGTCACAGATTATTGTTGAAAATTTTGAAATTTGTGTATCTTTAAAGATGTTGATGAAATGAATGGTTGGATTTTATCGCTGAATTTAATTTACTTACTTTTGTCTTTCAGATACAAAAGCATGGGAAGTAGACACATTGAGAGGTCATATGAATAACGTATCATCTGTTCTTTTCCATGCAAGACAAGACATTATAGTATCAAACTCAGAGGATAAAAGCATACGCGTTTGGGACGCAACAAAACGAACCGCTCTTCAAACGTTCCGCCGCGAGCATGACCGGTTCTGGATTCTCGGGTGTCATCCCGAGATGAACCTGCTGGCAGCTGGCCACGACAGTGGTATGATTGTTTTCAAGTTAGAACGTGAACGCCCTGCATTCTCTGTTAGTGGTGACTCATTGTACTTTGTAAAAGACCGTTTTCTACGGTTTTACGAGTACACTTCTCAAAAAGACACCCAAATATTACCCATTCGCAGGCCCGGTTCAGTCAGTTTGAACCAGGGCCCACGAACCCTCTCGTACAGCCCAACCGAAAATGCGGTTTTAATATGTTCAGATGTTGATGGTGGGTCTTATGAACTGTACATCATCCCTAAAGATAGTGTCAATCGAAGTGATACGATTCAAGAAGCTAAACGTGGGGTCGGTGGGTCTGCAGTTTTTGTTGCGCGTAACAGATTTGCAGTCCTTGAAAAGAGCACTAACCTAGTGTTGGTTAAAAACTTGAAAAACGAGATTGTGAAAAAGAGTGTGCTTCCGGTTCCCGCTGATGCTATATTTTATGCGGGTACAGGTAACTTATTATGCAGGGCGGAAGATAGAGTATATATCTTTGACCTTCAACAACGATTGGTTCTTGGTGACCTTCAAACGTCTTTTGTAAGGTATGTTGTTTGGTCAAATGATATGGAAAGTGTTGCTTTGCTTAGCAAACATTCAATAGTCATAGCTGATAAGAAACTGGTTCACCGGTGCACGCTTCACGAGACCATCCGAGTGAAAAGCGGTTCATGGGATGATAATGGTGTGTTTATCTATACAACTTTAACCCATATTAAATACTGTTTGCCTAATGGAGACAGTGGAATCATTAAAACCCTTGATGTCCCGGTTTACATCACCAAAATATTTGGAAACACACTCTTTTGTTTGGACCGTGATGGGAAAAACCGCCCGATTGTTATCGATTCAACCGAATACATATTCAAGCTATCTTTATTAAAGAAAAGATATGATCATGTGATGAGTATGATCAGAAACTCAGAGCTTTGTGGGCAAGCAATGATTGCATACTTACAACAAAAGGGTTTCCCGGAAGTTGCGTTACATTTTGTGAAAGACGAACGAACGCGTTTCAATTTAGCACTCGAAAGTGGGAATATTCAGATAGCGGTTGCTTCTGCTAAAGAGATCGATGAGAAAGATCACTGGTATAGATTAGGTGTCGAGGCGCTTCGTCAGGGTAATTCTGGTATTGTTGAGTACGCATATCAACGGACGAAGAATTTCGAGAGGTTATCGTTTTTGTATCTGATAACGGGAAATTTGGATAAGTTGTCTAAAATGATGAAGATTGCTGAGGTGAAGAATGATGTCATGGGGCAGTTTCATAATGCTTTGTATTTGGGTGATGTTCAAGAACTGGTCAAGATTTTGGTCAATGCAGGCCATCTGCCGTTAGCATACGCGACAGCTAAAACTCACGGGTTGAATGATATTGCTGAAGAATTAGCTGATAAACTTAACGGTAATGTTCCTAATTTGCCCCTGGGTCAGTCAGGTTCGCTTTTGATCCCACCCACACCTGTTACATGTGGTGGAGATTGGCCGTTGTTGAGGACCATGAAAGGGATATTTGAAGGCGGTCTTGATAATAATGGAAAAGGCGGAAATGAGGAATATGAGGATGCTGCTGATGCTGACTGGGGTGAGGAGTTGGATATTGTGGATGTGGATAATATTCAAAATGGTGATGTCAGCATGGTTCCGGATGATGACGAGGCACCCGAAGATAACGAGGAGGGTGGTTGGGATCTTGAAGATCTTGAACTTCCACCTGATGTCGAGACACCAAAAACCACCACGACCCGCTCATCGGTTTTTGTGGCTCCGACTGCGGGTATGCCCGTGAGCCAGATCTGGGTGCAGAAATCGTCTCTGGCTGCTGAACATGCAGCCGCTGGTAACTTCGACACTGCCATGCGTTTATTAACCCGACAGCTTGGCATTAAAAATTTTGAACCGTTAAAGTCGTTGTTTATCGATCTCCACACCGGAAGTCATTCCTATTTACGGGCCTTCGCATCAGCTCCTATAATTTCATTAGCGATCGAACGCGGGTGGAGCGAGTCAGCAAGTCCTAACGTTCGGGCCCCACCTGCACTCGTATTCACTTTCTCCCAACTAGAAGACAAACTTAAAGCGGGTTATAAAGCAACCACAACCGGGAAGTTTACCGAAGCGTTACGCGTCTTTTTAACGATTCTCCACACCATTCCGCTTATTGTTGTCGAGTCAAGACGCGAGGTCGATGAAGTTAAAGAACTGATTATTATCGTGAAAGAATACGTTGTGGGCTTACAAATGGAACTCAAAAGGCGTGAGTTAAAAAATGAACCCGTTCGTCAGCAAGAACTAGCAGCTTATTTCACTCACTGCAATCTTCAACTACCACATTTAAGGCTTGCATTAATGAATGCTATGACAGTTTGTTACAAAGCAGGTAATTTAATAACCGCATCAAATTTTGCAAGGAGGTTGTTGGAAACAAACCCGACTGCTGAAAACCAGATGAAAACCACGCGATCGGTTATGCAGGCTGCTGAGAGGAACATGAAGGATTCTACAGAGTTGAATTATGACTTTAGGAACCCGTTTGTTGTCTGTGGGGCGACTTATGTGCCTATATACAGGGGACAGAAGGATGTGCTATGCCCGTACTGTAACTCACACTTTGTGGTTTCCCAGGAAGGTCAGCTTTGTACTGTTTGTAACATTGCGGTCGTGGGATCAGATGCTTCGGGCTTACTGTGTTCACCAGCTCAGATCAGATGAATCGTATAAGTTTCCTTTATAATCTTGCCGGTCTCAGTTCTATAGGTAATCTTCTTTCTCTTGCTGGATTTAAAAAAAATTATTATCAGCATATTAATTTGCTTAAAAGTAAGTTTTATGGTTCCCATAATATTTTCATTATGAAAGTATAATATATTCAATATAACTGTATTAAATATAACCAAAAATAAAATAAATAAACTCTTAAAAAAATTATGGACTCAAAACTCATCTTCAAACTCTAGACGCGCGGATTAGGATTAACTTCCAATAGTCGGATACTCAGGTTGGGTTATTCCCTTTTAGGTATTTTTATTCTGCTCGTTTGACTGGTTTGAGATAAAACAAAACTCGAAATATCTTGGCACTATATTGAAAATATCTAACATTTTACAGTTTATGATTATACGATTGACCGTGATTTGTGATTTGACTTTTTTTTACAGTTTAAGCATGTTTGGATTCCATAGTAGAGCAGAGGAATTTTGCCTAGTAGCTGATGAGTTTGAATATTTTTGTTTTATTGGAATCTGTTAAAATTGAGTGTTGTTTTAATACAAGACGTGACGTGGCATTCACAAAGAGGTGTTGGTTGTGAGTGGCGGTTGTATGTAGTCGTTTTTACGATAATATATCAGGACTTGGACGTGTTTTTACAAAGGTTTTTCGATCATTGTGACATTTTGTTTCTAGGTTTATTTGATCTGGCTTGCAAGATATTCTATATTGAATTCTGTTGGGATGTGGTAGAGTTGTGTATGAGTCTGTTTTAGACTCAAAACTGAGCCCCGGCACTGGCCGACACGTAGGTCTATTCCGCGCTTTCCTCATCTCCATCTACTAAAAGTAATAAACCGAGCATTTGATTTTAGGTTTTTGGAAGCTGTTAGGTTTTGATTTTTTTCATTGTCATCTGAGCTTGAAATTTTTGAGCGGAAATAAATATTCAAAACAATGAATTTAGAAACTTTAGGTCTAAGCTTGTTTATGTTAATAATGATTAGCTTATTATGAGATAAACAGAACTTATTTAATATATGTTTTACTTTCAACAAATAAATATTAGGCCAAATGAAATAATGAAATTCAACTTTATTAATTAATAAATTTATGCATTTAATAGTAACTATAAGATAGTTTTTTTTACATAGTTAACTGGTATTATTAATGTAACAAGACAGTAGAACATGGCAGATATACAAGACAAGTTAAGTTATTCAAAAATATTCATAATTGTAGAGGGTATAGCGAGGAGAATACAAGTTCACCATATATAAGAATGTTATCCTAAAAGTACAAATAAGCGCCCATCCTAACCCTCTATTCATAACTAATCCAACTTATTAAAGGGATGTTTGGAACACACCACCTAAGTCATTAAGAGGACTTACTGATTTAGAGGTTCCATTCAATATATTTATAAATCTGACTGATTCAGAGGCTCCATGACTAATTCAGAGACTTACCATCGATGAATCAAATACACTTTAATGCTAACCGGGTAACCGACTCAGAGGTAGCAGCTTAACAGAATCATCAAGAGACTATCAAACAACCACTAGAAATATCTAGTTTTATTTCTTTATGTTGTATTTGGGGTGTTCATCGGTTTAGTTTATGGTTTGCTGAGTTCGTTTTAGGGCTTATTTATTTATTTATTTATTTTTTGGGTAGAAATCAAAAATTGAATCAGACAGAATTCAGACAATTCAAAACAGAGCCGTCAACTAAAAAAACCATATAACCATTTTTTGTTACAAGTCAAATGTATTATGTGATTATTCTTTTTTTAAGATGTTATGTGATTATGACCTTTATTAGTTCTATAAAGAATGCATATATAGTGTTACTAGGTTAGTAACCCGTGTGACACACGGGCTAAAAAATTAAAAATTTGATTCTAACGAATTAATCTAAAGATGTATTATAAAGTCAAATAAATTATAAATTGCAGGAAAAAAAATTACATGATAAAGTTATCATAAATCTCTAAAAGTTTCTAAAATGGCATTTTGAAATCCGTATGGGTATTGATGTCTCTAAAAGTTTCTAAAATGGCATTTTGAAATCCGTATGGGTATTGATGTCTCCCGTTACCACTTCGTTCCTTTAGGCTAACTTTTCTGTTTTGCAAATATATCTTCCACACAGATTATTTCCAAAGAAGCATCATACATGATGATCAATCCAGTCTCACTTCTTTTTGTTTTCATATGATTCTTAGATACATCATTTAAGTTTCTTTTCCTTTAGTGACTTTCCTTAGCAACATTGTTGTCTAACCAACCCTTATTCAAGATAAGTTGTTCAAATTGCAGCAAAGTGATGGATAAACCATCAAAGAAAAGAGCACAACCATAAATGTAGGCAAACTGTTGAAACAAAAAGGTAAAAAAGGAAGGGTGAAAATAATTAGATATAATAAGTATAAAAAACATGATATGTTAAAACTTAAATCAGAGATCATAATTTTCTCTTTTCAGTAGGCATGAACCAGTATGCATCTAGCACCTGCAAATCATCACATATAATAAGAATCTTTAACTTTAATATAAATAATGTCAAATATCGCCTTCTACATACCATGCATAACCCTTTTTCATAATGGCGCATATATGTAAAAACAAACAACATTAAAGAGTTAAAGTGGTGAGTATACCTTGTAGATTGGCATGAAGCTAGCTAACTGAAACAACATGCTCGCCTGTCGACAGGGGCCATGTTGAAAAAGAAGCTGCCATGAATGACAGATAATCATTTATCACAATACAATTTTATCAAACACCCTCTTTTTTTATTAATCGCACATCCAATCACCTCTTTTAGTATAAATTTTGAAGTTAATGAGAAACGCGCTTGAATATAATTGACCAATATACCCTTAATGTTATACTTTCTATTTTGACTTTCCCAATATTCAAATATGATCCAACACCAATTTTGACTCGAAAATAGTCAAAGTTGACTTCAGATAATATAGCATTCAAAAGATGCAAAACTGAAACTTGACTTGATATAATATATCATTAGAAAACAATGAGACTGTTGACATTATAAAAGAGTGATTTCATGAAACAGAAAGTTTACCACGAAAGTCCCCACATGTGTTGTGGTTGCTGGTACATTGTCCTTATTGTAAATAACTACAAATCATACGAGCTGAATTAGGAACCTATAAAAATAGTAAAGGATATGAATCTCATAAATTTGTGTATTATGTAAAATATTATGAGAAATGTATAGAATATTACCATTGGTATTGTTACTCGGTGAACTTGTAAGTTGATATTTACTTTATCAAAAGAAGCGCGCCTTTTAGAATCTGATGCAGACTGTTTAAACGTGTTCGTTCACCTGTAATATAAATTGAAATATAAAGCATTATATTTTATCATGGCAATATTTTGAAAGTTACAGAACAAAGTTATAGATATATTTAGGTACTCATTCCCTAAACTTAATTTTTTTAATGGCCTTATATTATAACCCAAATTACAGAAAAATGAAAACTTTTGACAATTCATATTAAATTAGCAAAAAATAACACAACAATAAATAGTTCGTGAAACAAATCAGTGACCTCAGTAGCTCTAGCGACATATTTAGTAGTCTTCATAGTTCATAATAAATGAAAACTTTGACAATTAAGCTATAAATTTTTTAACAGAATACCTAAATAACAAAATAGAATATCAAAATTTATTAAAAATCATACCTCGAGCTATACATACTCTAATGCATAATAAATATTAGTCATATTGGTTGCAAAAAAGTGATTTATATATGTTCTCAAACTGCGTTGAACCAGATTTATATTTTTAACACTATAACATAAAAAAAATCACCTTGCAAACACTTTCATTGTTAAGCTTCATGCATACGCATAGGTTTTAAACTCCAATACAGAAGAAAAACAAATCTTTAAGAATATATTACTTCAAAAGCAAAGAATGAATTAGTATAAATGCTTCAAAACAAATTTGTTGGCAGTAATTAAAAGGTACTTACTGATGCAGTATAGTTGGAAATAACGACACTTTAAACCAGAAGATGATGATGGATATTGTTGACTCTGTTGAACGGAAACTGTAAATTTTTTTGATTGAAGCTATTGTATTGTGGTAGAAGAATGAGGAGTCAAATCTGGGTTTTTTAAATAATAAAATGAATTAATTAGAAAACTCCACGTGTACAAACAAAGACTTGTGGTGAAAAGTGATTAGAATCCACCACCTGTTTATTTGATTAGATAGGTAGATAGATTAATGTAAAGATATATTTTTGTGAAATTCTTTGTTGGTTCTCCGTTGGTTTCGTTGTTTCATTTGACAACCACAAATTAATATCTTCTAAACTTGCAATTCTCTCTCTAGAATCATGTCAATTGACTACATTTCTCTCTTATTATTATTTAACAATTTTACATCATCTTTTTAGCTTATTTAGGTCCAACCCATCGTTCAATCCTAGAGGTAACTAATCTCATATTATTCGGGTACCTAAACGAAATCTATATTTGAATTCACGATCAATAATTAACGTTTGTTTATCGGATTGCTGGTTGTTTCCCGGTTACTTGCTTGATGGGATATATATGTTTGTGTCAAAAGATATAAACACTAACGCTAACTAACTTAAAATCATGGAACCAAAAATACGTTTTCCTGTGTAACTCATTTATCTAAACGAGTCAAATAGATTGATGGTTATAATAACTGAGTTAAATGGATTAACGAATTGACAATACAAAATATATACTTGTATTAAACACAACCCGTTTAATAAACATGTTAACCTAAACAGAACATGTTTATTAAACAGGTTAAACATGGATTATTTATGTTTTTTTTGCAGATATAGATAAAATCATAAAATCAAGGCTTTTAAGTTTTCTTCCCCTCTATATCCTTATCGAGTCCATGTGCCTCGATAAGGAAATACGATGAGTGGAAACGAGATGTATCCCGGGGACGGGCAACAAGAGAAAATTTTTGTGACGGTGAGGGTGAGGCCTTTAAACGCGAAGGAAATCGCCAAGCATGATACTTCGGATTGGGAATGTGTGAGCAATGACACCATCATATACAAGAACGTTAAGGCCTTAACGGACCGATCAGCGTACCCAAATGCCTACACATTTGGTAAGCAATACACATCTCGTTGAATGAACCGTCCAAATCGAAACAAGTCAATTGGTTCAACTAGCTTGACATTATATAGTTCGGTTTTGACTGGTTAATAGTTTGGTCAATGGTTGACCGTTTGACCTTATTTATTTTGCTTGTGGAATATGCAATTATATATACGAATTATATTCATGAACCATCTTTATCATTTTAAAATTTTTTAACACAAAATAACCATTTAAAGAAAAAACGCGGTTATTTAAACCTCATAAAGTTGAAACCATACTTTGGTATCTATACAACATCCCGTCGAACGTTGAGTGCATATTAACCAGTATCAATGTTCTCCACCAGACCGAGTATACGGGTGTGACAGTACAACAAGACAAGTTTACGAGGAGGGGGTCAAAAGAATCGCGCTTTCAACGATCTACGGTTTCAACTGTGAGTATCAATTATTATAGTTTTGGGTTGTGATATAAACAATATCATGTGTCATGTTGCAAATTAAACTATTTCTTCAGCTAGTGTATTCGCATATGGGCAGACAAGCAGTGGGAAAACGTACACCATGACTGGCATCACTCAATATGCAATTTCAGACATATTTGATCACGTAAACAAGGTACTCTAATTATATAAAAAGGATGTTTTTCTCGGGTCATTGTTTTTATAACTTGGTAACTATTTTTCTTTTATGACCGTGAAAACCATTAAGAAAAATCACATGACACAAACTTAAGTAAAAATGGGGAACACTGTTGGTCGAAACCACAAACACGTTTAGCTAAACAAATCATGTTTGCGTTAGAATGTTTTTTTTCTTAGTGTATTTTATGTCATATATAATTTAAACTGATTGATTATTTTCAATGTTGTAAAAGTATGTTTACAATGCCGAGTACTCGCTACAAGATATGTCGCCGATGCGAGTTTCCTTAACTCCGTTTAGTTATTAAGAATCGAGCAAAGGTGGTTAACCTCAGCCATAATTACATCTAGTTGGTGAACTTGGGAAAATTTTGACTTAAAAAAATAAACAATAATTCGTAAATCTATAATATTAAAGAACAAATATCAATTTTTTTAATTAATGATCAACAATTTTTAAAATAATTTATTATTTAAAAATGTATTTTCTTATCTATATTGATATTCACTTATTTTGTTATAAATATTATAAAACTTATGATTTTTGACATAGGTTTGGATCAAATACAAATGAAATTAATGTGCTAAACATGAGAATCAAGTAGAGTAATTATATTACAAGTGAAGTAATTATGTAATTACATGATAGAGTAATAATGTAATTACTTTATGATGCAATTACATAAATAATCTACTTGTATATATAATTAGTCTACTTGATTCTCACGTTTTAACACGTTAATTTCATTTGTATGTTAACCTTCACCTTTTGACATATATGCAATATCCAAAAATTAATTTTTCTTATACTTACTATGTCCGAGTACACCCAACTTCCCAGTCGACCGCCTAGGGTCCGCCTAGCGACTTTTACAACCTTGGTTATTTTATGTTCAAATTTAAAGATAAATGAGAAACAATACACGAGTTTTATAGTTTAAACTTTAAACACACATTTTTTATTGTACATATGCAAAAAAAATCAAGTTAAACTGGTCATGTTCGGGTTGGTGAGTCGAAAGCACGACCCATTAAACATGGCTACTTAATGATATGTTTTGTGTTTCAGCAAGATGATAGAGAATTTATATTGAAATTTTCGGCGATTGAAATATACAATGAATGCGTTAGAGACCTTCTTAGTGCAGATGCTACTCCACTTAGACTCCTTGATGATCCAGTGGTGAATATTATCATCTTATTAAACACACACAAATGGCCCATTAATTAAACAAACATTTATAGAGTGGTTTTTTATGTCATCAGAAAGGGACGATTGTAGATAAACTCACAGAAATCCATTTAGAGGACTGGACCCATCTAATGGAGCTCCTTGCCGTATGTGAAGGTAAAAATGTTTTCGAGTCGGGTCAGGCCGAGGCGGGGCCCGGTTAGGCTACCTCACAAAATCTCTCTTGTTTAGTTTTACTTAAGTTTAATGTTTTGAATGCCTTTTGTACAACTTATGAGCTATGATGTTTGCCAGTGGCAAGTTTCTATAATATTTGACTAAGGGGGTGTCCATAAAACCGAAAGAAACTATCTGCGACCATAATAAAAAAAAAAAGAAAGAAATCGAACCGGAACCAAATTTATAATTTATAATTTCTCATTTTAATATTGAATGTTAAGTACAAGTTAGTTAAGAGTGTAACCGAATTATTTTAGACCCAAATATGTAAAAAAGTTAAATAATCTTCAATCGACAAAAAGATTCAAGTCAACTTTATTATTTTGAGCCAATATTTTTCGGCCCAAAACTTTAAAGCCCAAATGGTAAAACAGAAAAAACCAAACCAAACCAAACCCGAAAACCTTAAACAATCAAAACTGAATAAATTTGGTTCGGTTTGACCCATTTGAGTCAATATATAAGTCACACCCACCGACCCGCTTACCCATAATAGCCCCGCATGTTTACCCATAACGAGTCGAGCATGTAGATTGTTAAATCATTTGGAAACTGGAAATACCTGTGTAGCTCAAAGAAAAATTGGGGAAACATCAATGAACGAAATGAGCTCGAGATCTCATCAGATCATTCGACTGGTACACTTTTCATAATCTAAACACTTATCAGCATGAACAAACTTAGAGATTCTTAGATCATCATGATTCATTGTTACGTTTTTTATCAGACAATTGAAAGTTCTCCCGGTGAATTCTCAAGGACTAACAGTGCAAACATTCTTACAGCTACTGTGGTGCGGATGCTTACTACATCAAATTTTTATGTTAAAATGAATAAGTTCAAAGAAATGTTTTTTTTTTTGTAGAATTTTATCGATCTAGCAGGAAGTGAACGTGCTTCTCAAACGTTATCAGCTGGTAAACGTTTGAAAGAAGGCGGCCACATAAATCGCAGTTTACTAACGTTAGGAACAGTTATCCGCAAATTAAGGTTTGTATTTCTTTCTATTGCTTTATTTTCATGTTCTCAAATTACAATCTGCCAAACACTCAATGCATTATAACCAATGTATGTGATGCATGCGCATCACTTAATGAAGAGGTAGGTCCCAGCAGAGGTGGTTAGGACCCGCAAGACTCCCTTAAAAGGAGACGTCTGCGCAGTTGAACACGCAAGACTCCTTAAACGGACGACTGCGCAGTTGAACCCGCAGACTTCACCATAGGGACGTCTGCGCCGCGACCTACCAAACCCGCAGGACCCACCACGCTCAGAGTTGTGACGACCTCACATGCGGTACGCAAGCTGGTCTCGCAGGAAATGCCTCCCTATGGTTTCCAAGTATTCGCCTATTCCCGCAGGTGCGGATACCCGCCATTAGGGACTGGCCACCCGCGCAGCATGGCTACACGCATAAGGCTCAGACTCGTAATAATTCAGTAGTCACCTGAAGAAGGAATGAGCAAAGCCGGGAACATTCCCGCATAAAGGCGGGAGGGGGAAAACTCCCGCCTAAATGAGCCAGTCCGTATAATAATGGAGGATCTTTTGTGTGATACCTGACGAGGTATGGACAAAAGATCTGACCAACGATACGACAGCTCACTGACAGCAGCATGGCAGACAACACGCCACAGCACTGTGACCAATAGCCGCCGCCTGCTCACCAACTCCTGCCATACCACGTGCCTAGCCTGTAGTTGGTGGAAAAGGAAAAGTGAACAGCACGCCTGGTCACTGTCAGCCGCTACCTATCCACCAAATACCAGCAGAGCACGTGCGTAGGCCACAGTTGGCAGAGTAATAGGCCGGCTAAACCTCCTTGGAAACCCACCTTCGGCTATAAAAGACATCAAATGGTAATATCATATGATCATCTAATATCTTGTATAATTTACCTGATAACTGCTCTAGTATTCTAAATATACTTTTATATTCAAAGAGTAATATAGACTGATTCTCACGCCGGAGGGTGGTCACAAGGAGGAACCCCCCCCCCCTTTCTTAGTGACGAGCTCACGGTGTCTGTTTTGCAGGTTATCGGAAGAACCATCTTGCCGGAATTAACCCCTCGTGGGAAACGTCTATCTAACCCTCAGGTTACTCGTAATCTGTCGGGGTTAGATAGACGTTTCCCACGAGGGGTTAATTCCGGCAAGATGGTTCTTCCGATAACCTGCAAAACAGACACCGTGAGCTCGTCACTAAGAAAGGGAGGGGTTCCTCCTTGTGACCACCCTCCGGCGTGAGAATCAGTCTATATTACTCTTTGAATATAAAAGTATATTTAGAATACTAGAGCAGTTATCAGGTAAATTATACAAGATATTAGATGATCAAATGATATTACCATTTGATGTCTTTTATAGCCAAAGGTGGGTTTCCAAGGAGGTTTAGCCGGCCTATTACTCTGCCAACTGTGGCCTACGCACGTGCTCTGCTGGTATTTGGTGGATAGGTAGCGGCTGACAGTGACCAGGCGTGCTGTTCACTTTTCCTTTTCCACCAACTACAGGCTAGGCACGTGGTATGGCAGGAGTTGGTGAGCAGGCGGCGGCTATTGGTCACAGTGCTGTGGCGTGTTGTCTGCCATGCTGCTGTCAGTGAGCTGTCGTATCGTTGGTCAGATCTTTTGTCCATACCTCGTCAGGTATCACACAAAAGATCCTCCATTATTATACGGACTGGCTCATTTAGGCGGGAGTTTTCCCCCTCCCGCCTTTATGCGGGAATGTTCCCGGCTTTGCTCATTCCTTCTTCAGGTGACTACTGAATTATTACGAGTCTGAGCCTTATGCGTGTAGCCATGCTGCGCGGGTGGCCAGTCCCTAATGGCAGGTATCCGCACCTGCGGGAATAGGCGGATACTTGGAAACCATAGGGAGGCATTTCCTGCGAGACCAGCTTGCGTACCGCATGTGAGGTCGTCACAACTCTGAGCGTGGTGGGTCCTGCGGGTTTGGTAGGTCGCGGCGCAGACGTCCCTATGGTGAAGTCTGCGGGTTCAACTGCGCAGTCGTCCGTTTAAGGAGTCTTGCGTGTTCAACTGCGCAGACGTCTCCTTTTAAGGGAGTCTTGCGGGTCCTAACCACCTCTGCTGGGACCTACCTCTTCAAGTCCCCCCAGTCCAATGTTCTTCTCATGAATGTTTAATAAAGTGAGGTGAACTTTTGGACTTAAGCAAGGGGTTTTTGAAAAGGGTTTAGTTTTATGGGTTTTCCGCGGGAAGTCTTACCCACGGGTTTCCCAATGTCACGCAGAATTTCCCAATGTTCTGCTTGATCTCTGGGATGATGCGGATAGGTCTGTAACCTCCCCGCAAGTCAGGAGCGTTTAGAACCTTTTGTGTAGATTCTCCATGAGGTCTTGGTGGTTTTGAACATAGTGATCAATCATGTTATAACCACCAATTCCATCCTGAAGTTTCAAACAATCTAGTTCTTGACGTTCCCGCTATGCGGGGATGTTAATCCCGTTTCTGCAAGCATGGCCCAGAAGATCCTTCTTGGTTTCAATTCCCATGGAGTGCTCGGTATGCGAAGGGTTTTGCCTTGACGCTGTACCCGCACTTCGTCTTATTAGTTACTTTACTCCCAAGGTATCCCTGGCGTTAAATCCCTGCAGGGCTAGGTGCGTGAAGGGTTTTGCCTTAACACTGTACCCGCACCTGACTTATGGTTGCCGAGGTGTTCCTGGCGTTTAATCCCCTGCGGGCGCTAGGTATGTGAAGGGTTTTGCCTTAACACTGTACCCGCGCCCGACTTACAATTGGGTGCCGAGGTATGACTTTTTACGGGTGTTAGGTATGTGGAGGGTTTTGCCTTAACACTGTACCTGTGCCCGTTTTGTAGTTGGGTGGAATGCCAAGATTTTCTCGGCTTCACTTCCCTGTGGGTGCTAGGTATGTGAAGGGTTTTGCCTTAACACTGTACCCGCACCCGGCTTCATAATTGGGTTTTTCCGGTTTCCGTGCCCTGCGGGTGCTAGGTATGTGAAGGGTTTTGCCTTAACACTGTACCCGCACCCGGCTTCATAATTGGGGTTTTTCCGGTTTCCGTGCCCTGCGGGTGCTAGGTATGTGAAGGGTTTTGCCTTAACACTGTACCCGCACCCGGCTTCATAATTGGGTTTTTCCGGTTTCCGTGCCCTGCGGGTGCTAGGTATGTGAAGGGTTTTGCCTTAACACTGTACCCGCACCCGGCTTCATAATTGGGTTTTTCCGGTTTCCGGTCCCTGCGGGTGCTAGGTATGTGAAGGGTTTTGCCTTAACACTGTACCCGCACCCGACTTCATAGTTGGGTATTCTTGGCTTCTGTTCCCTGCGGGTGCTAGGTATGTGAAGGGTTTTGCCTTAACACTGTACCCGCAGCCGACTTACGGTCAACTCGATAGCCGGGGTAAGGGGTTTTTCCCGCTTACTTTTCGAATCTTTTTGAATCTTTGAAATTTGAATTGGTGAAAGGATAAGAACAGTGGTCGTGCGACGGTTTCTTCTGACTGTGTCAGGACGTGCTGGAAGTTATGGCGACGTGACATTATATGGTCATTCCATACGCTTTTTACGGCGCGTGGGCGCGATTTTTCGGGCGCGTGGCCGCTAAATTAAATTCACTCGTCCTTTCAACAGCTGTTGCCAGCTTGCCTGGTGCCACATGTCACGGTTTCATTGCACCTTCAATTTCTCTCTCCTCCGCATTAAATTCATCGCATTAATTGCCTCGTTCTTTTTTAAAACCAAGATTGAAACAAATACCGTTTCTGTAATTGAAACGAACTTATTATATTATCTGATGTAGCAAAGAGCCAAACGGTCATATACCATACCGAGACTCAAAGCTAACAAGAATCCTACAAAACTCATTGGGAGGAAATGCAAAAACAGCCATAGTATGCACACTCAGCCCTGCACACACTCATCTCGAGCAAACAAGAAACACACTTTTGTTTGCGGTTTGTGCCAAGGAGGTCAGAACAAGTGCACAGGTAAATGTAGTCGTGTCAGAGAAGGCATTGGTCCAACAATTGCATCGAGAAATGGCCCGACTCGAAAACGAGTTAAAAAACATGACGGGCACAACAAGTGAGTCCGAAGCAATAATCAAAGAAAAGGAGCTTCAAATACAAAAGGTCAGTAAACGTTTCTTGTTGGGTCGGTTGAGCAGGGTTGACCTGAAACACTTGAGTTGATTATTGTTGTATCACAGATGGAACAAGAAATTACAGATTTGACTCAAGAACGGGATCTTGCTCGAACTCGGCTTGATGAAATATTGAAAGCAGCTGGAGTCAACCAAAACTCAGTACAATGGGTATGTTATTATCTTTCTTATTAAGATGATAACCACATTTTTAGGGTGGTAAAAAGGTCGGTCGATAATAATACAACAGGTATGTTATTATCATGCAGGCCAATTCTAGTTCACCAGACAGAGGTTCTCCATCTGGGCACTTCCGTAGCAGTTCATGGGACGGACATTCCACATCAGATGCATCTGACATGGCAGCCAACATCAAAGTCAAAGTCAACGCTCCTCTTCCCCCAACTGCTGCAGTCAACACATACAGTTTTCCGAAGAATCATAAACTACATAATCCAAACGAAGACCACTATGTTTTTGACAATATCACTCCACTCGAGTTCATGAACCAGTATTCCGGGCCTGACCTGACCCAAGATTTGGATAAGACTTCCCGAAAAGAAATGACAGATTTAGTAGATAGTTGTAAAGAAGTAGAAGTAAGTATTGAGAAAAATGAAACAAATGATATTGATAATGCACATGATCAACCAGCTCTTGAAGATGTGTCTGAAACAAAAACTACAAGTTTAACAAGAAGCACGAGCTGCTCGGCTGTTATAGAAGGCGATGTATCAACGTCAACATCGCCTCCGATATGTGAAAAGAATGTGGTGGTTGAATCAAGATCAGAGTCGGATATTAAGAAATTATGTAGGCAAGATTCTCAGCGTTCGGCCACACGTGTGGACGAGAAAGAAATGCAGCATGGAGAAGAGGATATTATCGTCTTGTCTCCTTTATCAAAGACAAAACACGAAAATGTCATGGTAAGTATTAGGGGTGTACAATGTGTATGAAACCGAAATAACCGACGCGTAACCGAAATTATCAATGTAACCAAAACCAAACCAAAACCGTCATTTGGTTTTATGTTTTCTCAAACACAGTTTCTGATTTGGTATCGGTTTTGCATGTCAGGTGAAGGCGACACCTGAAACCATTGAATCAAGAGATGAAGTGGATGAAGGTTTTGAATCTAAGAAAGAGTGGTGTTTGGTGTTTGAGGAGCAAAGAAACAAGATAATTGAACTCTGGAATGAATGCAACATACCGTTGCTTCACAGAGCCTACTTTTTCTTGCTTATCAAAGGTGATCCATCAGATTCCGTGTACATTGAAGTCGAGCTTAGACGTCTAGCATTCCTCAAGCAAACACTAGATCAAATTGCAAGGTGGTAGTTCGTTTCTTTTATTCCATGAACAGAGATGTAAACGAGGTGAGCCGAACTGCGAAACTACTCGAGATCGGCTCACTAAAAGCTCGAACTGAGCCGAACTTAAACGAGCCCGAGCCTAAAAATGTGTTTAATAACCAAGCATGAGCTTTACTTATCGTGCTCGAGCTGGCTCATGAACCTAAATGAGCTTATTACTTATTTACTTATATAGTTTGTATTAGTATAATAAGTATATTTTCATATAATAATTAGTATGGTATGTAAAATAAAATAACTAATATATAAAAATTATAATTTAAATACATAAAAAGTTTAAAAATAAAATATAAATTAATTAATATATAATAGTCAAGCTCGGGCTTCACTTATCGAGCTCAAGCTAGCCCGCAAGCCTAAACAAGCCTATTATTTATATAAACTAATTAATATAACAAAAATATATTTATATAATAATTATTATCATATGTAAAAACTATGATAAAAATAACTAAAAATATATGTATATCATATATAAAACTATAATAAAATATATAAAGAGTTCTAAAAATGTATATAAATTAATTAATAAATAATAAACGAGTTGAGCCTGAGTCGATAGAGCTTGAAAGACTACTCACAAACCGAGCTCGAGCTCTCGCTCTCGTAAGTTAAAGGAGCCGGGATCGAGCCTAGTCAAGCTCGGCTCGTTTACACCTTTAAATATACCATGACTAGGGGTGTAAACAAGCCGAGCCGCTCGTAAGCTACTTGAGACCGGCTCCTTGAAAGCTCGTACTCTTTAAAATTAAACGAGCCCCTAACCATGAACAAACATTGCAAAAAAGACCTAACTTTTACATCCATTTTGCTTCAAAAAGGTTAACCATCTCGCTTCTTAATGATTAACAGCGCACGAGCACTAACTCTTGAGCGGGCGATGTTATGCCGTAAGCTTTTGAATAAATTCACTTCAGCCGAAAGACAGACTCTGTTTGCGAAGTGGGGCATAGATTTGGAATCCCGAAACAGGAGATTGCAATTGTCTCAATTATTGTGGACAAAAACAGACGACATCGAGCATATTAGGGACAGTGCAAAGATTGTTGCAAAGCTTGTTGGGCTCATCGATCCAGACAAAACACCAAAAGAGTTGTTTGGACTAACCGTTGCTACCAAACAACAAGAATCACAAAGCCTTATATCCACCTGGAAAAGCAGCCTCTCGTTGCTAAGGTATTAAACTGGCATCTAGCTATATTTCACATGTATAGATTTTGTTACATGTTATGTAATCATATTGAAGTATGAGCATTACCAAATTAGTTTATATCTTTTAAGTAAAGCTTTTATCCCTTGCCTAACGTCATGTTTGTTCTCAATGCAATAAAAATTGTACTTTCATCGTGTTAATTATCCGGGCTCCAGAATTATGAGTACGTTCGGATTTGCGTTTTAAAAGTGATTTTCTAATACCGAATAATCATATCATATGCTTTTGTTTTGCATGTAAACAAACAGAACGTTCTGATCGTTCAGTGAGCAGCTGTACCGTTTGCTCATTTACGTTTGTGAACTTTTGTTTATGTTCGTTCATTTAAATTCGTTAATGTTCGTTAATTTGCTTTTGTTTAAGTTCATTCATTTACGTTCTATAATATATTCATTTAAAATATTTTGGCCCCTACACCTTGGTCTAGCTAGGTTATGTTCGTTCGTTTATGCTGTTAACAAGCAAACACAAACAAGAAAACTCCTTTCGTTTAGTTGTTCGTATTTGATCGTTTGTTCGGTTATAGACTTTAATTTATAGTTAAACTAACAAACACGATCATGCTTCTTTCTTGTTTGCTTGGTTCATTTACAAGTCTAGCGTTTGTTGTTTGGAATTCATCGGAAAATATATGACCCCTTAATGATTACATAATAAAAGTATACATATTTATCCCAAAAATAGCAGAAAAAGAGAGAGAATTACATCTATTATGATTTTAGGACAGCCCCCTTTGTGATTTTCCATGCTGAGTTGGCACACGACATCTCATAACGTGTTGTGTAGGTTAAATTGTAGGAGTCATTATTTTCCGGGTGGGTCAAATCGGTCAACTTAGCAGACTCTTCAAGGGTTGCTTCCACAACAGCTAAACGGCCATCGAGTGAAATAGTAACACTGTCAATAGTAATGTTTAAAAGAGTGTATTCCCAGAACCAACCATGTTGAGCAATTTCAGTTGCCCGTTTAAGCCAGATATTAAGCATTTCACCATCTAACACCTGCCATATTTCTAAGTATCAGTTAGATGTGTGAATTTTGACCCTTTGACTTATAAACTGGTCAACTACTTGGATGCAAGACTCTACCTCTGATAATTTTGAGAGGCAATGATCGGGTCCAACGGCTTGGGATTTAACACTCTGCCACTTGCGAACTAGATCTTCAGCCACTCTTGCATCCATTCTAGGAATCTCTAGAGAATCTTCAACCATAGATTCCCCTGCAATGAAGAATGAAACGTTTTAACAAATTGTTTGATATGAAGCTTAATGTTCCAATTCTTTTTATCACAGGTGCCAAATCAAGTTGCAACCTACTTACAAAGTTATTATTAATGCATACATAGGGGGTGTTTGGGATTGCTTATTTTAAGCAACTTATGACTAACGTTTGAAAAAGGTATTGTGTGTTATTGTGAGAGGATAAGTTAATAAGTTACGGAGTTGTAACTTATTAACTCATGGGAAAAGTTATAAGGAGGTAAAATAAGGAATCCCAAACACCGCCATAATACCACTGGGATTTATTTTTTAATAAAGACCTTGATAACTAAATAATTAACACATTAAGTATTTACAAACTTTTTTAATAATGGCCAAAAAAATAGCGACCGGCATGACATGACCCCTGATTTCGGATTGTAGACCTGTCAACAAACCGGGGATCTCATATATGTTCGCTAGTTTACGTTTGTTTTAAGTATTTTCGTTTATGTTCGTTAATAAATTCATAAATTTTTAGGCACGTTACAATATAGTCTAGTTTAGTAACTTTTTAGACCCAACAAATTGTTCACTTTTCTTTTTAAAATGGCTTTTCCTCGTTTATGTCCGTTCATTTATGTTCAGCTATGTTCGTCTGTATACGTTCATGAACTGTTCGTCTATATTGTTAACAAACAGAGATGAACAAACACGAACAAGAAAATCATACTCATATAACCGTTCGTGTTCGATCTTTTGTTCAGTTAAAACTAACGAACGAACATGAACATACACCCTTCGTGTTCATTCAGTTCGTTTACAGGCCTACCAGCCGGTACTAAAAATGAAATGTTTTTACTTGAACCTGTTTTGACCTGTTAACCCAACCACAACCTGCCTATCTTGCCAACTCTTTGAGTTAATTTTATATATCCACCAAAAAGCAAAAAATAAAACAAATTTATTAAAAATTATTAATCATATATGTCTAGATTACGCTATCACGTGTCATATTAGATCATACCTACACTGATGGCATCTGAAGCCAAAACCGAACTAACTTCTTTACGAGGGCCTTTTCTGAACGGTGCAAACTTCAATCCAGTCAAAGTCAACAATCCAACCACCAAGCCCGCACACGCAATCTTCACAGACGCATCTTTAATCCGATAAGTGATCATTTCCCGTTCTTGATTCCCGTTTAACTTATTTTCCTCAGAAACTAACTCATCTGTCTCAACCGCAAATGATTCCTCAACCGCATCGTCATTGTTATTATTATAACGCTTAACACTTTCTACCTCCTGACCTAGAGGAAAAACTTTCTGTAATGCCTGAATTGCCCCTACCTTAACACTATCAAGAACCGCTGTCGCCTCAGCACCGATTTTTGCAATCGCAGCAGCGGCAGCCAATGGTGAACCGCCAACTCGTTCTAACCGTTCTAAATACCTCAACACGATCGGGTCGTCATAATAATCACCAAGCTTAAACTGGGCATCGGCTGTCTCACGAAACCTAGGAAACACAACCTCATCGAGCCAAGTTTCCAACAACTTGCAAAGACCCGGAAGGAGATCGTTGTCAGGATCGTTTCTAGAATGTTCCATAACGAAAGTAACAATAGATGGTTCTTGGTACGGTGAGTTTTCATCGTTTAAACCTAACCATGAACGGCACTCGTCAACCTCGCCTACAAGAAGTGAACAGAGACCACGTTCTAATGCAAAGTCAGCTTCACGATTCTCTCTCACGTTTGAATTGCTTAAAGCGGTTACTTTGATTTGTTGAAGTTGTTGAAACAAACTGTCGGCTTCTTTAACTAAACGGGGCTTTTTACCCATGAATGCTTGAGCTATAAATGCTAAAGCGACTCCATAAACTTCAAAACTTTCTGCTGGTATGTTATACGGTGTGGCAGTAAAGAGTTCAACCTTATAAATATAAAGATTGAAAACAAAATCAGAAACAGATTTATAAATAACTGGAGAATCAGATATGTAATAATAATTTACTTTTTGGTAAATGATTGTGAAAGTTTTATGTAAGGGTGTGCATGAAACCGACAAAACCGATCCATGACCTATAAAAATTAAAAAACCTAACCGAAATAACCAAACCCAAACAAAAACTGACGGTTTGGTTTTATGTTCTAGTAAGAACCAAATTTTCAATTCGGTTTCGGTTTTGCGTGTAATTAAAACCGAACCGAACCAAATTTATGGATTTTCATTTTTTATTTTGAATTTTTAATGTGATGTAATTTATAAGAATTTGATATATAGCGCAACCCAAATACCTTAGTCCCAACTGTATAATAATCAATTAATTATAAATCAAAAAAAAGTTTAGGGCCAAATTCATTATTTTTGGGGCAATCTTTTTCTGGCCCAAAAACTTATAAGCCAAAATGGTAAAAACTGAAAAAATCGAAGCCAAAGCCAAACTTTAAAAAAAAACAAACAAACCGAATTTATGAATTTTCATTTTTAATTTTGAAAGTTAAGTAACTTATGAGAATTTAAAAAAACGGTTCAACCCAAGTATTTTAGTCCCAAGTGTATTATAATCAATTAACAAAAAGGTTTAGGCTCAAATTCATTATTTTTGGGCCAATCTTTTTTCTGCCCAAAAATTTCAAGCCCAATTAGTAAAACCGAAATCGAACCAAACCCAAACCTCAAACAAAAAACCGAAACCTAACAGTTTTCAGAAACTCAAAAACCGAATTTAGGTTTTTGATTCGGTTTTGAGTCGCAAACTAACCCATTTCATATAAATATAACCCTATAATTTGGTGTAATAATTTGGATAGCATCGTTGAAACTGCACGTGCCTCATTAAAAAAAAGGGAAATGTTTACCTGCTCCGCTGCTGTCATTCGTAAAAACGCCTCATTCATGAAATCTTCACGTGTAAAGCCACCAGCAATCGCGGCGGCACCACCGCCCCCAACAGCCCACAAAATATTGGGCACGCCTTGAAGGCCCTCGGTCCTTCGTGACTTATACTCATCATCGAGAGGTAAAGCCAAAAGCTCAAGCACATATCTAGGGTTTATCTCTTCTAAAGTTTCATCAATTTGTGCCTGCAAATCTGGTGCAAGGCTGCTGGCACCTTCTTCCTGAACAGATCATTTCAAGAATTCAGACAACCTTTCTATATTTTTATTAATTTGATACTGAAATCAAACATTCAAGATTTTGTTAAAAATTTTACCTGCAATAATTTAAGTGCCCTTTCAAGTAATTCACAACCTTTGATATAATCAGGTGGAGACATTGCCATTGTATCACGTGAGATTTCAATATAGGATAATGCCATTGCCAACATAACATCCTGCTTGAATGACTTTGGTAGTCTTTCTTTCAGTAAACTCTCACCAATTTGAAGCACCAGTTCATCCTCTCCAGCTTCTTGCAATACACACAAGGCTCCAGGAACCTTCAAATATTTAGTAACAATAATCAGCAGGGCTTCTTTTCTTTTTGTGCTGTCAGGTTACCTCACAATTGGTGTTATAACACACGTAGTTTCATATTCAGTTTAAAATTTCCTTACGGTGCTGGTGTCCGTGTATTTTGAACAGCAGGTAACCACATCAAACTTTGAAGCCATGAAGAGCACATATATTTCGACTACTTACATTTATAATCAGTTCAGTTAGTTCAGTTAATTCGGTTATGCCACACACCAAAACCAAAACCGAACCATAAATTTTGGTTAATAGGTTATGTCTTAACCGAACCATCGGTTAATTGTTTAGTTCGGTTAATTCAGCTATTTGCTCAATCCTAATTTCAACCCTTTAGGTCTAAAAAACATTACATATTTCGAATACGTATATTTATAATCAGTTCAGTTAATTCAGTCATGCCACACACCAAAACCAAAACCGAACCCTCAGTTAATTGTTTAGTTCGGTTAATTCGGTTATTTGCTAAATCCTAAGCAATTATGTCTAAAAAACATCACATATCTTAAATAGTTCTGTTTATAATCAGTTCAGTTAATTCAATTATGCCACACCAAAACCGAAACATAATATTTGGTTAATAAGCTACAGCTTAACCGAACATCGGTTAATTGTTCAGTTCAGTTAATTCGGTTATTTGCTAAATCCTAATTTCAGCCCTAGCAAGCTAAATTACAGTAAGCTATAAATCAATCACAGAGAATCAATTACATTATCGAACGGCACATCCGTAACAATCGTGTCAAACTCATCATCCGCAAGCCCTAAATTATACTCCCGTCTGGAGCTAAGGTCCGCTAGGGTTTCACACGCGGCTTGAAGAATCTGCCTGCGGCTAATCAACGCATCATCACTATAACCGTACTGAGGCGGTTTCAAAACCCTAGCCTCATAGCACCTCTTAATTCCATCACCAAGGAAATGCGGCTCGGCACCGAGCACGCGGTAGAAATCAATTGGAATTGGAACGTAGCGGTCGGTGGTGGTGGCTGGCGGGTACGGCGGAGTGAGAGTAGTGGTTGTTAGGTCTGGTGGGTCCGTTGTTGTGGTAGGAAGGAAGTGGAAGTCGGATAAGAGTCGGTTGGTCCATTTGCTGGCTGAGAAGTTGCTGGAAACAGGTCCGTTGCTCACGGCGTTAGGTTTTAACTTGAATTGTTTGTTAGTGGTGGTTGTGGTGGTTAAGGGTATGCAGCCGGTGAGTCTCAGGTGGCCGAGAGATTCCATCGGAAAACCAAAACTGATTTGATTGACGCGCAGATTTTTTTTATTTTTTTGAACGTCAGAATATTACAAGCACCAAAAACTCAAAAAGGGAACCTCGTTGTTACTTGTTACTGTTACGGAGTTGTATGATAAGTAAAAAAGGCCAAGGCATTTCACACTATGGTGTTCACGAAGGCTAGGAATGGCTAATGGAGTTGTTTACAATAACAAGCCAGTTAGAAAATGCGGGGTTTTTTTTTAACCGTTTGATACTGTTTATTTATTTATTTATTTATTTATTTATTTATTTATTTTGAACGACTAACTAAGTAACGTCGGGTACTCTGTATGCGGCGCTCATTGGCTAAAGGTAACCCGAGCCGACCACGAGTCCGGACGGACGGAGCCCTGGCGGTCCACCTATTGAGGGATTCCCCGGATAAAACCCGACCCACACGCCCGCCAAACGGCACAACAACGAGGAGCCGGTAAAACCGGGTGAAGAAGAAAATTTCATGCAAGTGTATCTGTCACACGGACCTCATTCGTACTCTCTTTCCTCTTTCCACTAACATTGTCTTTCCATTATACACTCATAATCAACTTTATCTCTCATTATTTGAGTGCACTTCACTACGAATTTATCATCTCTCTTATCTAACTCATCATCTTTTGTTGAAAAATCCCCAAGGATTTGTGCCATATCATTGCACTGGGGATGGTCTTTCTTTTTTAAGTGTCAAATATTATTTACATGTGTCCCTTAAGAGCCTTGATCACCCGATTCATGCCTACTTCATGGATTTTACGCTTCAAACACCAACACAAAATCCTAATTCGAATAATCCATTATCATCGAATTACAATTTCTCAACTCACGCACCACACAAACCGTTTCATCCACAATTTCCTTTGGTCACCTCATACTCACAGATTCAGGTGACCCAAACTTTCGGTAACACTCAAAAGATTATGTGGGTTTTAGAGAGAGAAAGACAAGGGCATTATGGTATTTTCAGTTTGTTATTAACGAAAAAAGAAATGTGGTTAGAGGGTCGGATGCAAAGTGGAGAAAAAAAGAAAGGACAAAAGTCAAATTTTCAAAACAGGTTTTCAACATAATTGTGCTTAACTCTAAATAATACTGCTGCATAGTAATATAATAGAGGGGCTAAAATACCGTTAGGCAATTGCATAGGGACTATAATGTAAACAATTCAGTTATTTGCATGTGCCTGATGAATTCTGTTTTGATCGCTCTGTACTCACTCCATTTCAATTTCAAGGCTATATATATATATATATATATATATCACCAGCCATAAGTAAATCGCTATACTCAATTCTGCTCTAATCCTCAATCGGTTGCTGGTTCTCTGTGTTCTTCGCTGAGTTCGTTGTGTTGTTCGCTGAGTTCGCTCTCTCGCTCCATTTCAGGTAAACGATTTCGAATGAATCATTGAACATGTCAAGTTACCGTTTACTGCTAGACGATTTGTTTTCAATTTCGATTTAATCATTGAATACGCGTGACCTAGGGTTTAGTTACACGAGCTGGTTCTCAATGTGAAGTAAATGTAAATGTAAATCACATCGTTAATCTGCGTAATTAGAGTTATTGCTGTTTCCAGGGTTTAGTTACGTAGTTTTGTTATCAATTTCGAATAAATGACTGTGTGCCTGTACCTGGGGTTTAATTGCATGTTTCCGTTTTCAATTTGAAGGTAAATTGCAATTAAGTTTAGAGTTAATCTTTGTGATTAGAGTTGAGTGCTGGTTTATAGGATTTAGTTACATGATTTGGTTTTCAATTTGAAGATCGAGCGTGATTAGAGTTAATTGCTGGTAACTACAGTTTACTTACTCGATTTGGTTTTCAATTTGAAGGCAAATGACACATAAGTTTCGAATTAAGTATTGATTTACTCTTTCTTATATGCGTGAGTGTGACTAAGGTTGAATTCTGGTAGCTAGGGTTTTGTTTCACAGGTTTGATTCATAGGAACTTGTTTTTTTGTTTTTCTAAACTTCAGATGGAAGGTGGACGTCGCAAAGATATTTTGGATGGTGAACCTAAGTTCTGCCGATTCTGTCATGAGGAATTTTCTTCTTCAGAAGAGCTTGTTGCCCATGAAGGCATTTGTCCGTTAGATTTCTTTTTTACTTTAAATAAAAGGTTGAATCGTGTTATGACCGATATTTGTTTTTAATAGTCCAAGCAGGATGCTGTAACGGAGTTGGTACAATCTATGTTTGATGGATGTGAAGTGGCTGTGAGAACTGCAGGAGTAGATCCTACTGTTAAGTTTCCTGTTTTCCATTGATCCAATTGTGATTTTACTTTTTAGTTCTAATTCTATACGCATCGTTTTCTTGTTTTTTTGTCTAGTCCATTACTGTGCCAGCTACGCAACAACTTGTAGATATGTTAGCCGAGCGACTTAGAATAACAGCGGATCAAGCAGAAGCAAATCGCTGTGTTGCAGCTGCAGCTGCGCCTGGTCCTGGACATGGTCTTCCTAAAAGTAAGTTAACTAGTAATAGAAAGTCAACTCGACCCATTATGGTTTTACTAATAACATTGCATACCAATTGCGGCTGTAAGCTGGATATAACTAACATTAATGAGCAATTCAATCAAAGTTAATCAGTCAAACTTAAAACCCAAACCGAACTTTGATTTTGAAGTGCTAGTCGACTCAAATCACTTCCCATGGTTATTATTTTCAATGAAAGTTGATTTGGTCATCATAAATCATTTTTGGCTAATCAATTCTCCAAATTCTGTGATTTTGGGTCAATTTGACTTTAATATTTTTTTTAATCATAAAGACAAAAGAAATCAGAAATATAAACATCATATTATATTTTTAGTATTAATATACATGCAAAAAAGTAGAAAGAAACAAATTTTTAATAGACAACAATCTTCTTTCCCTTTTATATTTTGAGGATGCCACTACTATTTAGAAACCAATATATGTTTTCATGCTCTAATTTTCTTCCTTTGTTTTTTTTGAAATACAGAGTATTCTTCTGCACTTGTTGTTCTAGGTCAATCGGGCTGTGGGAAGTCTATCATCACATGTTGCTTGATTGAGGAGCTTGGTGGTGGAGAGATTGGTGTACTTGATGAATTCAAGCAGGATATTAACTCGTCTGCGAATTTTCTTTGGAATTTTAAGAGCAACCTCACCAATTTCACAGTCATTGACCCTCCTGGGCGTCTCGACAGCATAAAGAATGTCCTAACGGGCATCTTTTTGGCCAACACTGCTTTGCTTGTCATCGATGCTACCACTGAGTTCAACACTTCAAAAAATCAACTGGATGACCATTGTTTGTTAGCTTATGCCCTTGGTGTGAATCGCATTATATGCTGCTTTAACAAGGTGCCAAATACCTCTGCTTTGTGATCAGTAGTTCTAGTTCAACTATTTGTTTTCCCAATTGCCCTAACCGTTAATTTTTTTAACAGATGGATGCAACGTCCCCAGAATACTCTGAAGACAGGTATATTGAACTTAAGGGAGAGGTGTTGACCCACCTCAACCGAGTGGGATACCACACCAGAAACACAATGTTTGTCCCAATCTCTGCTTTGAATGGGGAGAATTTCACACAGAGGTCACCCAATTTGCATTGGTACACTGGTCCAACCTTGGTTGATGCATGCGCTCGATTGTTTACCTGCACCCTCGGTATTCCTTGACTCTTTGCGCTTGCCCATCCACAAGGTCACCCGTAAGCCTTACATGTCTGAAGTACAAACTTTTGTGACGGGCCGTGTGCTTCCTGGAACTCTGCATACTAATTCAAGCATACAGTTGTGCCCTGGTGGCTGGTCAAAGGTCAAGCATATATTTTTTGGAAAAGAACAAGTGTTAAGAGGCAACTTTTGGTCTAAGTTATTGACTTTTCTTTGAAAGCATACGGGTCCGATCCTATTGTTAAGGACAAACCCGCCAAACAAACATCGTCGTTTACCTCTCTCTTGCTTGTCATCAGTGACGGGACTATTGAATTCAAAAACCAGGCTGTGTATAGACTTGTATCCATTAATGCTGATGTGGAGGTTGTGGTATCCAAAATATTAAATCGGGTTGATCATAACACCGGGCGCAGCACTAAAAAAAGATCCCGAGATGTTAGTTGCTGGGGATGGTGGACGAGTGGAGTTTAATCTCCGGAAACCAGTTTGTGTTGAGAAAGTGAGTGACTGTGCTAGCCTTGGAAGATATATGCTGTTAAACAGTCACCAAGCAGTGGTAGCTGTTGGGGTGGTGACAGATGTCAAAGTGGAAGCTGTAGCTGGTACCTCAAGCAGCAAAGGTAAGAAGAAGAAGAAGAAATAGTGGTTGGGATTGGTTTGGGATGGGGACTCATTAGTTTTTGAATAATTGTTGTTTTAGTACATTTTATCTGCTTTGTTTGACTTGACGTAGTACCACGTGTGTTTTGATTTACTATGTGACATGATATGAAGGTTATATTACCCCTATATTTCTTCTTGCCTATATAGAACTTTTCTGTGTAATCTTCCTTTCACCTCCACTTTTCTTTAATTATATTTTTATTTTTATTATCTCTCTTCATAACTTTTCTTGGGTGTATTATTAACCGGTGTTTTATTATTTGGTTAGCTAGCTTCTTATTAGTCTTTGATTTTCAATAATTAGTTATTCAAAAAAAAAACTAACCGTCTAGAAATAATGCAGTAACTAGTTTATCATGCAGATAAATTTGTAAGATCACTCCCATTGGTGATTGATGAACCTTAGGTGAGTTGTTTCACTATTTGGACAATAAAAAAAATAAAAAATGCAAGGAGTTTGACTAAGACAGCTCCCATTGGTAATTTTATAATGAGATTGGTGGGCCCAAAATTAAAAAAGAAAATAAAGCAATCTAGATTGTCAATCTGGGTTGGTGGAGCAAACCCAGATTGCAATCCAAACTAACCCCCAATAACTTAATTATTCAATTAACTTTTAATATTCGAACTAAAAAAATAATTAAATATACGGTATTTCTTAAAAAAAATTATGAACATTCCAACATAAATTTTATTAAAAACAGACTTCGTTAAAAAAAACTTTTTTTAAGTTGGGATGGGTTGTGAATGTGTGTTAAAAATTGAGTAGGGTTGGGTGTGTAGATTGAAGAAAGAGAAATTAATTTTATAATGTGAGATTGAGATTGTGAGATTGTTGATGGGAATAATCTAAACCGTTCGTGCTAGCAAACCAGATTGCAAACTATTCTCCATCTTTTCCAATGCCAAATGTCAAGACATGAATGGTTTTCTTTTAAAACTTATTTTTCTTTTTTCTTTCAATTAATTAGTTTTTAACACTAATATTGTTTTTCTCTAATAACTTTTAATAATTAAGTTTGTAAAATAATCTAAAAAAATAGCATCGTTAAGTTTTTTCTTGTGAACATATGGGTATAAATTTTATTAAAACAAAGTTTAAAAAAATATATAATATTACATATAATTAATATTAATCACTATGGTTTATATTATCCAATACTTGTCAACTTTCTATTGGTTTATAAAATTTTTTTAAAATATTTTTAAATTAAATATATAGTTTATTTTTTAAATAAAGAAATTATTTTTTATATTTCTAATCACTTTTAATAAAAAAACAATTATAAATTATCTTTATTTAAAAAAATAGTTAAGATTGGGTTGCTAATGAGTGTGTAAAGTTTGGTTGGGTTGGGTTAAACAAAGATATATTAGTTTTATAATAAAGATTGGGTTTGGTTGGTTTGTGAATGGGGATAGTCTAAACAAAAGGGTGTTTGGGATTATTTATTAACTTTTGAAAAAATTAAAAATGTTTGATATTGTATGTGATTAACTTATGGAAAATGTTAAAGAAGGTAAAATAAGAAATTTAAAAAAGGCAAAAGCCCCACAAAGTACACTGTTAAATTGTTGAGTGATATGATGTTGATAATTAATATAGACTAAATAAGTATTATGAATGATCCTTGTGTTGATATGATGTTGATAATTAATATAGATTAAACAAGTAAGTTATGATTTATGAATGAGCCTTGTGGTTTACGTCGTTATGAAAGAAACTAATTTCTATTTTCCATTTAAATACATAAAAATAAAAAATAAAATGTGTTCTCGCAAACTAACTCATAAAAGAAAATAAAAGATCATCAGTTGTTATTGGGATGAGTAATGCATGAACTGTTAACCAAAAGTAAATCGAAAACTGAAGAAACTAAACCAAAATCGATTGTCGTTTATTTTTGTACCCTCGGCTAACCGAAATTTACCGAACCAAAAATTTATATTTTAACATTTATCTAGCTTTTATGTCCATCATTTCACATATTTCATATTTTATACAATCATTTTATTTGTCTGTAAGCTAGGGCCGACTCTCAAGGAGGTCAGGGTAGTAGATGGACCCCAACATAACACCCACTAGGCCGGAATCTGCGAGTACGAGAAGACCGGAAGTAAGGTCGACTCAACCTCTTTGGTAGCCTAAAATGATTTTTAAAAATGAGGTCTTGTAAAAAAGTAATCTTCATTACACTACAAATAAATCTGTCATTTTTTTTTGCAAATACACAAGTAATGCAGTTTCTCACATCTTCTCAAACCTAGTTCAGTTTAAACGTCGTTCAAACCACACACATTAATCCAAATCTCATATTAGAAATGTATAATTATTAATTTTGTTTTTAAAATCGGAAGCTTTAGAAAGTGGTCCCTAGCTTCATTTCAAACTTCGAAGTCCCTAGAGACGGCATTGGCCGGAGGAAACTGCGGATGAGATGAAACTGTGGTGTGAGTTGAGAATCTGTAATTTGATGATAATGGTTTGTCATAGTTAGGATTTTTTGTGGGTGTTTTGAGGCGTAAAATATCATAATTAGGCAGGAATTAAACGGTTGGAGTTGACAAATTTTGATGAGGAAAATGAGTCTTTGTGGGTTGGAAGTGGAGTGACTGATAATGGAGAGTGGGAACCACTGGGAATCACTCAAAATCTCAAATACTCTTGTTGCGCACAATCCTAGCATTACCATAACAATCAAATTCGAATCAGATGGATTCGCGATTCTCTTGAACACATCTTTTGGGATCAAGTTTGTAATTAGTTATTTTAGGGATCAAGCTTGCAATATCTGCAAACCACAAGGACCAACCATGCAGTTAAGTCTAATATTACGTTAACTGTTTGTTACATGCTAATTTTGCATGCCCAGTATGAACGAACCTTTTGATTTTCCTTTAAAAAAAATGCTTAAGATGAAACTACAGCTTGTTTAACTTATGAGTAAAAAAAATGACCAACTCCAATAAACCATTACCATTATATATGACTTAAGGTTATTTAGAATTTCTACCGTTGACCTGACTAATGAGTTTTTGTTCATATGTAACGAAAAAGTCAAAATGACCAAAAACTTAGCCTTTTCTAAAAATGCTAATTTTGACCAAAAACATCAAAAATAGTCGACAAATTTCGATTACCAAAATTAACAACCCTGTCGAACCTTGCTATAGAATCCCAAATTGCCCAAGAACTACATATAACCCAAAAGTGTACAAAAGGCAGAATAACCAATTATTGCTTTAAGTTAGAATAAAAAAGACACTTGTGTGCAATTAAACTGAAAAAACCCAGCCTACAAACTTTGGCAACCTCCATCAGTGTGGTACTTTTGTACCAGTATAACAAATGCTCTTTAACTCTTCAACACACTTCTCCAGCTTGTTCTTTAGCTTCTCTAAGGGCCCCTGCATATCGTGCAGCCTGCAATAAAAATTTAAACACTTTTACACTAATTATGAATAGATTAAATTTATTACTCTTCTACTACAGTAAAATACACTCAAAAATCAAGAAACAAAGAAAGTCAAACTTAAAAAGTCAACATGGTTACATACCATAAAAGATACATTAGAAGCTGCAGTCAAATTCAAGCCAACTCCACCAGCCTAAGGACATCAACAAAACCTGCAAGAAGCCATAACTTATATTTTTAATTAAAACCAATTATATACATTATATGCGCACATCTCTACTTTTAACGTTATTTTCACGAAATTAGAACCATTCAACCAATCCCAAAATCATCAAATTAAATATAGTGGGCTGGGTAAAGTGGGCCGGGTTGCGTCAATTGTGAATTTTGTTGAGGGTAAAAATTGTTAGTATTGAAATCTATACAAAAGCCAAAATCAACTCGAAAGTGAACTGGGCCAGTTATTTGAAACCGGTCGTGTCAAAAAACATATTAGATAAAATGAGAACAGGTCAAAAAGGTTGCAATTTCACCGGGTAAATTTAGCTTCTTATTTAAGCCAAGCTATGCCCAAAAATAAATATATAAAACACAAACTATAAAAAAGGTAATAATAAATAAATGTTAGAAATACCTTTGTTCAGCACCTCATAGCTTAAAGGGTATGAAAGCCCATCATCTTTTTCATCATCCGTGGCTTCACCATTTCTTGAATATCAAGCATGATATCACTTAGGCCAACGGGTAAGTTGAAAAGGGGTTGGGTTAGGGTTGACAAATATATTTACTTAAGCTGGTATTTAATAGATATTAGTGCACTATGCATATAATATACAACATTCTAAAATTCAAACACTTAACTACTACTTATTGCATTTCCATCTCCGAGCAGCAGTTTTCTTATTTGTGACTAAAATCAAATAGTAAGACCTTACAAATAAATTTACTTAAGATGTTATTAAATAATTAAAAAAAACATGGTGACTTAGGACCAACTTGGTCCGATCCACACATGCGGGTCGAGATGATGTTCTGTTCCCATGAAATCCCCAAAACTTTCTTCCATACTAGAAGTGTGATACCTTCTTATTTCAAGAGAATAAAACACTATCTTCCTGTTCTTTGAATGTATGCGTGGAAAGTAAATCTTGTTTGCCATTTCTGCCGTTTTGGCTTCGATGCAAAGGCATGCCTTACCACAAATATAAATCGCATGCCTTCCTAAACTCTCTGTTTTCTTCCAATGTCTCGAATCGTTCATCTCGAATATCTCAACACATTCTCCAAACTCACCCATCGTGACTAGTAGAAGTCGTTGATCACATTTTATTAAAAAATATTGTTTGGGAGATTCGTAACTACTTGGGCATTTATGCCAAGTGTAGTCTTGGTTGTCCGTATCTATGAAACCTAGTCCTCCATTGTAATATAAAGCATACAGATTTCCGGTATAGTGTGTTGCAAAATGAAAGGAGTGAGTGTCATCACCACTATAGTTTAGTTGGAATCTACGCCAAGATGGTTCTCGAGCTACAAAGTGGACGTAAACAGGCCATTTGCCACGTGTTGTAAATCCAATAACCATACAATCGGAAGAAGTAGGTGGTGCCGATAAACAATAGTTGTTTAGACAGGGCACGGGTGGAAAGCTCACGGATACAATTTGTGAAGGGGTTAAAGAACATCAGGGGTCCTTCACGTCTACGTATAAGCAACCAACCACACACGGAAGAATATATTACCACATCACCAATCAATTCTCGAGGTGTGTTTATAAAGTACCTGACACCAAACGATTCAGTAAAAGAGATTTCACCTCTATCTTTGTGTAACACCATCAACCATGGTGAAAGTAATGAGTATGTCTGCAATCTCCCTCCCTTACTCCATTGGATCATAGGTGCTGCTAATTGGCATTGTTTGCATGTAGCACGGAAGTTGAGGTATTCGACGCCAACACAAAACTCCATAATCGTCTTCAAAACATCGAACGGAACGTTGAGAAGGCGTGACTCCATAATCTCTTTATCAACCCTTGCCACCTCATTTCCTCCACCATCCTCTTGTTGAGACTTAATTTCTCCATGTAACCTACACAACAAATGATCGATCTATCTATAAAAAAACATAGCACTTCCCACTTTTCTTGAATTAAAAGCAATACCTGTGTTCGGACATGGAAGATAAGGCTATGGTTTTATTCTTGAAGTCGTATGAGTGTATTACTTTGCCATATTCGTCAAGAAAGTGTACATAACCCCCCAACCCTGAGGGGCTGTAAAACGCAGAGTAATCATGAGCAAAATCTAGAAAGAATGCAACATCTTTGAGATCTTCCATTTTCTCCCATCTTAAATTATCCATGTCCAGTTTAAACACAAGCACACCAGCAATTGTTGTCTTTTCCACATTGCCCACCCTATTATTACGAAAAACAACGTAGAACAATTCTGTACAACATCCTATCAGAAAAGGAGTGCCTGTCAGACAACCATACACGTAAGAAGACGGGACCTTTATATACGGCAATAGACTTATCACAATTTCTCCATCCACGACCACAATATCAATGTGTATGACCCAAACATGACCAGACCCTTTACTCAATGCATATACTTTGTCGTTGTAACAAGTTAGGCTGAATAAGAAACCATCGCAACCCATTATGCTCCTCACATGTTTAGCATACGACATCTCCACCCATTTTGACCTCTTTCTTTTACAGTCCAGCCGACAAAAAATAATGGTGTGTTTTTCAGCAGTTACCATGAGAATTGATCCTGGATTAGCCAGAGGGGACGACAAACAGAACTCTTGGATAATATCCGAACCTCGATTCTTATCCGTAATTAAGCGGGGGAGACGTATGATCTTAGAAGTCATGGGGTTCCAAAGAGACCACATGTCATTATGTGGATGGTTGGAGAGAATCACCCACCCATAGAAACACCCCCGGATACGCCTCCCTAGATTCGAAGGAATTCGACACCTGGATTCAAATGGTGGGTCACGTGTGGTGTAGACAATATGGTTTCTGTTGTCGTCTTTGTCTTCGAAGTTGTGATCTGCCAACCAAGGATGGTTTGCAGATAGGTTGGTAATTGATCACATATGGAAGCACAAACATGCTTCTGCTCCATCTGAAAATAAAAACAACTAAGCTTATCAGTAAACTAAAAAACAAAGCTTGATGCTTTTATGTTCAAATGGGTGTTGAATCTCAATAATTAGTTCCCTTACCATATTTTTTTTACCCAACTCGATTTTTTTTCATCCTAAGACCAGGTGTAGTGGCACGTTGTGCCAGACGTTATGGCCTATAACGCGGGGGGTACACCGCCCCCCCCCCCCTGCGTTATGTTGAAGTTTGTTTTTTGTGCGTTTTAGATACAACGCGGTCTTCAAGGCTTTAGACCATGTGTAGTCGTAAAGCTCCACATCCAGGGGTTATGCGCCACGTGACGCCCAGTCAGAGTTATGGTTTTGTATAAAAAACAAGTGTAGTCATAAAGTTGGCATAACTTGGAGGGGGGCGGTGTTTCCAGAGTTATACCCTTGTGTTTTCCTTGTGTTTTCAGCGTTGTATATAAAACGCTTGGAAATTTGGCTTCAACATAACGCAGGGGGGGGGGCGGTGTACCCCCCGCGTTATGGCTCAAAACGCAGGTGGCAAAGCCACCACTACACATGGTCTTATAACTCTGGAAACACCGCCCCCCTCCAAGTTATGGAGGCTTTATAACTCTGGAAACACCGCCCCCCTCCAAGTTATGACTACACTTGTTTTTTTTGTACAAAACCATAACTCTGACTGGGCGCCACGTGGCGCATATGGAGCTTTACCACTACACATGGTCTAAATAATCATACAACCTGCCAATTAATTAAAAAGGATAAAAAGACCCATAAAGCTAAGAACTTGAACACAATCAAGCGTGAAAAGAAAAAAAAATCGTAAACTTGTATGAACAAACAATAAATTAACAGTTAGTAGGCATTTTAGGAGAATCGATCTCTCTCTGATAGTCCGATTTTTATTAAAATTTTAAAACAATCAATACCTTGCAACAGCAAAGCCCTGAGCGCAGCAGACAAGGAAAGGAATGCCGTCGTACCAAAACTCATCCCTAAAACTACTTATTATTATTATAGACTTTAAACTGTTTGTTTTTTACATTTCTTTCCATCACCTAAAGTTTGAGTTAATTACACAGTTGGTCTATGTATGCCCTGCTGGTGGTGCACGCATATAATGTATATATATGTGAACTTTCGGGTGGGCAAAAGTAAAATTGCACTAATTTTGACGTTATTTTACTAATCTCGTGAAAATAACGTTAAAAGTGGGGGAAGGTTAATCAGGCATCATGTGGTGGCGTTGATAGCCGAAAGACAAGGGCACATGCACCAATCAGCCGGTGTCCCGATGATTGAGTGCTATGTGCCTTATGTCCAAGGCTTGATGCAAAACTACTATCGAGCCGGGGGTCTCATCGGAAGCAGCCTCTCTATCCCTATGGGGTAGACGTAAGGTTGTCTACATCTTACCCTCCTCAGACCCTACCATAACATTGCTATTGGTGGGATATACTGAGTACGATGATGATGATGATGACACAGTTGGTCTATGTGGTTTTTCAAAAATAGCGAATCATTTTAGATTCATATAAAATGACCAAACGACCATTTTGTAAACAAGTTCTTTTTTAACGACGACGCACACACACATCTATTCATACTTCTGCTATTAAACCACTCCAAAAAAATCTACTCTTATGCCAAAGTTTGAACCATATTCTTCACTCTCAAAGGCAAGAGTCTTTACCATCCAGCCAAAGCTGGATAATCAACTCGGTTCTATTTTGAGGGCCTGTTCGTTTCCAACTATATATTTTTTTTTGCTTAGTGTGCTCGGTGTTTTATTAATCGGAGTTTTTTCTTTTGATCTTTGATTGGCTTTGTTGGTGTATTTTGTTGTGTTTGTAGCTGCTTTCTAGTTTTTTGGTGGAATGATGTTATATTTTGTCGTTAGAAAAAACTTTGATATAACCTACAAAAGTTAAGTTCAAAAAATGGTGCATTTTCAAACAAATAAAAGTGGAGGCTTCTTGCTCAGATATTAGATAAAATATTTAGGGGGTGCATTCCTTCAGAATATATAACAATAAACAAATGTCTTTTGGTTACATGGTACCATAGTTCATCAGAGAGGCCAAAAAACAAAAGTTCAATATTAGATTTAGTGTTATAATTATTTAATAAGTAAAACATACAAATGTAACTGAAAGATTGAAACTGTTAAATTTCACTCCTTTTTAGTGTTATGGTTCTAAATTGTCACTTATCTTTTGTTTTGCTTAAATGTTAAAGTGACCATTGTGTTGGGGATTTACCAAACATGCACGTTTTTCAGCTATGGATCAAAGAATTGCTTCAATCAATATCAAGTGCACTATGAAGCTATCATAAAGGGTTCTCTTGCATTCATGTTGCAGTTATGAGTTATGTATCGTTTTAGGCATAAAGTTAAGTACTTCAGTTCTATGTATTTATCCAGGATTTAAGGGTAGTGCTATGAAATTAAGATAACCTTGCCATATCTTTTAAAAAACTGTATGCATCTTGGCTCTTATACAACTTGTATTTTCTTTGCTAACATTGTGTTCTTTTGTCTCGGCCCTTGGGTGTGTGCTTTTTAGCATCTTGTGACTTCGACTAATATGGCCTCTATGCATATAGGGTCCCTAAAATTTAAGGTATCATACAAGATAAACAATGCCTAAGAGAACTTAAAGTAGTACATCCAAGTTAGCTGCCTTCTGTTTTGCAAAGATGGTTGTTGTGTTGCACCGATCAAACTAACTAAAATGCTCGGTAAAGCAAACCGATCCACAAAACAATAGCTTATCAGCTTAAATATTCTAAACCAAGCAATTATGCAGAACCTAATCTTTAACCATTTGAAACAATATAGCCATACCTAACACCAGCATCGCCCACGATCCCAATCGCCATACCGGCCGAAAGACCAGCTAAACCGCAAGCAAGACCCAAAGACAGGTGAGCATACCCATCAAACAGGTAATAAGACTTGGCCTTAGGGTTAATCCCAGTACTAATAATGACAGCAATAATGAGACCGTAAATCCCCAAGACTTCGGCCATAACCACCGGCACAATCGACTTCATGACCAGCTCTGGCCTCGTGACTCCCATGGATGCCACTCCAACGCCACTCTTGGCCGTATCGTAAGCCGCACCCGAAATTCAAAATATTCGGTACCGGTACCGGCATTTCTTGAAAAATTCAGGAAATATCGGTACGGAAAACTAAAAAACTTGGTACTGATTCGGTACCGACAGTACCAAATCGGTACGGAATCTGTAACGGTACAGGGACGGTACCGGTACTGAAAATGTTCCATCCCTAATTCAACTCCACCACTCAACCAATGTTATGAGTCATTCTCCATCATTCAGCACCAATTGATTTATTTATATCAATTAAATACAAAAAATATATAAAAATAAGGAAAGAAAAAAATATATGATTGGGTGAGATTGTGGGTGGTGGGGTCACAAAATGAGAAATATAGGAATGAGCTCCATGATGGCCCTTGTGTGCATCCGGTCACTAGCGACCAAGGAGGCAGCGACATGATTTTCCAATGGTGTCATGTGTGCCACCCCAGCACCCCTAATGAACATGAACATGCGTGAACCATACCCCATGGTCTTACGTTTATTTGGTGTTCTCTCTCCAGGCATCAACTTACTATCTTATATCTCAAATAGTTTTCAATACTAGTCGGTGCATATAAGTCAACTTAATCATATCATATATCAGACATGTGAACCTAAACTCGACACAAATTTCACTCCCTGACACAAACGCAACCCATTTCACACGAATACATATTATTATTTAGCTTCTGCATGTTAGTACTCTAAAATTTCAAAACAAAACAAAAAAAAAAAGCAAATGCATATAAAACTACTCTTAAATTATAAAACTAATTGTCTATTTCTTTTTTAATACTTATATTTTTAACATAAATACTGTAAAAAATGACATTTTTAAAAATATAAAGAAAATAAGAAGCTAAATGGGTCAACCTGAGATACTAGAATACCCATTTACACTTGATCAGTTAACCAAAACCTGAAAATTTTGTGTTAATTTCGTGTCATGTAATAAACTCATACCCCAACCAAACTCGACAAAAAAGGATTACACACCAACAATATCCATAAACATAACAATCAAAACTTAACCACTCGGAAGATCTGTTATTGTTAAGTTATACAGAATAAATAAATCACAACCCGTGATTTCCATATCTTGAAATGACACAAACCATATTTGCAAATAATAATAGCATAAAACAGAATTTTATTGAAGAGATACTAGAATCTAGTCTACCACCTACACAAAAGAAAGGTAGAACAAACCATGCCTCTTAACCAGAGGAGATAAATAGTGATTACTTTAACGCACTCGTAGGACCCACAATCGATTCTTCTAATCCGCTCTGGATTGACCAGCTCGAGAAGAAAGAATAATGCCAACAATAAGACCGTAGAGAGCCAAAGCTTCAGCAAAAATGAGAATCAAAATCATTCCAACAAAAAGTTTTGGTTGTTGTGCATTGGCCCTGTATTTACAACACAATTACATTCAGATTAATCAGACTCCCATGTTTAGCAAGAAAAGAAACAATAAATCTCATGAAATATATAATTAGAGATGACAAGTTCAATCCATCTGCTCATGAATGACCAGATTTGGGTTGTGTTTTATCACGACTCAAATATGTCAGATAAAAAATGGTAGGTAAAGAGAAAGATCAATCAGGCTGAATCCAAAGTCCGTCTTTAATGCATAAAACCTCCTAAATTGTTTTATTCAAAGATTTAGATTATTGATACTATAATATTGTTTATATGCTCATAACATGCATTAGGTATTTATAATATTTTTTTGAATTGATAGAGAAGTGTTAGCAGGCCAACCGAATCCGACCAGACCTGTTTCAACTTGTACAAGAAAACTACATGTTTCAATCCCACACCACTGTTTTGACCTGTTGCCCAACCCCATGACTCACTCATCATGTCAATTCAAGAGCAAAACAATAAAAGATGCAACATGCTAACGTCTGTCTTTTATCACCAATGATACAAATATAGAATATCACCTTACTTCTCTTTCAGAGTTTCAGTCTTGAAACACTTTAGGCTTTATTGCATGTATAATATGTTGGGCTAAATTTCTAATGCTAAGGAACATTTGTGCATCCAAATCTTAAACTCAATTCAAGATTGGTACATTGTAGGGCATTTTTATGGGAGAGAATGAAGATCATACTTTGCAGGTTCCCAATTAAAAAAAAAAAAAGAAAGAAAAATGAGACCTAGTTCAACAAAAATTCAATATTAAATTTAGTGATATGATTATTTAGTAAGTACAACATACAAATGTAACTGGAAGATCAAAACTGTTAAATTTCCCACCTTTTTAGTGTTATAGTTCTAAACTGTCACTTATCTTCTGTTTTTCTTGCAGCTTAAAGTGACTAGTGTGTTGGGATTTACCAAACAATTGGACATACATGTTTTCAGCTCTGAATCACAGGGTTTGCTTCAATCAATATCAAGTGAACTATGAAGCTATTAATCTATTATAAGGTGTTCTTCTTACATTTATGTTGCAGTTATGCACCATTTTATGCATAAAGTTTAGTACTTAAGTTCTATGTATTTATCTAGAATCAAAGAGTAGTAATAGCGGTATGCAATTAAGATAACCTTTGCATATCTTTCTACAATTTCTATGCCTTTTATGCAACATCTATCTTCTTGTCTATCATTGTGTCCTTTTGACTCGGGTGTGTGCTTTGTTGCGTCTTGTGTCTTTGACTACTATGGTCTCTAAGCATATATGATCCCAAATAATTAAGGTATTATACAAGATTAGCAACGCCTAAGAGAACTTAAAGCAGTACATGTAACTTAGTTAGCTAACACCAAGCTAGCTAGCTCCCTTCGGTTTTGCAAATATAGTTTTTTTAGACTCTAATCTATCAATCAGCGTAAACAACTAAACATATTAATCTTTCTTTCACTGATCAAACAACTCAAATTCCGGTAAAATCAAACCGAACCCACAAACAATAACCGATAACGTTTAAGCTTATTGTCACAATATAACCATACCTAACACCAGCATCACCAACGATTCCAATGGCCATACCAGCCGAAAGACCAGCTAAACCGCAAGCAAGACCCGAAGACAGATGAGCATATCCATCAAACAGATAATAAGACTTGGCCTTAGGGTTAATTCCAGTACTAATGATCACAGCAATAATGAGACCGTAAATCCCCAACACTCCGGCCATAACCACGGGCACAATCGACTTCATGACCAGCTCCGGCCGCATGACTCCCATGGACGCCACTCCAACGCCACTTTTGGCCGTACCGTAAGCAGCACCCATACCTAGTTACATGTAGTAGATTTTAATAATCAGATGGAATAATAATAATAATAATAATAATAATATGGGGATTTGAGTTACAGGAGAAGACTAGGGCGGCAGCGGCGCCGAGGAAGCCGAAGAATGGAGCAGTTTCGTCGCCGGAGAACGTTGAAGACATTGTTGGTTGATTGATTGATTGATTGATTTAGGGTTTTCAATTGAATTGAATGGATGTGAGGTTTTGTTATTGAGATGTCAATCTGATCTCCCTAGACAGACAATACCAGCTTAATCAATTGTCTTTCCTGCCAACAAGATGCCAGATCTTTTTCTTTTTATTCTTTTATTTGTATTATTTATCTAAAAAAACGTGTTGTCTGACAACCATATGAGATTTTCTTTTTTTTTTTTTATTTATTAGTTTTATCCAACAGGAAACGACCATATGAGTTTTATTATTTTAATCCTGAATAATACCTATTTTATCAAAAGGAAGTCTGGTTAGACTGAGGGTAGTGGAGGCTGAACGGGGGGCGCGGCCGCCTACGTGGTTCGCGAACACCGCTACACCCCTCAGGTGAGCCAAGGCGCGGTTGGCCCCCGTAGCTAGAACCGCGGGGTGCAAGAGAGAGGAGTGTGTGTATGTTTTTAGAGAGAGAGAGGAGTGTGATATGTGGTGGTGGTGGTGTGATCTGTGCTGGTGGTGGTGGTCTGGTGGTCCGGTGATAGGTGGTGGTGGTCCGGTGATCGGTGGTGGTGTGATCTGTGTGTATGTTTCGCTGAGGGTGAAGAAGAAGAATATTAATATTAAAATTAATATTTAAAATAAATAAATAAATAACTGGATCAAGCCCTGATCACCTGGACCACTACACCCTCTGGGGCATGGTTGAGGGGCTTGATCCTGTGCCACGTGTCAACGCCTACGTGTCGGGTTTTGCATGGCTCACTTAGGGCTCAACCAAGCCTCATTACTCTTAGCCTTAGTGTTTTGTCCTTGTTAGATTGAGGGCAATGATAATATGGTGTTAAGAGGGTGTTTGGCTGAACTTATTTTTTTTGCTTATTGTGTTTTGGATGGGTAAAATGTTCAAAATACCTCTCCAAAAGCAACTAAAAGCACCAAATTAAAGTTTTTTTGCTTTTTAAAGGGGCATTTTGGACATTTTGCCCCTCTAAAAAGCAATAAGCAAAAAAAAAATAAGCTTAGCCAAACACCCCCTAAGTTGATTTCATTGTGGCTTATTTGGAAGGCAAAGGGTTTATTTGGAAGAAAAGGAACAAGATGATTTTTATAACTCGGTCTCTCTCCACCGACTTCATGGTTGAAGAACTCGAAAGGAATTACGAGCTCAATGATAAACTTCTTGGTCGGTTTGGGTTAACTCCCCGTTTTCATGTATTGTGGCTTGAGAGACAGTTCCTTTTATTGTCCTTTTTACTTTTTCTTCTTTTGTGGTTGTTTACAACTGTTTTCTAGCTTCCTGTTGGTGGCGTTCTCTTTGGGTTTTAATATATTTCTCTTGTTCTTATTGCACAAAATTAAAGGTTGATTTTGAAAAAACTTTTTGACTGTTTAAATTCTTCTATTCCAATCTCTCACGCGAACTTCCCATATAAATCGCAAAATTGGATTCAAGGGAACCTTTCTTCCTCCAGGGCCGTCTATTCTAGTGAAAGCCCTATGACTCAAGAATTTAATCTCAAAAGAAGGGTGCGCCAAGGGGATCCTTTTTCCTGTTCTTGTGATGACAAACGGATTGTGGAAATACAAGTGATTCTATGCCAACGACGATACTAATCATGAATGGTCATGGCCGGTTTCAAATATCTGTGCAAGATTGCTACGGAAATTTCCATTCAGCCTCCAGTCTAAGATTCTCTCTTTGGACTTGGAATGCAATCCAACCAAAATAGAAATTTAGTTGGGCATAATCCATTGCTTCAGGTAGCAACCCCCTTCAAATACGCAAGACAAGACATGGTTGACATCTTCGAAGCCTGATTATCTAACCGTAAAAAGTTCCTATTAACTTCGGGGCCTATCAGTGGTGAGAAAACAGTTGTCGCTTCAAAATCAAAAGAGGGTTTAGGTATCGAGTGGTTAAGAACAAGTAGCATTCTCTTTTGATCAAAATGTTTACAGAAAAACAATTAGTAAAACAATCAACAAAATTAACAAAGACCATGAATACGAAAGCTAAATCACTGCATACCACATTTAAACTGTAGCAAATTTACAAACCACGTCCCAAAACAAAAGGGTTCACATTACAGTTTCATCCCCAAACATCAAAAGAACAAAACAAGTCCACAATACGAATACTAAAACATGTGATCCTAACAACAAACTAAGCACGCTCCCCACGGATACGCCTTGCCAACTGGATGTCCTTGGGCATGATGGTAACCCGCTTGGCATGAATAGCACACAAGTTGGTATCCTCAAACAAACCAACCAAGTAAGCCTCTGCAGCCTCCTGAAGAGCCAGCACAGCGTGACTCTGGAACCTCAGATCAGTCTACACCAAAACAATAAGAAAATTAGCTTTAAAAAACATTATAAACTGACAATAAATCGATAATTTCAATTCAATAAGTTGAATAGAAACCTTGAAGTCTTGAGCAATTTCACGAACAAGCCTCTGGAACGGCAACTTGCGGATCAGCAATTCGGTACTCTTCTGGTACTTACGGATCTCACTGCATTTTCAAACAATTTTGTTTTTAAAAACAGATTATCAACAAAACTAGAGCTTAAAGTTTATGTTTTAATAAACACAACTACCAATTTCAAATTAGCTATGTGTTTGTGAAAAGATCCTAAACGGAAACCCAAATTACATTAAACTAAACCCAAAACATCCAAATAATATTTAAAAGACCCATTCATTCATATGTTCAAAACATAAAATTAATAATAGATCTCTTTATAAATATTTATAAAATGAAGCTTTAGATCAAATACAAACTAAATTAACTGGCTAACCGTGTGAATCTATTAGCGTAATAACATATACAACATAGTTTTAACTATATAAACAATATAGTGTAGCATAATTAAGCTCCTTGATTCGCACAATTTGTACATTAAATTTCCCCTATAAAATAGTAAGTATTATTTATTAGTTTATTTAAATTTAAAACCCGTTTTCTTTAAAATTATTAATGTTGATTTGTCAGTGTAGATGTTTTCTTCAGAATATTTTTATAATCAAACGATAATTAAATATTAAATAATAAATTTCAAAGAGTTTAAGTTCATGTTGTAAACAAGTTAACCGATTAGGAACTAGTATTGAAATAATCAAACGTAAATTGATAAATAAACTAAAATAGAATTAAAATTGACGTTAAATAACGAAACTATAATCAAATTAGGGCAAATTAAAAAACTCACCGGAGAGCAACAGTTCCAGGACGGTAACGATGGGGCTTCTTGACTCCTCCGGTGGTCGGAGCTGATTTCCGGGCAGCCTTGGTGGCAAGCTGCTTCCTAGGAGCCTTTCCACCGGTGGACTTACGAGCAGTCTGCTTGGTACGAGCCATTGCGATTCAAATCAACAAAACTGTAACTAAATCAAAATAATAACGATTAGAAGGTAAAATCAACAGATTTGTAGATACCGATTAACGAACGATTGATTAAAGAACAGACACGATGAACTTACAGAAAAATTGGGGATTAGGGTTTCGGATTTCGCAAAAGTAGAATAATAATGAGTGGGTATATATATACACGGGAAGACGTGGATTTTGTGTTCTCAACGACTTCGGTGAAAGTGGAATTGGTGATCCGTGAGGTTGGTTTTGATTGGTTGGAGGTAAAATGGACGGTTGTGATTGGTTAGATGGAGTAGACTCGATTGATGGTTTTGTGTTTGTTTTGACTCGGTGGATTTGTGTTTCTTTTGTGTGTTGTGACTCGGATTGATGAGTCGGCTCGGAAATCGTGTTTGTTTGATATGAATGAAATTATTAAGGGACCAAAGATAATGTTACTTATTGTAGTCGATGTAGATTAATTTAAGAAATACGTGGTTTTATGCCTATGTATGTATGTTTTGATTATGGTATAATAATGGTTTATTGTATATTATATACGTGATATTTCTAAGTTAACAATTTCGAATTTCAATTTCACACGATGGCAAATTTGTAATTAAACCTAAATTTAATTCGTCGGTGCTATTTAATTTATCGATTACAAACTTCCTTAGATTTCGATTTCAATTTCTAGCGATGACATATTCCTTTATCCGAAGTGCAACTTAATTATACAACCACCGACCACCGGAGAAGTGCAACTTAATCTACTGTCGTGCCAAAAGTGAAACTGCACCATCATGCACTTTTGTGCACCATCATGCTCTTCCGAGTGCACGAGCCCGTGCACTATCCGATGCCGAGAACAAGACACATCAACTTTGAAAGTGCACTAGCTAGTGCCGGTAATGCACGACCATGCACTTTTAGTGCATGACGGTGCACTTTTTTGGAACCTGCAACTCTGAGCCGCCGAAAGTGAAACTTTGACTTACCCAAAATAGTGCACAACCATGCACTTTTTGTGCATGACCATGCACTTTGACCAGAAGCTTATAAACACTTGTTTTCACTTCATTTGAGGGTGTGGAGCCTTGGTGATTCTCTCTCAACTCTTAAAAATTATGTTTTGTGTTCCTTAAGAGTTTGAAGGCTTCCACCATCCTCAAGATCCATCATTCCATTCTTTAATCCTTCTTTGATCTTAGTTTACTTCCTATTGTTCTTGAACATGTTTTGTAAGCTTATTTCTAGTTTGATTGTAGTTGTATTACGCCTTATGGGCTAATTACTTTTGCTATCTATACAATGTTGAAACTCTTATTAATGTGATATATTATCTATGCATTATTTTGGTAAAGTGGTTTTCTTTCAAGAATATGGTTGAATTTATAAGTTGATATTGATTGAGTTCATGCTTGTTATGTTACATAACCTTGTTAGTTTTGCAAATGTTTAGGCATTCATGTTGGAAAACTATGTTCTAGATGTTTGTTTATAAACTTTGAATGTTCATGAAATCTTTGTTTACATTACTAAGTTAGGAATGACTAGTAAAAATTAACTTGGTTATATAATTATTGATGAATATGAAACCCTACACTTAGTATTGGAAAATTGATGAGTGTTGTTATGATTCTTGACTTGGTGATGACTTGCTAGTTAAAGTTTCATAAGTTTATATTAATTTCATGAATTTGGCTACTTTAGTGTAATCTTAGGTGGTTAGAATGTTGTTCATGCTAGCTTTCCTTTGATTATGAAACTTTGTTGTTTTGACAAACAAGTTAGTCTATGTTTATCTCTTGATTGAAAACCCATCATGATGATTATTTGCTAGTATTAGGTTGCTTTATTGTAATCTAGTATGTATGTTTAGATTCATGATATTTTACCATATTATTGCTATTTTATCATATTAGTAGAGTGGATTCATGTCTAGGTAGTTTGTTGGATTATATTCTTGTGTTTTTACTTGCTTATTTTCATTGTATGCTAGTTTAATTAGTTAAATATTCAAATCAAGATTTATTTGTTCGGTTGGTCATTTACAGAGATTTAGTACTAGAAAGTTGTCGTGTCCATGGATTGATACTCGGTTCTTACCGACATTTATTACAAACGATAGGTACACTTGTCTTTCGTGTGTGGTTTAGTTGTAGGTGAAAACCTATTTTAAAACCCGATTTGTGTGGAACTTTTACTTAAATTTTTATATATATATATTCACACACGTCATGTGCCCTAACCGGAAACAAAGTACACTCGTTTGGACGGTTCCATAGTTTTAAATTGTAACATCAAGTTATTTGGTGGGTTATCAAGTGAACTAGTGCACCCGATAAAAATAAGGAAATAAGGTATGACTTGGGACCTTAACTGAACCAGTTTTGTGGTAAGATTGGTGGATACAAGTTGAATGGAAAAGAAAGTTTTGTGTCGAGATGTTGCTTGAGGGCAAGCAATGATTAAGTGTGGTAATGTGACGGGTGGTCCATGGGACAACCCTTAATTGATTTAAAGCCGTAATTATCATGTTTTGTATTGGTTTATTTGGTGGAATTAGATGACTATGGTATTATTGATGAATTGTAGGTACAAAGGAGGTTCCGGAGCGATTATGGTGTATAACGAATAAGCCTAAGGAACCGGAGACGCGAAAGAAGTGAAAACGAGAAGGCGCGGTGGAAGTCCACCGTGGCCCACGGTTTATATCGTGGGCCACGGTCCAAAACACATAATGAAACAAAAGCCACCGTACCGTGGCTGGTACGGTGGCCGTGGAGCTCACCGTGGCTCACGGTCCAACCGTGGGCCACGGTTCAGTTTTTCCAGAAATCCACTGTGACCCACGGTGTAGACCGTGGGCCACGGTGCGGGTCGTAACTGCCGAATTTTCTTTGTTTATTACTCGTGTTTGGGCTGTCTTTTGAGATATCTTTCATTCCAAACAAGCTAGGGGCGACTTTTTGAGAGCAAGAACAATACTTTGGTAATTCTTATCATTAGTTTGGGTTTGTGATGTGAATGATTACCCTAATTGATGTGATGTTGAATCAAACTACGTGTGGCTAATCATCTTTATGTTCTCTCCCGAATTGTAAGGTTTTCATTTGGATTACTTGTTGCTTATGTTATTTGTGGGATAATCTTTTGATCTTATGAATATATTGCTATGGTGATTGTGAGTTTGTATTGTAATTGTTAGTATGATTTAAACTCGTGTTCTTGACTATCCGTTCTTGGTGCCATAGGCAATCGAGATTTAGTAGAAGAGAATTAGGGTTAATAATACTAAACTGATTTTTGTGTGACAACCTTGCGTTTTTGTAATCCAAGTACTTAGTCCTCTTTTATCACAATCAATTGCATTTTCACAAAACTATATTCGTGTAGTTCATTCCACAAATAAGCGTTAACTTAATCAACATTGGAAACCTGAAATCGGGAGAGAGCATTGTTTCTCTTATTGTTTGAAAACTCGTTTAATTGTTTTAGTTATTTTCGTGAATCAAATCAATCAACCAAATCATTGAATTTATTTTCTGCACTTAGTTTAATATAGTTAAATTTTATTGCTACTTAGTAACGCATTTTCCACAAACTCCCTGTGTTCGATACCCGCTTATCACTATCTAATAGTTGTAATCGGTTTATTTTTGAGTGAGTCTTCGACCTCACGTCAATGTCCAATAGAAGTTAGAGGAATTTGCCATCCTAACTTACTCTATCAGACATGGGGCCCGCATCCCATTCATAGACTTGCTTCCATATACCATACATACAATTATAATCACCTTCCTGGCGATACGTACAACATCCGAAGATCATTCACGCATCGACAAACATTCATCCATAATCTCAGTATAGTATATAGCACATAAACATATATGGCATACACTTACCACTTAAGGTAAGTGTATTAACATTTCACATTGAGTATGCACACAGCCCCGAAAACATAACAAGGAAATGGAGCTAGAAACTCACTTGGATCCTGTTACGTTCTCCGTTCAGTGTTATTCTTTTATTTAACTGAGCTCTGCTAACTGTATATTAATCACATGTATCAATACTCGTTCTAATCATATTATTTATGTTTCACCATAAATGGTTAAGTCTGGTCTATTATAATAGCATTGTATTTGAATACCTTGTATTCGAATGGTATTAGAATACATTTTTGTTAGCATACATTTGTATTCTAATGGCATGTGATTAGAATACATTTGTATTTGCATTCCACTTGTATTAGAATACCTTTGTATTCGAATGGTATATGATTATAATACATTTGTATTCTGATCACATTGTAATCTAATTCATGAACTGTAAACTAATGATAGATTGTAATCTAATGCATTGATTATAATCTAATGATAGATTGTAAGCTAATGATACATTGTAATCTAGTAACATCATTGTAATCTACTGGTCATTGTAATCGAGTCACATCATTGTAATCGACTGGCTTCTTGTATGCAAACCAAACCATTGTAATCGAATGTGGCCAGTGTAATCGATTAAGCCATTTGTAACCGAATGAGTTGGGCAGTTTAGGTCCATTTACCACCGTTTTTATCATATTTCATGACCTTAACACTTTATTATGGTTCGGTATTAACCCATACACATTTCCTTAACCATTTTTGTAACACCCCGACCAAAGGCGGATTATACATCGGGGCGCCACATATTGTTTCATTACTCGTGACACTATTGGGTGTCAATATTTAATAAATACATTCATTCGCGCACGCGCAAAGTAAACAAGATAACATAAATCATCATAAATCAATATATTATAAATCATAATATTCGAACAGCAAAAACTTGTTTTGATACATTTTAATCTAGGTCCAAAAGTAAAAACGTTCTACGTGTCCTCGGACTCCAAAACAGCTACTGCAAACCTGAACATGTGTTAAAATAAACGTCAAACACTTGCGTGTTGGTGAGAAATCAAGTTTAATACAATACATAGATAACAATAAATCTGCGCGCAACATGTGTATGTCTGGTTTTCAACAAGGGTGTAATCTGATCGGGACCAACTCTAAGATTCATAAGACTGCCAGTGCTCACAATTGAGCTCACAAACAAGACAAACTGTGCATGTGTAAACAAAAGAGAAAATCATAAACGATAGTTCTCCCGTGTTCATCTAATGGTACCATGAGAACTGCGGAATAGACCGACAAGACGGTTAATGATCCACACATACAAATAAACAGCCAAGTCTACGTCCTCAACACATGGGATACTGCGCGACTAAAGTTCATAAACAGTTTAAGACTCTAAGTTTGTATGAACACATGAACATCCCAAAACATTAAAAGCAAAAAGGGATTAGGTACGAGATTACTCACTTGATAAACGATGCGGTGTAAGATAAAGCAAGAACCAACTTTAAACAAGCACAAGTTAACCTATAAATAAGATTATTGTTTTAATGATCTGTTTTAAGTCTTGATTATAAGTTTGCATAAGTAAATTATTATATATAATATATATATTACCGGAAAGCAGGGCAGAATAGAAAGGAAGACGGAGGCAGAGAGGGAGGCGGCAGAGAGAGCAAGGAGGAGGTTAAATTAAGTGTTTGTGTGTGTAGTGTTAGGAAAAATAATACTATTATTTATAGAGAAACCCTAGGGAACACAATCCCTAGAAAAAGGGGAAAAGATCTCAAAAAGTAAAAGATTCCAAAAGCAAAAGATATCAAAAGATATGGCAGCAGGGAAAAAGAGAAAAAGCTGACAGGGAACAGTAAAAAGGCATGGGCAGGTCAGTTAAAGGTACTGGTCAAGCATGGAAAAAGCAGATCTCAAAAGATAATGTCAGTCACTTTTTCTGCCAACCAATGGGGTTGGTGCGCATGCTGCGCCGAAAGTAACTTTTCAGACATAAAGCAGATTAGGTCAACGGCTCAAAAGATAAGACAACACAAAAGCAAACGGCTAGATTTAAACAGAAGAAAACTCAAAGGGTTTAGCGCGAGAAGGCTCGAGCGCGAAGGCAGACACAGAAGGTCAAGAGAGCGCGAGCGCGAAGGCAGACAGAACCAACCTTAACGCGTCGCGGAAAGAACTACATTTCTAAGCGCGCCGCGGGAAGAATCACATTTCTTAGCGCGCCGCGAGAGAAACTAAAATTCCTAGCGCGCCGCGGGAAGAACTATAATTCTTCGATCGTCGAGGGATGAACTACGATTCTTAGCGCGCTGCGAGAAGAACTACAATCCTTAGCGCGTCGCGGGAAGAACTACCGTTCTTAGCGCGCTGCGAGAAGAATTACAATTCTTAGCGCGCTGCGAGAAGAGTTCGTCTCGCGTAACGCTGAAACAGGTGGTCTTCACGCAGGATTCCTTGTAAGGGGTCTGGCGCGTGGAGCTGCGCAGACAACCTTAAGCGGGAAGGAACAAAGGACAAGCAAAGAGTTAGAAGAAAAAGAGGGAAACAAGGCGTAAGGGCGGGATGGCGACAAGAGGGAAAAGAAGGCGGAAAGAGAGAAGGAAGAGGGACGGGACGGCGGAAAGAAAGAGAGAGAAAGAGGCGGGAAGGAAAATATATTATTATTATTAAAAGTAAAATATAAGTATAAATAAATACTAGATCATAAAAGAAAGAGATCGGGTCAGAGAAACGGGTACCTGGGTCGGGTCGGATCGGGGCAGATGTCACAATTTTCGGCCAAAACTTGACCCGTGTAACCATAAAGCTTGAACATTTATGGTAAAACGTTCAAAACTAGATCCAGGGTTTCTTATGAGCCGTTCGTAACCATAGGTTCGTTAAGTCCATTTTAATCATAAAGTTTGCAACTTTATGATTTATCTAGACCCGATCTACTCTATGTTTAAGTTTCATAACAAACCGTTCATAAAAATGTAACCTTTATATGTAAAGGACATACCTTTTTGATGTTTATAGGCTACGATTAGCTTCGGTTATGGACAATAATCTTGTATATCGCTAGTATATCAAGGATCTAACAAGATATAGCTTGGTCTCGGTCTTGGATCTTCTTTATCGATTGTGGCCGTGTATGGAGGTTTGTGTGTGTGTTTTGAGTGTGTAGGGAGGCTATGGTTCAGAGATGGATAAAAATGGAAATGATTAGGGTTTAAAGGGTATTTATACTCCCTTAAGCCCATGGACCTAATACCATCTTTCCTTTTTGGTCCATACTCACTACAACAAGAAGGGTTTTTTAGTACGCACAAAAGCGTCATAAAATGCTATTTTATAGGACCTTTAATTTAATAGGACCAACGAGAAAAACGTTTAATGTAAAGGGGTCGTAATAAGTCTCGGAACTCAAAAAGCGTCCTGATATCCTAAATAAGATTATGAAACCAATTTTATGGTCGCATAATATATCTATTAACAACCCAAAAAACGTCCCAATAAAAACATATTAGGACACTTTACTATGTTTTGACATGTTCTTACCTAATTGTAAACTTTTGATACACATACAAGCGTCCTTAAAAATTAATTTATATGACCCTGATGATGAAACATTATAGTACCAAGAAAAGGGTCATAATATCCCAAACAAGATTATGAAACTAAATCAGAAGCTTCAGTTTCAAATATATCACTTATTATTTTAATTTTTTGGTCACATAATATATCTATGAACAACTTAAACGTCCTAAAAAAACATATGTGACACATTTACAACGTTCTAACTTTTAGGATAAAAATTAGAAGTCCTAACAAATCATATTATACAACTATTTTTTTAAATGACCGCACACACAATTTTACTATACGGTTATGGACATCTAAATATTGAAAGAAATAAAACTTCATTATAACAAAAAAACAAAACATAAATAAGTTATAGCATTATCCAACAAAAACTATTGTAACATTCAACAAAAAAAATAAAAGCAATAAAAAAGAAACCAGCACCATAAAATCCCGAGTCATCATGCGTACGTCCTCAATCCTCACGGACTACCTACAAATAAGTCATCCATGTATAAGCATTATTCCATGTTATTAAAATTATTTGTATCACAAGTTTAACAAATACAACAAAATGAGGGACTTGAATATGCAATTACATTAATTAATTTTATGTAAACAAAAACAACACCCTTATAACATCGAGCTACTATTTAGTTATACTATGGTGATACTATAGTGATTATTATTTTCCATAACAATTATTAAACCACAGCAACGTACTAAAGGAAACATACACTTAAACCTAGACCCTGACCTTATAATAAGACGATGAAAGTTATGAAACAAATGCATAAACAACTAACCTTATTATGAGCTTCTGTCGTACGTATTAATCTCCACTGCAACCTTAAAATCAATTACTTGAACCTGCAATCAGCATAGTGCCCCTTAAAAAAACCCTGCAAAACAAAAACACCAAATATTAAAGAGTGCAGACAGTATAGAGCTTAACCCAAAATTTTAAAATAAGGAAATAAAAGTCATATCAACCTAACAGTCTAGTATATATAATTACCAAAAAAATTCATACCAAACGTTTAATCCTCAAAAAACTTCTATTAGCCCGTACAAAAGTATCCCGAAACGGAAATGTTAGCAAAGCCTATGACCGAAACAATCTCATTAACATGTTAGTTGTCTGTCATTCAAATTATGACACCAAACTTTTAATAATACCGAAACTACCCCTGGTCGTATAAATTGTCTCGTTTTGAGCATCAACTCGTAATCTGGTAGACATGCAGCCCCTCAATCGAAACGCCTCAGCAAATTGAGCCCGTAATAGGTTGTGACTTGTGCAAATACCAAGAATGCCCGTTGTGTATTAAAAACGAAACTGTAGTTCCACGACAGTTATATTAAGTTAAAGTGTAGCACTTACAACTTTAAATTAGAATTAATCCCCAAAACTGCCCTTATCACTTAAAAAGTAATCTGCTTTGAAAGTTACGAATTTGAACTTTCAATGGAAACACATACTTTGATTTAATCCAAATCAACAACTGAATATGTTAGGCAAAATTAACCAAACCTGTAAATGTTCGGTAATCAATTTTTGAACCAAACCAAAAACTTCCCTTTAATTAACTATTGCAATTTGACCAAATTACCCTTTTTAACTTTATTAGCTCAAAATTTCTTTCTCAAAACTTGACCTGCAAAAAAAAATATATATTTTACATTTTGGATTCTGCTATACTAAAGTTAAGTTGTGTAAGTAATCATCTTAACGGATGGTGTTAAATGTTGATCATCCTATGTTTTCTATGCTTAATGTGCAGGAATCTATAGAATAGATAAGTGTTATTGATAAACTTATGAATAATGATCATTCTTATTTCAACTAAATATGAACCCGACTGGCACGTTGTAATTAACATAAAAACTAAAAATACACGAATGATGAATTAGTCTTTTGAGTTAGAAAATACTATAAATTATGACTAAAACTCAACAACTCTACTTTTATGACTCAAGCTATGAATAAAACTCAACTGCGAATCTAATTATTAAGATTGAGAAGCACAAACAACTAAAATTGAGTAGTGTGTTTAATCCAAATGACATGAAAGTGAACATATTAGTAATATTGAGAAGCACAAACAACTAAAATTAGTAAATTACCATTGCTATTACTGGCTTTGGATCTCGTTCAATCCATACCAATAATGGAATAAAAGGGTACATATTAAATCAATTAATAACATTATAAAACTTATATCAAGTTCTACAAGAGACGTGTCTCATAAAATTGCATTATTGAATCGCCAACTTGGAACCAGGTGCATCTTCGATTTTCTTAAATTATGAAAGTAATATGAAATTTAGTACAGACAATGAATTAGTATTCAGATGATTATTAACAAAAGTGAACTTACCTGCAATTTCAATGTTTCCTCAAAATTAATTGTGTACTTTTAGACATATATTTAGAAGCTAGGCTCAACTCCAATGCTTCTTCAAGTTCCTGATATTAAATGGTTGTTGAAAGAAAAAATATAAGTTTAGTCTAGAATATATATAATCAAACAAAGGAAACATATAATTTAGAGGAATTTGAACATACTTGTGTTTAACACGTCTCCTCAAATTGCTTAATTCACCATTTAATATAAATTTAATAGAAGTGTATACCGGTTAATTTAATTAGCATATATAATAAGCATACAAAGGAACCTTTTAATCTTTGACAAACTGGAACTTACTTGCAATTCTTTCACATCCTCAGATTGCTTCACCGTAAAAATAATCGAACTTTCAACTGGAAATTAATTAGACCAGCCAAAAAAGATACCGCCAACAATCGAACCTTCACATGGTAATTAGGGTCAAATCGATTAACAACAATTATATATGTAAACACCCGTTTCAACACATCGAAGAAAACATGGACCAAGATGAAGCAAGCGCTGGTTACGTTGCAGGCCTGGCTCCGAGAAAAAAAAATTTGGGTGAAAGGCGAAATTTTTTTAGGCCTAGATTTAGATGGAGTATTTTGTTGGTTTAAACAATTAAATTTTTATAGAGGTTTACTTGGTTATAATTTGGGTTGTGTAAAAGTTTTTTGTATAAAAATATGATTAAACATGTCTGAAATGAGATTTGAACTCATAACCTTTTGGTTGAGAGTAATACCGTTTTTCCACTAGACCAATCTAGTGGTCATGTAATTAAGTTTAAACATTAAATATACATATTGTTTTTAATAAATATAAATATAATTTAAAAAAAAAATTTGCCTAACGGGGTGTCGGGCTTGTGGTCATCGACCACCCCGCCACCCCTATGGGCCGGCCCTGCTACCTTGAATATTTATGCAAGCTACGATGTTGTTCTAGGGACAACGATAACATAAATGACGGTGACGAAGATGGAATCGCTGAACAGAAACCATTTGAATGAGAGGAAAGCTTTCTCTCTTGTTCTCTTGAAAACACAGATCGATGTGGGGAGCGTATATGATTAGAGTTCAGAGAAGAAGTATAAATAGGATGGATGAGAGAAAGGCGGGAGCGTATGAAAGAGAATTGTTGGTTCATGATGTCAGTAGTTCAGTATCTTGTGTTTTGTCTGTGTCTGTAATCATTTTAGTTTGTTTAGTGTTGAATATTGTTTTACATGTTCGCTTAGGATATAGGCGAACTTATGGATGTAGCGAAGTTATGACAACTTCGCCTAGCATGTTAGGCGAAGTTGTCGAGGTCTATTTAAACCTCAACTCCGGCTTGTTTGAAAAGTTTTTTGACAGAACGTGTTTTAGTGGTCTTGTGCATCACGTGTTGGCAATAGAAATACATCCAGTTCTCAAGTATTATCTCGTGTGTTTACATACTCATTTAACGTATTGCTTATCTTACACTCGTATCGTATTACGTGGGAATTCCGCACCCTCGTGTTACGAAATACTCCTGTGTAGATCCGGCTGGGAACCTACAATTGGTATCAGAGCATTTTGCTCGTGATTGTGTGGTTCGGGATTATCACACGGGTGTTAAGATCGTTCCGTTTGACTATTCGTGGAACGAGTCTACGTTGATATACCTCGTTTTTGTCTTTTGCCCCTCTTCCCTCATCAAATAAACCCCCAAATCACCCTCGCGTCCCTCGCAATCAACCTAACCAAACCTGCAAAAAAAACCTTTGTTCTTTGGGCGAACTTGCCGTCACAGAACGTAGGGTTTAAGCGAAGTTAAGGTCCAAGCGAAGTTAGGGGACAAGCGAAGTTGTCATAACTCCGCCATTGCTGTTCACATAATTCTGTTTTTGACTCTTGAATCACCATTCTTTCAACTATGACTTCAATAAACATCACAGAGCTGGTAAAGATGGAGGTTGAAGCCGGTTCAGCAACTAAAGCTCCGAAACTGCTTAAGGGTACCGATTTCGTTGCGTGGAAAGATAGATTTGAACAGTATGTGAAGTATCAAGACGCAAAGATGTGGGTTTGCATTCAAGACAAGTACATTCCTCCAACGTCCTTGTTTGAGGGTCGTGAACAGATTAAGAAGTACAGTAAGATGGAAGATAATGAAAAGAAAATGTATGAGGCAGAAAGTAAAGCGCATGCAGCTATAACAATGGCACTTCCACAAGAGATTCTCCATACTTTCAAAAAATACAAAACTGCTAGAGAACTATGGGAACAACTAGAGAATAGATATGAAGGAAATGTTGGGATACGTACCTCCAAGACAAAGCTGCTGAAAACTCAATTCTCCGTATTCAAGTATCTGAAAAACGAATCACTTTATGACATAATCACACGATATTATCATCTGATGACCGAGCTAAATAACTACTCCATTGAATACAAGGAAGAAGAGATAGTGGAAAAGCTTCTTGATGCTCTCCCACCAAAATGGGAGATGTACACATTTCTGATGAGAGAAGATAAGGACTTTGAGAAGATTGATATGGAGACAGTGGTAAATAAGTTACGGAATTTTGAACTTAACATTGCTCGAAAAGAGACATCTACTGATCAGGTTCATGATTCAGGAATGTATGGTGCTAAGGTCACTTCAAACTCAAGTTCAAAAACAGAATCCAATGCCTACTACTCAAAGGGGGAACCAAACTCCACTCCAGATGGTCATGTGATTCTCAATATGGATAGTGACGTATGTTTTGTAGCAGGATGTAGTAGTTCCTCAAAACCTCAAACCACATCTGGTAATTTCTCAACCAATGCTTCTAGCAAGAACTACTCACAGATGCCTATGAGTGTGAAATCAGCTGAACAACAGTTTGCTCTTTATGCCTCCTTCATTGCATCTTATGAGAACTACATCAAAGGAAAAATAGTCGACCCTGCAACTTTGGATGAAGACTATGATCAGATCGATGCTGATGATCTTGAATAAATGGATCTGCAGTGGCAGATGGCTATGATAGTAAGAAGGGTAAAGAGATTTATGAAGAAACTAGTAGAAAGTTCGTTGGAGAAAGACCGGGGTTAGATAAGTCAAAAGTTCGTTGTTATAACTGTCAACAAAATGGTCACTTTGCTAAAGAGTGTACAAATGAGAGAGTCGAACGAAGCCAAAACAGACCTACTCAACACAATGGGGGTGGAAGTGAAAACAAGGCTATGGTATCTCAACAAAACGGTGGATACAACTGGAATATACAAGTAGAGGAGGTGTTCAAACAGGCAAATCTGGTAAACATCGAAACTGGAGGAGGTGACAAAGAAATGGGAGAAGATCAAGCGTACATGACAGAAGTGAACGATCAGCTCTCTGAGGTAAGTTCTGAACTTCATTGTGAACAATGTGAAAACCTGTCTGATCAATTGAAAACTTTAACTGATCAGTTTGTTAGTTTGGATACTCAATTTAAAAACTTAAAAGAAGATCATCACTATTCTAAAACTAAAGAAAACAGTTACTCGGTAAAAATAAAAGCTAGTGAAAAGGATATCAGAAGTCTTAAAGCCGCTCTAACTGAAAAAATACAAGTGATTGATCTTAGTTATGAAGTGTTAGAAGAAAAGACCAAACTAATTGCCGAAAAAAGATAAACATATAGCTGATTACCAGGTAAAAGTTGTGGAACTGAACAGAAAAATTGAACAATTTAGAAATTCTTCTGCGATGTTAGATCACATCGTAAGTGTTCAACGTTCCCCGATTATCAAAGGGGGAATTGGTTACTCTGAAGTTCCACCACCGTACAACAATAATTATACATTTAATCCTAGTAATCAGCAATCTGAGAATGTTGAAATTAGTCAGACAGTTCCAATAAAAGTTTCTGCTAAAGAAACCGAAGTTGATGAAAGTGAAACAAGTAAGACAACTTCTAATGTCACTGGATCTGTCTCTAGTTCCGTCTCATCAAATTCAGACAAGCCTTCTGAATCTGATGAGATAGAAGAAAAGGTTGTGTTACTAAAATGTAGGGAGGAATATAAGCCTAATGAAAAGAAATCTTCCCTAAATCCGTTTGTCTCACCATATGTTAGACAAACGGGCAGTAACGCAACCTCGACATCTGCAACAACTGTTGAGACGAAAGTTCAAAACATAAGTTGTTCCAGATGCAACAAAGTAGGACACATTGTCGCTGATTGTCCTCTGAAACAGAGAAAATTTAGAAGTATGAGGCCTCCGAAAACTGAGAATAAGACGAATACTAATTATGATGCTGGTAAGAATGTGAACACACCAAATTTCAATCATTGGACTAATCCAAGGTTTCAAAGAAATCAGTCTCGTTTTTTCCCAGTAAACTACCAAACCAACAATTATAATTCAGTTAATTCACGAAGGTTTGGATGGCCTCATAGCCAGTCCTCTAGAAGTTTTCCATTCAGAACTTACAGAAACTATCCTCAAACTGACTTTGGGCAATCAAGGTACTGGATACCGGATAACAGGTTTACTCAACCCAAGACCAGAAGGTCTTGGGTCCCCAGATTTTAATCTATCTCTTTAATTGTGCAGGAACAGTCAAACAGGGCTGTAAACAATATGTGGGTTGTTGACAGTGGCTATTCCCGGCACATGTCTGGTAACAAGAAATTGTTACGTGATTGGAAAGTTGTTCAAGGAAAAAGAATAAGTTTTGAAGGAGGGAGAGGAGGGAGGTTTACAGGCATTGATATGGAAGAAAGGATGGATACTCAGATGTTGATTGACGAAGAAGAAGGTTTCACGCATAACTCAAAGGGTGAAGATAAAAGACAAATCGTGGATTGTGCTGAGAAGAAATTATTTGTGCTTAAGAAGGTTGAATCTTTTGATAATTTTGCCGATCTTTTTACTAAAGCGTTTGACCGATCCCGTTTTCAAAATCTTGTTGAGCTTAATGGGATGATCAATCCCGAGTAACCGTGTTTTCTCTATTTTTATTATTATTAAAAAAAACAAAAAAACAACATCATTATCGCTTAAAATTATGTCGGTTGCTCAAGTTTGAAGGACATATCCAAGGATATGTTTGGTCCTTACTTCTACGTGTAGATTATAAGGATAGCCATTAACCAGATGACTGAAAGCGACTGGGGCGGTTTATGATGGGTTTTTATTCTTTCGCTTAAAATTAGTCGTTCATACTTAGTTAGAAGGACACATACTTGTATGTGGTCGGTCCGGCTGATCCATTGGATCTTCAGGATAGCCGTTTACCTAAAGACTTTGACTTGATCGGGGCGCTAGAATTTTTAAATTTTTTTTGGGGGAGATTATAATTTTTCAAGTCTATAACTTCGTAAGAAGTTTCAATACGGTGTTTAAAAGAAAATTGATCCAACCTTGGAAAGTGATAGATAAACTGATTTTGTGTGCTTAACTGGTGAAGTAATTAGGCCTAAAAGACTCTCGAACAGTCATTGTATGTAATGGTAGCTTTCTATGGTGCGTAAAAGTAGAAGTGATACAAACTAAATCTTGTCGATTTAATGTGGAGAATCATTCTGAGTTGTGTATGTCTCCATATACATCTTTTCGAATAATAGGCAGAAAAGTGATTACCCAGTCATACACGGGCCCGTGAGTGGTCTGATTCCCAAGAAGATAGTATTATGTGATCCAGATTCGGGACTTGCAGGTATATTACGGTCTTTAACTCAAAAAAAAATAAAAAATTATTATAGTTGAGCATTTGAAGCTAGTCTCGTTATAAATATCAAGAAAGAGGCAAGAAAGAATATTTTCTAAGTATAAGAAAAAACGGGAAGAAGGCTCCGATGATAGACGTGTGCTCATAGATTAATCAGACACTACGGGTCGAAGTCAACTCGGGGTGACTTGGGGAAAGCCAAATACGCTTTGAGAATAGATAGGAGGCATCACAATCTCTCATGTGATGTCCATCTAAATTTTGAGCTTAATTGAACCTAATAAGTATCACTGAAGCGATGAAAACTATACTAAGTTTTATACCTGCCTACAACCTGCCTCTTTATGTCATAATACCGCTGAACATGAATCTGAGTGACAGCCGCTTAATCAGTATGATTCCTGTTCGAATCTTTTCAAAAACATGCAGGATTTCGTCAAGACTGAAGTTTGATCCCGTCAATGTTATTTTACGTCTTTCTATTTTATACTATTTTATTTGTTTATCTTAGTTGTGTATAAAATAAAGTATTGGGTTTTTCATAAAGTATAAAAGGAAGACAAGAGTCAAAATCGGTCAAACTTTCACTCTTAGAACCCCCGGCGAAATTTATCTAAGAATCATCTTTGTTCAAATCTGGCTCTGGAACGTTTTGTTGCCGAGCAGTAATGGATAAGTACTTGGCATCTCAGGGGGAGAGTAGCTGCAAACGTGATGAGCTGAGAACAAAGATAAGACAAGACAGAGACAATGATCCCAATGTATCGAAAGATGTAGGTGGTGAGCTGGTCAAGAACTGAACAAACTCTTGGAGCCTCCACATCCCAGGGGGAGTGTGCTGGTCCGTCAGGCGGTGCAGGTGATGAGTCAGTGGTTGTAGATGAAGAGGATGAGTTGGGAAATGATGAGGATGAGTTAGTTGATGATGTGATGACGGTTAGTGAGATCGAGAAAATCCGGGATCAGATAGAGATTGAAAGTAAGTTAGTGGAATGAGAGTATCAAAGAGGAAAAAGTTTGAGTTACTAAAGCTTCAGCTAGTCGATGACAAGGATCGAGGTATGAGGGTTGTTGGTAAGCTCTGGATGGTAATGAAGTATAAGCCAATTCGTTGCTTGAAAGAGGTTCCGATGAAGATGATGCCCAAGAATGTGTTAAAGGATCTCAAGTGGTGGTACGTTGACTGCCAGACTGCTGAAGCTGTCATGAAATATGAAGATGAACAAGAGATTCTGAGAGTGTATGATCCCATGCACTTGGTTAATTTGTCTCAAGCTAATTTGCAAGTACTTAATGATAAGAATATTTTCTATATTCCTGCGTGGAAGGATGAAGCAAAGAAGTACCAGAGGGTGGTCTCTGTCTGTGTGAGACAGGGCATTCATGCTTGAAGACGATGGGTACGAGATTTTTGGATTAAAAGACACGAGAAAGAAGATAGAGATATGAAGCTACTGCCAAGGGGGAGTCTGTTGGTGCATGATGTCAGTAGTTCAGTATCTTGTGTTTTGTCTGTGTCTGTAATCGTTTTAGTTTGTTTAGTGTTGAATATTGTATTACATGTTCGCTTAGGATGTAGGCGAACTTATAATGTTAGGCGAAGTTGTCGAGATCTATTTAAACCTCAACTTCGGCTTGTTTGAAAAAGTTTTTTGACAGAACGTGTTTTGGTGATCTTGTGCATCACGTGTTGGCAATAGAAATACATCTAGTTCTCAAGTATTATCTCGTGTGTTTACATACTCATTTAACGTATTGCTTATCTTACACTCGTATCGTATTACGTGGGGATTTCGCACCCTCGTGTTACGAGATATGCCTATGTAGACCCGGCTGGGAACCTACAAGAATGTCACTAGTGGAACCACCTAAACTGCTCAATTAGCTGCCATTTAAGTGATCATCTATGGCTAGGAGCGTTTGATTTTGTTTCAGTGATTTTCTAAGGATGAGATGTAAGGAAAAAACAGTTATAATCTCCCTCATTCTTCTCTGGCCATATAATATATAATATTACAATTTTTGTTATTTGTTTTTTTTTCTGTCAAACAATAGTATTATAGGAATACACACTGAAAATTGTAAATGAGAATATGTTGTGCTCCTGTTTATGTCGATCCCGATTTATTTGTAAGATTTATATATATTTGTAAATGTTTGATAAAAAAAAGTTTTGTTTGGATATATGATAACACATAGGGGCGGGTGGTCGACGGACCCCGGCCCGACACCCCGATAGGCCCGGATTTTTTTAAAATATACACACATATATATATATATATATATTTAAGAAACACAATATGTATATACATGATGTTTTATGACTCAAATATCAAATGTCCTATTAAGGTGTATTATAATAACACCACAATAATTAAGCGTCTTATAAAGGTTAAAGTGATAAGACCATAGTGTAAAATGTCCTATTAAGTTATGTTCTTATATGACATCGACTATAAAGGGTCCTATAACACCGAACATTTATGACTTAACTACAAATGTCCAATTAACTTATGTTATAATAAGACCTCCAGTGATCAAGTGTCCTATTACATTACTATATAATGAGACACCAACAACTACATGTCTTATAGGTTACTTTATTAGGATATAGATTTTAAGTGTCTTGTTAAGTTATATGATAATACGACCCCAAAGAATTATTCATCCTATTAAATAAATTTTTATGACACCGGTTATGTGGCGTACATTGTAAAAGAACCCTAAATGTTCATTTGTCCTATTAAATAGATTTTAGGACCCTATTTACAAGCGTTCCACACAAAAGGTCCTAAAAAGCCCGTTTTGTTGTAGTGACTTATTCCATTAAATTACCTACTTAAGATTCTATCTTTATTATTTTATTAATTCTTTATTATTTCTCTATTAATCCGAGTAAACTATCACGCCATAATTAAATAATGCATTACATATTATTATAGGAAATTTCGGGATGTTACAAGTTCGTGTTAACCATAATGGAGAGAACAAAAAATGTTTGAACAATTAGTTGTTTGGTTTATGGCCATCAGTCCTTTGATAAGTTTAACATTACTGTGTACACTTGTATTTTGAGAGGTCATGACTATAGGTTGCTCTAGTGATTTGACAAATGAGGAATCATCATTTTTATTGATGATTTGAGAAGGGAACACATTATCTTGATATAGTGTTATTTTTTATTGGGTTAGGAACTCTATCTTGATGTAGATTGATTAGAGATTAAAAGAAAATTCACTATCTTGGCATAGTGGGAAATTAGGATAATTATAAATCTAAGCACTTGGTGTGTTTAATGAATAAGGAGATCACTTCATTTGAAAAGTGAGACAACTGTATTAGCGATGCTTAACGTTTAGGGAGACGAATAACGAAGAAAACTTTCAATAAGGGGATTGGGGAGAGGGCATAGAGTTTATTAGTTAACGTTCATTTGAACCTTTATAAATCAACCGGGTCGTCTGTATCCTTAAACTCGTTGCCTATTTGCATTTACTTTTATAAGTTGCGAAAAGAGTTTAACAAAGTCATTAGCTCATTAAAACCAAATTAAAAATCAAAGAAAATTGGGATTTATTGGAACAATTGAGTCAGAGTTCCAAACTAAAAGCATTAGCTTAAAGAAGAACAAAACATTCGATTTCAAAGTCAACAACTGAGCATGAGACCAATTAAATGTTAACATCAATGGAATGGGAGTTATTGATGCTAATAAACAAGAAAGGGAAAAACGATGTAGGTAAGGCGGGAGTTAAATTTGATGTATGTGAAGATTGTGAGGACTGAAGAGTTGGGCCACAAAGGTGAAAATTGCCACTTTACGAGGAAGATGATATTGAAGAGGTAGATTATGCTTACGATGAATCAAGGAATCAAGATTTGGATTTAGCGTGTACCACCAGGGGGTTAAGGAATCACCCTAACTTCAAATATTGTAAAAACGCGGTGAAAATATTAAATTCAACCCCTAATCATATGCAGAGCAAATAAATGTACCAAGATTAACAAGCATCATAACAATGTGAGGGGGTGACGGAAAAGAATAAAAACGAACGATGGAAAATAGTAAAACCCCTACAAATACCCAAATGTCAAACACGTGCCATTAGACGTGTATAAAAGAGAACATAAAGAAACCTCCAAGGTGAAAAGGGTAAAAACAAAAACAAAGGTGGATACAAATCTCCGTGGCACAAATGAAACAAAAGTATAACAAACCACAAATTGTTGTAAAACTAGCCTAATAGCTAAATAAGATGAGAAAGAGATGTAGGGAAAAAGGGAGAGATTTCATTAATAAGGTGTATATTACAATGAGGTATAATAAGATGTATACAAAGAGAAGATAACTTGGACAATAAGCCTAATCTATATTAAGTATTGATAACCACAATAATATATATTTATAACACTCCCCCTTGGTTATCAACTTAATACGCATGTTGATGTTGCCTCGTTAAAAACCTTACTAGGAAAACCCAGTGGGAGAAAACCATAGCTAAGGGAAAAAGAGTGCAGCGAGTATTGTCTCCCCCTGATTTATAAATATGTCAAATTGGTAAATATCGATCTTCTATGAAAGTTGCTCAAAACTTTGTAGTCAATCATTTGCGTCTTCGTTCGTTGACATTTGAATCCTTAAGCTGAATGATGTTGTATGATCTACACGTAAAAACTTCTATTGCTTCATCAGGTAAACACTATGATCCTATTGTGTTTCTCTGCATCAACAAGACTAACCAAACTTGTTTTGATGGGTTAGTAAAATATAAACACATATTTTCATACCTAAAATATATGTTTTAACCCATTCTGATGTCTCATAGCAGGACCCATGCTGATAAATATAAATAAAGAAAATAATAATATAGCTAACAACATAATGCACATATGTATTTAATTATGGTATTTCCGAACCAATAATATTCATATTCAGATAGACAATGATATAGAGTCATTGTTAGACATCCTTTAACATGCTAAAAGGATTAAATTTGTCCATGGTAAAATGTCTCAACATTTTCTAGATGCAATTTGATGGATATATAAGCATATAATTACACATATACTCAAACTATAAGTCGAACAATAATCACACTGTGTCAAGTTCTTTCAAAAAGAATTTTCTCTTTAAAAGCTCATAAGTTTCTCTTGGTGATATGTACATCATTGTAAATTGTGATTATAATGACATTTTAAGAGTTAAATTTTGATAAAAGTATGACTAATTATATCCAACTTATCTCCCTATTTATCAAAATATCTCTTGATTTGTGCAAAAGTCAATTCGAATAATTTAGTCCATACGTAATAAGCATAAATCCATACATTCACGAATCCATCATTCTTGTCAACTTGACAATTTATGCATACGCATTCACTTTTTCATAATTTTTGTTGCATAAACTTGCTCATTAACACATAATTTTATGTCACATATCAAAATTCCATATTGTACAATTTCTTTATTTATTGAGATATTGTACTCATCATGTGCATTCTCTTCTATGTGTATGCTTATTGATGCACAAGAATTCCATCATTAAGATGTATCAATCAACCTTTCAAGTATACAACTGCCTTAGGAAACTCTTCAGGAGTTCCATTTATGTTCAACATATTCAATAATCGTAAAGTATTCAAATACGACTCTATACACAACAATTATTATGTTCTCGAGAACTTACTTTACATGATTTGATAACTCAAATCCTTCATAGATTTTCTTGTAAACTTTCAGCGTCAACTGAATAACAATATTTATTGGACGCATATCAATTCTCTCTTTATATTACCAGACTGTTTAGTTATCGGAAAGTCATTGCTTCCACCATTAGAGAATGTGTCTCCTCGTAATTAATCATGGGTCTTGCATCGATTTTGCCTTATATCACTTGATGAATTTTCATAATTTATATACAATACCCGTTTGTATCTAACATATTTTACAACTTTAGTTGTACGGACTGCCAGTCCAAAACTTTTCGTTATTTAGAGAATTCAACTATGCCCTGCTTGCGTCTTTTCGCTTTGGCCAATCATTTTTCATATGCAGATTTAGAATCTTGATCCTCATCATCATTTCAAGCGCTAATTATATATATAAATGAAAGTATAACGACGTCGACTTTATTTCGATTCCATATATATTTATAGACATGATACAATAATTTATTGAGAGTTCTTTGTTTTCAGGTACCTAAAGTTCTTTAAGAACCATCATGTCTAATCTCATTCAAGAGACCTTTTACTGCACCTCGACTTGACCATCTTTATTACTTGCTCCAATTTTCGAGGAATTTTTACCTTTGGAACGGATCAATCTGCCACGCTACAAGCGTGCATTAGACTTATTATCAATACGTGTTTGTCCTTTTGGGACATTTATTAATTGGAGCATTAGCAGTTCGTATAGGTGTCTTAGTTGGACACTCTCTTTTGGTCAGTGAATCGTCTGGTAGATGATTCGTTAATCTTTATACATGAATTATCCTTTGAACTTTTAGTTCATATAATTTAGTTTGAGGATCAGTGATAATTCATTCCAACTAAATTTGTTTTCCAACTGCTTTATATCTCCCCTTATTGTTGGGAATGTTGATTCACTAAAGTGAAAACCGATGAGCCATAAACAAATATCTCACTAATGGCTCTAAGTATTTAATCATAGATAAAATTTAATACCCGACATAAATTCCCAACTTCATGTGTGGTCTCATCTTTGTGTGTTGTGGTGGATTAATTTCAATATATAACACACACCAAATATTAGATGATAAATAATTGTTTCCTGACCAAAAACCAACTTAAATGGGAAGTAATTATTATAACTTATTGGCTTGATGTGAATTAGTTTAAAGACATGTAAAATCATATGCACTCAAATACAAATATGAACATTTGCTCTCGTGATAATTGCCTTTGCAACCAATTACAGACGTAGAGTAATCGTCTTTATCAAAATAATTTATGTAAGAACATAATCTGTTATGAAGTTTAACACTTATTCCAATGATCATTATTAACTTGGGAATCAAATTCATTATTATAACGGAATGTAAATATACCAATATGGAATAATATGTTTGCTATCTTATAGCTAAGCCATATATCATGCAAACATGAAGTTGCGATCTTGGTAACCATTTAGACGATGCATCGATTTTCAAAACACTAAATGGTATCATGTTAGGATATGTGTATGCTTTTCTAAATTCTATAACATCTAGGGATTCACACCCTCCTTCAGTTGGTAACTAAATGATTTCCCTTGAGAGCAATATTACATGTTTATTAGGAAGAATCTTTTAGTTCCTCAACAAATTTCACATCATTGACTCGGTGTGATCTAACCGGCCATGCCATTATATAATCATGATCCATAAACTTTGTCACACCCTCAAAATCCACTAACGGAGTTTTACAATCAGAGGGTGTGAACTAACAGGATCAGAATCATCAGTTATAATCAAACCATAAAATAAAGTTTCAAAAACCATGAAAACGTTTACGAGTAATTAAATGCGGAAGCGTAAAACCATAGCAAACAATGTTACGTCACGCAGGACGACTTAAAACCCAATGATAATAGTTTAAAATAAGTTTTGCATAATTAAAAACGTTTCAAGCAATGCATGTTCCTAAACCGCGCGCCCGCCTCGGCTACCTGAGAATAACATACTAAAAGTGTCAACACAAGGTTGGTGAGTTCACAAGTTTATATAAAAATAAAGCGTTTAGCGTTTGCGTTCAGCGTTTTGCGTTAAGCGTTTTGCATTACAGTGTTTTGCGTTACAGCGTTTTGCGTTACAGCGTTTTGCGTTACAGCGTTTTGCGTTACCAGATAGTGTTATGTCAATTATATATATATAGGTAGCTAGCCTATAAAGCAAGTATTACTAAGTGTTCGACACCGAAGCTGACTGTTTATCAAGTGCCTTGTCACCAGGTCATCCAGACCATGGTACGTGTTAGCCAAAATTACACCCGCTCGACCTCCAGTCGAATTTAGCGTTGGGTGGGGTTTGTCAAACCCAGTAGTACTACTCAACAGTGACTCGCTATTCCAAATATTAACCGGTTCGATGTGTAGGACTTCAATTGGTTCGGTTGCCACTTAGCCTTCACAAGTGATATATAATTTACTAACGAAATCTTAAATGCGTTTATCGGAGTATGTTATCTCCCCCAAGTGAAAAGCGTTTAAAACAATTTAAAAGGGGTAAGTGAAACTCACTGTTTGCAAAGAAATTCCCAAATTAAATCACCAAGATGCGCGTCACAGAAAAACTCTCTCTAGCGTTCTAAAACAACAAAGAGATTTTTCTAAGTGTCGGAATATTATCGAGTCTCTAGACCCGGCACATAATACCTATGCACATAACATGTTTCGTGTTTCGTTTGTGAATCGTGTGTGACTTTAACAAGTGTATTTGTGACACATTACATGTGCAAGCAATCATATACATGTCATGTATTCATAAAGTACATCACTAGCAATTACTCCCCGTAAGGGCATTTTGGTCAAATCATGACAATTAACTAGCCATTATTCCCCATAAGGGCAATTTGGTCAAATTATGACAATCAATTAGCAATTATTCCCCGCAAGGGTATTTTGGTCAAAACATAGCAATTATGTGGCAAGTATCATGTTTCATGCATTTTCACAAAACTCAGCAGCTAGTTTCACCGAGACATAAATTCTACTTAAAAGATTGTACTATTCCACCGATCATAGCATCTAAATTAATTTACCAAAAATCATCACAGAAGCATATATGTCTTAGGTTTCCAGAACATATTTTATTATATTTTTATTCCACATAGTTTTCTCACAATCATCAAATCATTACAGCAAACTCATAACAATCAAATTCATGCGCAACCGAATGTTATTTGCAATTCCCGTTAAACGAAAAATTCAATAAATGCAAGACCACTTGGGTTAGGTTCCTAACTCAATAAGTCAACTTCCAGAAGAGGAACCAACCCAATTGGTCTCGTAGTTCATGAGATATAACATTTACAAAACAACCTAACAGCAGGTCTAACAGCTCAGCTTTGCACAACGTTTTTGTAAAATCATAAAAGTTAACCTTTACTTGTCCAAAAATTACAAATTTATACTCTATAGAAACTAGACTCAACCTAGTTTACTGTAGTACCAATAATCTCAACCAATTTTTACCTTTACACCTCGTTACAGTCACTTTAACATCACTAACACATTCTGTCCAGAAACTGTTTGCATCCAAACTCAACATATTAACAATCTATGAACTATCATGCATTCATATAACACTCTAGACTCCATAAACACCATCCATGCACATCAATTACACATTACATACATGATTAGGGTTTTCGTTTGAACTCAAATCAAAGACATAACAATTAACATGTAACAACATTCAATCTAGTTATCAAATCATCAGTTAATCAACAACAATCCTATTAACTACGTACACTCATGAAATCGGCAGCTAGGGTTTGTGATTAACCCAACAAACATCAAAATCAAGTATAAAGGATGCATAGGATAATCAATTATACCTTCCTAGCACATAATTCTTCAATCAAAAGCTTGGATTGAGGGTTGTATGTGTGTGTGAAGGCGACGGCAGCCAAGGGGAGGGGTGCTTGGGTTCCGATCGGGACTTGTGGGGAAAAGAGAATAGGTTAGGGTTTAGTTATTAAGGATATATTTATAATAATAATAAGTTACACTCAAGTCCCTCCACTATCAATTGTTGTTTTTCTAACTTAAATAACTAGTTTACATCTTGAGTTAACGTTTATAACCATGTTATCACATAACACATAAGTCTAACACATAATTATCACATAATTACTGTTTTGACGTTTTTCGTTTATTCATCAATCGTTTGCGTCAACTCGTTTGCGTTTCGGTGCAAATCCCGAAAGACTACACATGTAGTAAGTGTTAAGCGTCATTTAAACCCTAGTTTAAATGTAATGAAGTGTGCGTTATAGATTCAATGATCTTAAGTTTGAATTGACGGAGTTGGGTTAACGGAGTTAACCTGAAATTGACGATTGTCACAAACTTCACGTTTATGATCGTATATGTATTATATGCTTCTTTAATACAATACATAAAATGTAAGAGAACCTTTTATTATCGTTTCAAGCGATCATGCGGTTTCACTTTTGTATCTCCACATTTTGTTCTCATATATGATCAATCCATTTGCCACTTATGGTGGTCGATCTCATTATTAGCATGACTATGTTTACAAATTCCTATGGCGGATCTCATAAGCATCATAAAAGAGATTTTTCTCAATCATGTTCTTGATCATGATATATACGATGTTCATTATATAATCACATTCACTTTAGAGAATAAAGTAAACCAGAAAAATTTCATGGTTTTTATTCTTTTGTTAGACATGCGTATATAAATTTTCCTCAAACCTCGCTTACTCTTTTAATAATATTGCAACTTCAGGAGTATATTTTAGGCATGTCAAATTGAAATCTTTCTCCGTCTATACACCATACTTAAGCTTCTTTTTACATAATAATTCAGAAGTAGATAATGACCAATTCATTTATAATTCATTAGTTCTAAATGTTATAACCTTCAATAGATAATGAGGTATGACACTTTGAGTGTTATATCAATACATACCTATACTCTTTTATGAGAGTTGTATAATAATACACAATTTTAATTAAGTTGTTTTTGGATACCATCTACAAAAATTAATAATCACATACAAGTATACATAAAAACATAGCGATATGACATGCATGTCATCATATAAAACAAAGTTAATAAACCTTTATGAAATAGCATTTTTCATCATTTATAAACAAGAATATATAACTTGTGTATCAACATATTAGGGTATCATTGATGTGCTAAAAGTAGTCAAATAATTATTAACTAAAATTATACTAATCTAAACACTAAGTAATACTCTAGACCCTTAAGCTTAACTTAAACTACTAACCGGCAAGTGAACCGGTCGACTCTAGTACAGCTAAGTAAGTCCGAATATCGAACCCACGAGACTCATTAAATTACGAAATTAGCAAATTAGCTCAACTACAAGACACGACTATTTATTAATAATATTTGAGAGGGAATTTAATACTAATAATTAAGACTTAATAATAATTAACTTATGATTACTTTAGTTAACTAATAATAAAACAAATAATAAAATACTAAAACATAACCCTAATTATTATAATAATAATAAAACATAATCATTACTTATTAATTAATTAATAAACCTTAATCTAATTAATTTAACTAATAAACGATTAAGAAAACTTGGATTAATTCAGATGACAAAGATAACTACCCAGGCCAGAATCCCCAAAGTTACGGTTATTAATTAAATGGAAAACTCAAGTTATGGAACTAGGATCATAAAATAGACCCTTGATAGAAAACCCGAACATGACCCTTGAGCTTCAAGAAGACGCCTATGAATTTCTAACAAGTTTTAAGACTCGCCAGTTTTATATTAAACTTTCTTACGGTTATTTAATCGCTTATGTCTAAGTATCTTTTATGACGAAAACCTACCTTACAGCGCGGAATTCAAAAGATAGCAAAACAGACTCGATTAACTTAATAGACTAAGCTGACAATCAAACCTAGACGGACTCCTTACGAAGAACTAAATCTAGCAATCCCGACAAGCAAAGATCTATCAACAACCTATCACCTTACAACTTTCTAGGCTGACAGCTCACTTTTATCTATTTACTTGATTTTATTGTTTCTATGATTTTAATCGATATTAATCACAAACTAGTCAAGAACACACAGTAAATGACCTAACAAAACCCCATCTTATGAAACAATCAACAAGGGCAATGTGAAACAATAAATCCAAGTAAACAAAACCAAGCAATCAAACGCATCAATTAAATCAAACTCAACCGTTTACTTAGAACATAAAATCCATAACGAAACAAAAATCCAAATAAAATCAAACCGAACTAAGGTTCATCACGACCTAGGTAGTTTATAAGTTTAGCCTAGCATCATAAAGTCTAAATCAAACAAAACGAATAATAACGAAAACATGGTGAAAATCTAAAGAACGAATGATTAAAGGCGATAAAACCCGTAAAACTTCAAACGTAAATGTGTAGCTCTTCACCGGCTGTCATCTTGCCTTCAAAATCACCACGAGACTCGAAAATATGCTCCAAGAACTCCCAAAATCGGCTGGTGGCTTTCAGGTTCTGTCAGGTTTAAGTTAAATGTGTTTAAATAACCAAAACAAGGCCCGACATTAAGCGAAAACGAAATTAATTAAGCCCAGTGTTGCCTAGGCGCCGCGCGGAGGGCATTTGGCCTTCCCCCTTCGCGCGGCGCGGCGTGCTTCTCCATGGGGGCCGGTCTGACCGGCCCGGTCCGACCGGTTCTCTGTTCTGGTTCTTCCTGACGCGTTCCGGATCTCCGTTTCGGCTCGTTTTTCGCCGTTTTTAATCACGATCAAATCCCGGAACCTACGAAACATAGAAACGTTAGTAGTATACAAATCTCGACTAAAAACTAATAAAAACTATTAAAATATTAAATAAAATATACATGAGAAACATAAACATTTAGCATTATATCAATCATCAATCATAATATATCTTATAACAATTTACTCTACTATTAAACAAAATCATATATCTTCGTCAAATAGGATAATGTTTCAACATGTAATCAAATAAATTCCTTCTCTGTAGTAATGATTTATAAAATCCCAAATCTTGAATAAATTTCATAACGAAGGTAAACCCAATATTCCACTATTCAAACCCAATATTCCACTATTGAAATAAACAAAATGCTATTCGAGTGATGTTTAAACAGATATACTAATAAAATGTGTCATTCATAGTAAAAGAAAATTCAATAATAAATTTTGCACACGAGTTCTTTAAACACATTAGCGATTAAGTATATATATTAGAATATTTTTTCCCATAAGTGATAAGTATAACAATAATAACCTTTCCAGTTAATTATATATATATATGCATGAATAAACATAGACTAAATCTCCATGTATTATACATTCTATTATACTATATGTGATAGTGTTAAATTAAAGGATTACGTTATTTGACAAATACTTACTAACAGTGTTCTCAAATAATATATTTACGTAATATCATCATTCTTAATATATGATTATATACAAAGTGAATATCATATAATACATCCACACTACACAACTATAATAACAGGTATGATTTTCAATGAAATCAATGTAAGACTGTAGATCAATTGTTATTCATAATTATTTCCAATGATGTTCACTTGTTTGAAAATTCAATACAAACTTTCAATTCGACAATATACATAACTTCATTAATTAGTTCCAATATAATTTACACCACTACCCAATATTGGCTGGAAGTAAGTTAATATAAAATTATATTGTAAATAAACTAAATATATTAGTAGTTTTATAAAAATATTGGAATAAAGCCTTCTAAACCACAGGGTCATCTTCTACATATCAGGGATTTAGCCCTACGTAATGCATTTGAAATATAACATTATTTGAGATATCATGTCCATATATAATTCATTTAAAAATATATAAGATAGTATTAGAAAACATCAAATAATATTTATTTACAGTTATAATCATTCTTTTATGAATTCAAACAAAAAATAGGAACATCATAAACTGAGATTATTATAATTTTCCTTAGTAGTTATCATGATATTCAAATATATAAGTTTCCACTATTTGGTTAGGATCTGGAGAATAACAAAATAGAGCCAACAATGAAAGTCGACCATTAGAGATTACCCACAAAACCGATTGCCGTCATGCGATATTTATTTATTTATATTCAAATAGTTAATGTAAATAATTTGATTTATTGAGCTATGTATAATTCATAATTGTATTGGAATAATAAAGATAATATATTAAAAAAACAATATCGACTTACCTTATGATGTGCAATCCAACTCCATAAACAATTCGTGTTGTAAAACTAGCCTAATAGCTAAATAAGATGAGAAAGAGATGTAGAGAGAAAGAGAGAGATTTCATTAATAAGATATTAATAAGATGTATATTACAATGAGGTATAATAAGATGTATAAAAAGAGAAGATAACTTGGACAATAAGCCTAATCTATATTAGGTATTGATAACCACCATAATATATATTTATAACACACATAAAGAATAAAGAGATAAGTGAAGGAAATTCCATCCCACATTGGTGGAGGAAAGAAATGGAGAAGGAACCACCATAGTATAAATAGGTTTGTAAGTTCGTTGTCCCACATCGCTGGATTATAAAACTAGTGAACACTTTATAAGAAAGAAAATTTCCATGTTAATGTTCTTATAAGACATATCACACCCAGTGGTCCTAGCGGTTCGCACCCCGAACGCACACAGGCTCGGGCGAAGTGCGATGGGCGCAATGTAGCGCTTTGATGGCGCACTTTGCACTTCGCATTTCGCATTAAGGGCCGCCTTAGTGTTTTTGTTGGGAATTAAGATTTTTAAAAAAATAAAAAAATAAAAATCCTTCAATCGCGATACGCGACGGGTTTAGACTACCCATCGCGTACCGCGACGTGGAGGTTACGCATATGACACGTAGCCTGCCACGTGCTCGACATAGCTACGAGATTCTTCGCGATACGCGACGGCCGTTGTGTATGGCCATCGCGTACCGCGATGAGGTCCGAAATCAGCTATAAATAGGTTGAGAATGGGACGTTCATTCTTTGCACCAAAAGCTTTGTTCTCTCTAAATTCTCACACACACATATAATTATATATTAATAGTATAATGCTCGAGTATCGTAACGATATCCTATCCGATCGAAAGAAATATACACGAATCCGAAAGCTCTGCCTGTTAAGGTAAGACATTGTGCCATCGTGTAAAGTTTCTACTCTCGTGATTATCGTTATGATTATTGGGTTTAACCCAATAAGGGTTTAACTCTATAAAACTTATGTTTGTATCAAAAGGGATTAAATTCCCGGTTTATCATAATAATGATCATGATGTTTTTATAACTCTGATCATTTTCCTAACTACAGTTCTGATGAAACTTTACGCTGCAAAATAATTTAATAAACACCGATACCACCAATCAATGTTCACGGCTTTCCTCCCAGGGTATAGGGGTCGGGGGCTGTGACAAAAAGTGTTAACACAATAAAATAAGTTTGGTCTGCTTTTATAGACAATCTGCCAACACAAACATGATTTAGACATTAAACCACATGTCATGGTTTATTCATCTCATTCTTCATCATTTACCATGTCAATGCTATCTTAACTTTTTCTCTGTCATTCAACCCATACTATACCTCATTCTCCATCATTTAATTTTATTTAATAACAAAAGGAAATTAACAAAAGTAAAAAATGATTGGTTGAGAGATCAAAAGACCACACGACCACTCTCACTACCACCCGTCATGCGTGACTAAGGGAGAGTGCGCATAGTGTTTCTTTTCTATCATTCTCAGTCTCGCAGCCCGTAGGCCCCTTCCATGAGCTTAAATGAACTATACTATATTCTTAGTTGAAAGAAAACACAAGATATAAAATCAAGTAACCTATTTTATTTCTTCAAATGTATACAAAAACTCAAAAAGAGTTGAAAAGAAGATATATTCAAAGAGGGAAAATAGTGGGCCATAGCAACCCAAATGCAAAACAAGAAATAACCTGAGGAAGCATAATAATCCAAAACCTTATTTAAAAAAAGGAGGGAAATCCTGCACACAACAAAAAAAAGATAATAAAACAAAATGAAAATGGCATTGGAAAACCAACATACCCTTCCTTATTAATACCAGTCACACACACCCCATTTTCTTTATAAAAAATTAGGGTTTCAGTAACATTATTATCAGTTTAATCGGAGATGACAACTGCGGCGGCTGCTGAGAAGAAAGACAAGGAGGAGGCGAAAGGTGGAGAGTTGTTGTTTTGTGGTACGACGGCGTGGGATGCCGTTGGCCGGCAGAAGGGGTTATCGGAATGGAGCTTGGTTTCTCCCACAAGGCTCCGGCCACTCGTCGGAGTTGATATTCGTTATGTGGCTGCTGGTTCTGGTTAGTCAGTCAGTCAGTCAGTCTTCTTGCTCATTAATAAGTAGTTGTTTTGCACCTTCATGAGTGATTCTGTTTGAGTGTTTTTGAGGGTTATGTGATGTGGGTATGCTATATGTTTGCTGACTAAGATGAGTTTTTTTAGCCATTGTGTCATACGGGCTGTGTGGTTAGGCGAAACTGAGGCTGTTTGTCCGTGTGACTTAATGAAGTGACACGGGCCTGCCTGACGTCAAGCGAGCACATTTGATGTCACGTGGGCCCATTTGAAGTAACACGGGCCCATTTGACGTCATGTGGGCCTGTTTGAAGTCCCACGAGCCGATTTGACGTCACGTGGGCCTGTTGAAGTCACACGGGCCAATTTGACACCACATGGGCTCATTTGACGTCACGTGGCCCATATGAAGATATATGGGCTTGGACGATGTCACACGGGCCTGGATGATGTCACATGGCCATAACGATTAGGCAAAAAGAGGTCATACAGCTGTGTGACTTACTTAAGGGAGTGACACGGGCTTGTTTGAAGTGACGACGTGGAACTGTTTGACATCACACGCGGCAAGTATGAAGTTATATGGGCTTGGGTGATGTCATACGGGCATAATGATTAGGCGAAAAGGTCATAAATGCGACTTATTGGTGGTTATATGAGTAATTTCGTTATTAGTCAAAAAGTTATACACATCCTATGATTTGGACTTCATATGAATTTTTTAGTCCCATCATTCGGGCCCTGTGACCATCAACACAAGCCGTTTGACCACTTTTCGCACTGCCATATGACCCATATAACAAAATGGTGCCTTATAGCACATTAGCTGTGTTTGTATAGCGGGCCTCGGTTTAATGTTTTTGAAATGTTTTGGTGTAGCGTCTTGTCATTGCGTGGCATTGGGTGTTGATGGACGTTGCTATACTTGGGGTCGCAATGATGTAAGTTAAATTGCTGTATCAAGATTCAGTTTTTATTAATTCTGAACTACTACTAAACTGCATTCTATAGAAATCAAGCGAATATTATTGTGTGTTTGCAGAAGGGTCAGCTTGGACATGGAGATCGAATGAGGCGTGATGAGCCAACTGTAGTCTCAGCACTTGCTTCGTGAGTTTTTATTCACTTTTTAAAAACTGATTTGTGTAATATTGAATAATCGAAATCAGAAAAAACAATGGGTTGTATTAGATAGTGCTTAATTCACCATCCAAAAACCAATCACTTGACCACTAAATGGTCTTGATTATCATCAAGATTGCATGTAGCATCTCATTAAACCCATTATATTTAATTTGGTATTTTGGGTACAAAATTTCAGGTACAAAATTGTAAAAGCCGGGAGTGGGAAATCCCATACGGTTGTAGCAACCGAAGATGGTCTCTCTTTATCTTTTGGTTGGAATAAACACGGTCAACTCGGTACAGGCTCAGTAAAAAATGGTGAGTTCACTAATTATTTTAATTGTTGAGTGCTTAAATAGTTTTGACGATTAAAAACACAATCAATTTCTCTTTTGCAGAAGTTGAGGCAAACCCAGTATGCTGTTTAGTAGCTGAAGTCACAAATGTTGCATGTGGAGCTGATTTTACCGTTTGGTTGACTTCTGTTGAAGGCGCTTCGATACTGTATGGTCAACACTATAGTTAACACATTTTCTTTTACAATATAATTTAGTTTGTCATTTTGTGGTATGTTAATTTGTAGAACTGCTGGACTTCCACAGTACGGTCAACTTGGACATGGAACTGACAATGAGGTATACTTAGTAGGCTTGTAAACGAACCGAACGAACACGAACAGAGCATGTTCGTGTTCGTTTGTTTATAAAAGCTATCTCTGTGGCATTATTTATTTTACATTGTATACTATATTAATTATGATATATTGACATCATAAATTTATGATGTATATTATTTTTTTTAATTTTCAGTATAATACAAAAGAGGGCTCCGTGAAGCTTGCTTACGAAGCGCAACCTCAGCCCAAAGCCATAGCTTCTTTTGCTAATGAAACTATAGTAAAAGTGGCTTGCGGATCAAATCATACTGGTTTATATTTATCTCTATGAATCTTGTTTATATTTTTATAATAATTTATATTATGATTCTTTTGTATCTAATATGGTTGTGTTTAGTTGCTGTGGACTCGAAGGGCTACGTGTACACGTAAGTTATCTTGCACAATTGCTGTCATATGTTGACAAAATAAGTTTTAGATAATTTATGTGGATCTTTATATTAAACATTTGCTTTATGAATTGTTGTAGGTGGGGCTTTGGTGGATACGGAAGGTTGGTACTTTCTAACTGTCAACAGGTCGATTCGAGTCATGGTTTGTTTTTAATGAGTCAAATGAGTCGTAATTAAAATAAGTTAGATATAAGGAAACTGGCTAATCAGGTTGAAAGCTGTCCAAAGTATATATTTAGTGCTTACATACACTTAAACGGTTCGTGGTTTGGTTGACCGGTTAACTTGGCAACCTGTTTACTTAAACAAGTCGACTAACTCATTTACAGTTCGATTACAACAAATTTACAAACCACCAACCTGTTTGACTCGTTTAGATAAACTGGTTGAACGGGCCCTGTTCCGTTTTACATTTATCTTAAGTCTGTTTGGGTAGTATTTTTAGTAGGGGTGTGCCTGAAACCGAAAACCAATCTGTTGCCGAACAGAATAGACTTCCGGCTCGGTTTTGTTTTTGCATGTAGTTAAACCAACCTGGAAAATTATGAATTTCAATATTTACATCTTGATTTATAAGCAATTGATAATTATAATAATTTAATAATTAGTGTTACCCAAATATTTTAGCCCAAATGTATAATACAATTGTTTATTATTTAACAAAAATAGATCGGCCCAAAATATTAAGCCCATGTTCCTTGTTTTGAGTCATTTTTCTCAGTCCAAAAATTTCAAGCCCAAATGGTAAACCTGGAAAAACCGAAACCAAAAAAACTGAACTGCATGGTTTTTAAAATCTCAAAAACTGGATTTTTGTTTCTTGTGGACTTGAGCCCAAAAACACCCCCATGCACACCCCTAATTTGAAGTAAAGTTATTTTTTCTTATCTTAATAACAGGCTTGGACATAGAGAGCAAAAAGACGAATTTAGCCCTCGTCGTCTTGATGTTTTCACAAAACATAACCTTGTACCTCCCAGTGCAGTTGTTTCTGCTGGTTCTGTCAGTTCTTCTATTACTGCTGGTAAGAAACAAATGCCTTCTCAATATAAATATTAAACAGATAATATCAGGAACAAAATATTTGGATTGTGACTTGTGAGGGGCAAATTTGTAATTTCAGGTGCAGGACAGATGTACATGTGGGGCAAGATTAAGAACTCCGGTGATGACTGGATGTACCCCAAACCGCTCATGGATCTCAGGTTTGAGTTTAATGCATCTCTTAAACTGTTTTGATGACATGACAACTTTAAGATTATTATTGTTTTTTGTGTTTTAGCGGTTGGAATATACGGTGCATGGATTCAGGCAGTATGCACCATTTTGTTGGTGCAGATAGCTCGTGTATAAGTTGGGGGCCTGCTCAATCGGGTGAACTTGGATACGGGCCCAACCAACAGAAGTATGTTACATTGTTTTAAGGTTTCATTGTGTGTGTTTTTTTGTCTTCTAGTTGGTTAATATTGCTTTTTGTGCTGTAGATCTTCTTCAATACCGAAGAAGGTAGATTCGCTTGAAGGCATGCATGTTATAAGGTTTGTTAGGATCACATGATCATTTTCAGAACGTGTGTAAAAAACGCGTATTGTTTTTTTATTATGTGATTTTATTTATTGTGTTGTTTTGTAGTGTGGCGTGTGGTTTTGCACATTCGTTGGTGGTAATTGATCGGACAAATGTTGGTGATCAGCTTGATCAGGTAACCCCTTGACCAGTTTACTATTTAAAAGCATGTTTAATGTTTTGATTGTAACTATTTTATATTCAGTCACATTTTTGGTTGGTAAATTTGTATTATTAGAGAATAAATATGCAAAGGTAGAATAAAATAAAATTTTAGTTGCATGTCGTGAACATATTCGATGAACATGACACATTTAACACCCTTGGGTAAAATAAGAGAGTTACTTCAACCGTGTAATATAAGAAAGATAATTATTTAATTTATTTTGTAATCGTATTTGTATATGATAATATCTAAGCCATTGATCCTTGGCTGTTTACAGCTTGAAATTTATGATGCAAAAGCTACTGGAGAAGCGGTTGAACAACCTAGCACTAAACCGCCATCTGCCAAAAAAACCAACAAAAAGGCGGCTGCTGCAAAAACACCCAGCAAGCGAAAGAAAACCAAAGAACCTTCTGATTCAGAAGATGAAGTGGAAAGTCAAGAAGATAATAATGATGATAGTGATTCGGAAGCTAACGGTGTTGCTGAAAAGACGAGTAAAAGGGGCGGGAAGGCTTCAGGCAGAGGCGGTGGGCGGGGCTGCCAACCTGCCGCCAGCAAGAATGGTGGTGGTGCTGCACCGGCTAAGAAAGGAAGAGGAAGACCAAAGAAGGCGTGAGTTGACCATGGATTGTAGTTGTAGCAAGTTCACTAACTTTGTATTTTGATTCGAGTACTAGAGTGGGCTAATTATTGTGGACGAATCTTGTTTTGTGTCGCTGAACGGTTATTTTGAAAACGTTTGTGGAATGTATGATATGGAGGGTCGAAAGGCCCGGGTCCAGCCTGTGGTTAAAATGGCTCGATCTTTTCTTTTAGTGGCTTGTGTAATGGCTCGTGGTTACTTATTTTTTAGATGCATGTCACATTCCTTACATATTCAAACACGCAATTTTCGTAACCTTGATAAGTGAGCTTGTATGGTTGACAAGTTAGTAGGATAGTCTTTATTTGTTGCCTACTGGAATATAACATTTTTTAATATGTTTGTTATGTATGCTTCTAATAGTTCAATGTCATTCGGACAATAAAATATGATACCATTGGTGTGATTAGTCTTCTCACATCCTTTTTCAGGCTTTGAGAGTATGATAAGTATAGTGTTTGTGTTGATAGGAAGCTAATGAGTAGATTATATGATATTTCCGTGTATTATGCCAACACCTCATCAAGTATTTTCGTTAACACTTATGGTGCGAGTGGTTCGCATAATAGAATGAAATTGGAATTTGAACTTTACACCAAGATGTGTTTGATGTACAAAATTTGTTGGAATTATAACTTTAATCTCATTCTTAATGAATTTGGTTGGTCTGGCACCGTTACCTTCTGACACTTGTGCTCCAACACCGTTGTGATCCAACTCTGATACGTTTTATTGAAGAATATTGGTATGGTTCCGGTGCTGCTGCATTATGTGCCCGGCGTATCCGGTGTCCGGTTACATGTGTACCACCACACTACCAACGCGGGTTTACACGTCTAGCATTGGTTACACGCGTACCGACATCAAGTTATGGAACTACCAAAGATCACACTTCCACAAGTGGATGCATATTCATTTTTGGGGAGGTGTTATATCTTGGGCATAAAAGAAACAAACTTGCATTACTGATTCAACAATGAAATCCAAGTTTGTGGCATTAGTAGCAACTGGTAAAAAAGCCGAGTGGTTAAGAAATCTTATTTATGAAATTCCATTGTGGCCTAAACCGATATCACCTATATCTCTCAGATGTGATAGTGAAGTTGCCTTGGCTAAAAGTGTACAATGATCTAGATACTTTTACCTTATCTAACATTTAACTACAGGGATATTATATCCATACCTATTTATCTTTGGACATACTTATTACTTGACTACATGTGGTGTAAAGTCAATATTTTGGCAGCAAAAAATCTGCATCACCATCTCATTCACGGATAAGAATGCATAAAAGGTGAGATATGGTGCTGTTTAATGATTCATTTCTTGTACTATCTTCTAGTATATGTTTAGTGTGTTATCATTTTGTTTTGTAACTTATTTGGTTTATTGTGAACCAGATATATATTAGTAGCAATATGTGATAATGAAATATGCTTATTCCTAATAACATGTCACCCTATATATATTTTTAGCTCGGTAAAGCCAAATATGAATCCAAATTGATATGTTAATAGTTAATATATAAATAATGAACATAATACATATCTACATCATTTATATTTACAATGATTTCGTCATATACTTTAAGCGAGGTTGTAATTTATAAATTTAATCTACACATATTCTTGATAATGATGCTTAGTGTGTGACCCTTCGGGATCATATGTCATTAACAATGTCATTGTATGTTGTGCCTTGGGCACATATATCCAACAAACTCAACATAACTTAACCGATCATCTCACCAAATCGTTAGGTAGTAACTTATGCACAAGTCGGCTATAAGGATAAGGTCATTGTTCCCCTAAAATTGTTCATGTTAAGAGATTCAATTCCCAACTAATATGAAATCAGGTGTTGAATTAACTATGAAAAACTGAACATCTAAATATCGGAACACATTATTAACATCATTCCAAGGCACAAGTTTGGACAATTAGACCTTTAAGTTGAGAAGGTTGAAGTTTAACCTCTCAATAGTTCTTTTGAAAATTGCATATGCCTGTGTAAGAGTAAAAGAACTACCTATATGTATAAAATTTAGCCGCTTCAATGAAGCTTGCGACTCGGCTTCTATGTACTCATTGGAAAGAAAGGGACACAAGGTTAGTAAAAGATAGTGTCAAGAAAGAATATATAAGTATGTAAACTTTTGTGTATACTATCTTCATGTATTCACTTCGAATAACAAAGGTTCAATCCATAGTGACACCTTCATATTTGAATACGTGGAATGTGTAATATAATATGATGAAATTTAGTTGTCATGATATTTCATTTATGCATAAGTATATTTTTTGTACATGTCTATTTAAGTGAACAAGGATTACACTAAAATGAGGGATGAATGTTGGTGATTTTAGTGCCATGAAGCTATTTTGGGCAACTAGGGATTCACTTAAGACCAAATGAGAAATTAGAATATACAGTGATACAAGGTAAGAGATGCATATTGCACATCTGATCATGATTGTTTCAATTTCTGGTAGTGCAGGCATGATGCAACACCATCAGTAGTAGTTATAGAGGTTCTACTACTGCTACTACTACCGGTATTTACGGCTTTTTGATAACTACTAATAGTAGCTATGGAGGTTTTATAACTACCAAGGGTGGTTACAACAACAATCACACACAGTAAAATTCCATATTTAGCAAAGCAATTGGTAAGGTTTGAAGATGGTTGGATGTAGGCTGACCATTATCACATGGGATAGAGAGGTTGCTTTTAAAGAAACCATGTGAACATGAAAATGGTATCAGTAACATAGAGTGCAACTATATAGCATGAATATAAACAACCAAAATGATGCAGCATGAAAAGTAGTAGTAACATATAACGTTTGTAAACTTCCAATAAAATCATAATCATAGAAAGACAATGGCAATAGGAAGGTAACATGCAAAAGTCGCCAACAATATACATAAAGTTAAGGGTTATCTGGTCGTCTCTAGATGCTCGTGGTTTGTCGCTTTGGTATATGAAACTCACATGAATACATGAACTCGTTCTTGTCAGAGGTATGAGTTTAATCCGACTGAAAGTTCTTGAAAATACCAAATTATTTCGATACGAAAATATTCCACGACCCTCAGATTATTCAACCCTCACAAAACTCAAATCCCCAACGCTCTTTACGAGTCCAACTTAAGCTTGAAAACGAGCTAAGCTCAAGCGTGAACTACCGAACTAGAGTATCTAAAATCTAAACAAGCCTACGCAATGGTGTTAAAACTGTTGATACAATATAATATTTTAGTTCATGCCACCCAAACAAACATAATCATCTTAACTTTAAACGGGCTTTCTGGGCCCAAGAAAACTGCAAACCCTCTTAACACCCGGCCCAGAACTCGAAACCCTAAGGGGGTGTTTGGTACAGAGAATGGAATTATAGAGAAATGGAATAGAGAAATGGAATTGCAGAGAAAGGGAATTGGTCTGGAGAATGAGAATTGACTGTTCTGTTTGGTAGTACAGAGATTTCAGTAGAGAAATATAGTTGAGAATCATTTCTCTTGTTTGGTACATAGAAAATAAACAGAGAATTATATCAACTTTATCATTAGCACAAGTATTTTTTTCATAACAAATATTTATTAAAAAATAAAAAACAGTCAGATGAGAGTGGTGGTGACATTACTTGAACAATAGGTACGTTTACTATGTGCCATGAAGCAGTCAAGTATCTGAAGAAAGGAGGACCTGGAAGAAGCTCAGATGAGAGTGGTGGAATAATATTGAATATCAGTGCTACTCTGCATTACACAGCTGGTTGGTACCAAATTCATGTAGCTGCTGCTAAGGTTATACAAAAAGATTCTAAATTTAAGTAAACATTATGTTTATATACATTCATGTATGTATGTTTCTTTAATGTGTAATATTATAGGCTGCAGTAGATGCTATTACAAGGAATCTGGCATTGGAATGGGGTACTGATTATGACATACGAGTCAACGGGATTGCGCCTGGGCCGATAAATGACATTGCTGGCATGAGAAAACTCGGGTCAGATGAAATAAAAGCCGAGACCAGGGCGAAAAGAGGAAGTGAAAACGCTTTCTAGAATTGTGGAAAAACGTTCTCGAGCTGCACCCACCGGGGTACCTTCTAGCAAACTCTAGCCTACCAGAAATCTGATTAATATGCATATTTGGTGATAACAACTTTTGGTATTGATGTAATTTTCTTGAAAACATTTGTGATCATTCTAGCTGTTTATCGGTCAAAAATACAATAAATATAAGAAAACAAAAAATAGAAAAGCATGTTCCTTTGGTGATACAAATTTGACTTTTTGTTGGTCAACATCTATGAAGAGGTGCAGGGTAAACATCGAGTGGTTGGTATCTCAAACGTTCATTGTGAGGTATCGGTCCTTCCTGTAAAAACAAACAAACCAAACCCGTCAACTACATTTCACAAACTACTGAATTGATATTATTAATATTTTAACTTAAAAATATATAACACGTACGTCATCTGGATTTATTTGGAAGGGCTTAACGAAATCTTCAAACATCTGTGGGGATAATCCGCTTATCTTATCTTTAACTTCCTGAAATTATCCAATCAAACTTTAAAATGTAAACATGACCTAATTTCAACTAATCTGTGGGATCCCAATTATTAACATCCTGCAAAAAGACAACATATTTCCCAAATGTGGGTAACCCCGAACACCAATAAACTCATTTAAGCACAATGTTATAAATACCCCGACTAGGCGCCGATTAATCCCCATTTGTCCAAAATCGGTCAAAATTGAAAATTTTACACAAATTTAAATATATATTCCAATCCGATCAATCTTGACTAATATCTATTAATCCTGATTAATCACTAGTCCCTATCCCACCGCCCGACTAGCGCCTAGCGATTTCTACAACACTGTTTAAGCACAATTTAGGATTACAACTACCTTCCAACGCTCCCATTCATTCCAATTCTTGAATTCAGCTTGAGACTTCAATACAGAATCTTGAAACTCACCCATAAACCCATAAACCTTAGAACTTGCATCTTTCAAATCAACCCCAGTTTCTTTCTTCAACGAATCCCCTAAATAATTAACCAACCCTCTGAATTGTTGAACATGGCCGCTAGCCACCATGAGGGTTTAACAAACAGCAAACAAGACCCACAACCGTCAGTCACGGGGCTTTACATCAGAAACCCTAACCAGGCCACCACACCACCGTCACCTAGGGTTCAGAAATTGAACCCGACAACAGTAGGCAAACGGGGGCGACAAACGACCATCACATCGCACATAGAGGGAGAGAAAAAGAGCATTTCTGATTATGATTAAGGTTTTGTGGGAAAGCGGTGGGTACACACAGATGGAAGAAAAACCTACTTGATACAGCAAGCACAGACAAACTACACAGAACTCAACATCTCAAAACCCAGTTCGTACGATTAATAATAATAAAGTGAAAAGGAAGCTGATATATATAGATTGAATGCTTATGGATCTGTTAATCGGAAATTTGAACCATACCTTGTTTTGGGTTGCGGTGCTCTGAAGGAGGAAGCTGGTGATAGAAGTGAAAAGGAAGAGAACGGAAGTGAGAAATGAAACCCTAGAGAAATGATTTCTCCGCTTTTTTTAGAGAAAAGAAATCAGGGAAATGGAAATGGTTTATTTCCATTTCTCACCTCTTTCTTTCGTAAACAAACAAGAGAATTGTTTTCATTTCCATTTCTCGCCCCCCAATCCTATGTACCGAACACCCCCTAAAACTTATGAACCTAGCCTCTTCCTTTTTATAAACACAAAACCATTTTCATCACCGCCGTCGTCTCTCTAGATCTTCAGCTGCAGAAATGGTGAGTCCAAATTCAATCTCTCAATTTCATAATAAATTTATAAACAAAATTCCAATTGCTCATATAATTTTATCATAACTGAAGGCTCCAAAGAAGGGAGGAAAGGCAGTGGCAACAAAGAAGAAGACGGTACAATTATTATTATTATTATTATTATTATTATTATTATTATTATTAAACTTTATGTTTAGAATATGTTTATGATTTATTAAATTTGATTGATTAAATTAGGAGAAGGTAGTGAACCCGTTGTTCGAGAAGAGGCCGAAGCAGTTTGGAATCGGTGGAGCATTGCCGCCAAAGAAGGACGTCCACAGGTTCGTCCGATGGCCGCAAGTTGTCCGGATTCAGAGGAAGAGGAGGATTTTGAAGCAGAGGTTGAAGGTTCCACCGGCTTTGAACCAGTTCACTAAGACCTTGATAAGAATCTAGGTATTTGTTCTAATTATTATTATTATTACACTTTGATAGTTTTATGGTGGTTAGTAAGTGATTTATAGCTTTATATTTAAACATGATACATGGATTCAAATTTGTAAAATGAGCTTATGTAGGTAGTAGTGAATTAGAGTTTGACTAGTGATTTAGTTTGATTGGATTTTTACTATACTTGTTATTTTTAAATATATATATACAATTATCTATGTAACATTGTATATGTATACATAAACATTTTTATATGTAGTTTTTATTTATATACACATTTATATCTATATATATTGAATAACCTAAAATTGGCTAGAAACTGCTGCAAGTTGCTGGAATATGGCCAGATTTAATTTTGTTGTCAAGTTCCGATTTGCAAATAATTGCCGATCAGTCTTGAAATTTACAACACTGGTTTAACTTGTCTTCAGAGACATTAGATGCTTGAAAATGTTTGAAAGTTGTTTATTAGCAACAAGCTAGGTGTATTTCTTGCTTTGTAAAACTGCTTTTTGGAATATGCAACATGATATCTATAAGAGTTAGTTTCTTTCGATTACAAGTTACAATATAATAACATGTTACAAACACATTCAAACTTATTTTTTGATTTACATCAAGTAGTTAGTGTTTGTGGGCTACAATATTGTAGATGTAAACTCCTTGTTAATCCAAATACTTTTTTGGAAACTCCTTGTTAAAAAGTCATAAGACCTTTTTAACTTATTACAAAAAGGCCTTTTCACAACAAATAAGGAATCCCAAACACACCCTTAGTTTATATTTACAAGTGGCTAGTTATTGAATTGCTATGTGATATATCTGTTTTTGAATATGTAGCAACCAACTTGTTCAAGATGCTGCTTAAGTACAGGCCTGAGGATAAGGCTGCTAAGAAGGAGCGCCTCGTGAACAAGGCCAAGGCTGAATCTGAAGGAAAGACTGTAGAAACAAAGAAGCCTATTGTTGTGAGGTATGGTCTTAATCATGTCACATATCTCATTGAGCAGGTTAACTATCATACTTTTTGATAAACTAAGTTAAAACATACTGTATACTGTGTTGTTGGCAATTTTTTTAAGTTTTATTTACTTCCATTCAGAACAAGGCACAATTGGTTATTATTGCTCATGATGTTGATCCCATTGAGTTGGTTGTCTGGCTTCTTGCATTGTGCAGAAAGATGGAAATCCCATACTGCATTGTTAAGGGAAAATCTCGTCTTGGAGCTGTAAGTTTCTTGATTTAAAACTAGTCAAAATTTAATTTTGGTGGTTTAGTTGTTTTAACGTGATCAATTGTTTATTTAAAACATTTTTCTACTCACATTTTTAGGCCTTATATGGTGATTTTAAGTCTTTTTTTAAATGTTTTTACTATGGCATGTTTGTTTGTGTTCATTAAGTATTACAATTAATGAACGAAGACAAACAAACACGAACACATTTATTTTCTTAAAAAATGGACGCGAACATGAAAACTTTGTTTGTTTAACTGATGGTTTTTTATTAGAGTTAAATGAACATTGTAGTTCACACTTTTATTTGTTTTTAAGTTCTGTTATGTTTATTTATTTGTGTTTAATTATTTAGTTATTCGATAATTTTTCTTTTTTACTCATAATGAATGAATGTGAACAGACATACACTATCATTTTTTTAGCGAACTAACGCATACAAGAAAACTCCGTTTGTTCTACCATCTTTGTTCAATTGTGTGTTTGGTTAAGTTGAGCAAATGACCACAAACATGCTCTTTTGTTTACAAGGCTATTTACGCATTTTATTATTTTCTGAAAACAGTATATGGTATATGACTTTCATTATTATGTTTTGGCATTTTCTTTGCATGTATCAGATTGTTCATCAGAAAACAGCATCAGCTCTGTGCTTGACCACAGTTAAAAACGAAGACAAAATGGAGTTTAGCAGAATCTTGGATGCTATCAAGGTTTGATTTTTTGTTTTATCCAATGTTTTTATATTTTTTTTAAAAACAATTTCTTGTTTGATTGTCGAGTTTAACATCTTTTCTTGGTATTTTAGGCCAACTTTAATGACAAGTATGAGGAGTATAGAAAGAAGTGGGGCGGTGGGATAATGGGTTCCAAATCTCAGGCGAAGACGAAGGCCAAAGAGAGAGTTTTGGCCAAGGAAGCTGCTCAGAGGTTGAATTAGATATTATCTTCTTGATGTATTGTATGCATTTTGGATCTTGGGAAGTATTCCATTTAGAAACTTTTGTTTTTAAAACTTTATTTGGTTGTTTTGGAAGTTCAAATCTTATGTTCGACTTGCGTTTTATAATTTTGATCCCTTTGTCTGTAGAGGATCGTAGACAAGACTTTTCCTTTTAGGGGATATAAGGCTTCCTTTAAAAATTTTCACCATAGATAGGCTTGGTTTACAAGCACGAGGTCTCGCTTTCACTTTCGAGGATGTTGTTTAAGTAATTGAAGTATCCAACCGTTTAAGCGTGCTGAACCGATACTTTCGATACTGGTACTAAGTTTTTGGGAAAATCGGGATTGATATTTTTGTTATCGTTACCGGCCGGTACCGAGTAGAGGTGTACAAAATCGATTTTTTCCCTAAACCGAACCGTTGTTGAAACCAAATTGGTTTGGTTAAACCATGGTTCAAACTGGTTTGACTCAAATCGGTTATGTTTAGAAACCAGTTTAGGAATTTGGCAGATAGAGCTGGTCAAAGTTGGTTCGCTTCGATTTAAAACTGGTTTAACAGTTAAAGAGGTGTGTGCAAGAGAGAAAATGTGTAAAAAAGGGAGTCTAAGTAGCAAAAAGAATGTCTGAATAGCTAATGCCAACGTCACCAAATCTTCTTTTTCAATTCATTTTTCTAGGCATTGTCCATTTTTTTCCCCCTTTTCATATTTCATTAGAGAATTCATAGTAGCCTCCCAATATATACATGAGTGAGTGGGTCTGCATGCTTATTTGAATATTTGGAAAAACACTATTCATTCCCATTAAATGTTTAATAATTTTAAAAGTGCTTGTGAATATAGGATAGAAAGAAAAAATAGTGATAACATTACAAACAAAATATAATTTAATTTAATTGATCAAAAAAGAAAGATATAGTGATTTTTGTGTAAATATAAAAATGAGAATGAGGAGGACGGTGAGCTAGTTTTCTTCAAATGAATTTTAAAGATATTTTGATAAATTAAAAGATCATTTTGTCTTAAAAAAAGATGGCATTTCCCTAAGAATTGCCAAAAATTCTCATTTTGTCTTGGTCTTCCTATGTATATCATGATTCATGATATAATATTTTTGATAGAACTTCAAAATTAGATTCTTTGATTAAACTGAAACAAGTACAGATAGTACCCAATTTCGAGAATGGGTGATCTCCAAATAACAAAGGTTTAGAACTGAAGAGGTAGGTCCCTGCAAAGACTAGTTGGACCCGCAAGACACACCTTGAAGAGGTACGTCTGCGCAAAGACCAACTTGATCCGCATGACCCACCATGCTCAGAGATGAAGACCTTACACGCAGTAAGCCAGCTGTTCCCGCAGGAAAGCCTCCCTTGGTACAGTACCCTGCCTGTTCCCGTAGCTGTGGGTACAAGCCAAGAAGGAAGGCTACCCGCACTAACTATACTTCAGCAATGTCACCTGAAGGAATGAGCAGGGCGGGAATATTCCCGCCCAAAAGAGCCAGTCCGTACGCTTCTAGAAGATCTTTTGTACTATACCTACCAAGGTATGGACAAATAAACAAGATCTGACAAAAGCAGCCCATGAACCAATCACAGGGTGACAGCTCACCGACAATAGTACGAGGAGGAGCACGCTCCAGTACAAAATGTCACTATCAGCCGCTGCCTACCCACCAACTCCCATCGTGGCACGAACGTAGCCCGTGGTTGGTGGAAAATGAATATTATATACAGCTGGCCATACCTGCTTGGAAACCTACATTCGGCTATAAATACTCCAACACCTTAGAACGGTATGATCATCTTATCTTCTCTAGCTATTTCTCTCTATATACACTTATATTCAGAGCAATCTAGTCTGATTCTCACGCCGGAGGGTGGTCACAAGGAGGAACCCCCCTTCTCAGTGACGAGCTCAAGGTGTCTGTTTTGCAGGTCGAGAAGAATAACCATCTTTGCTGGACCTAACCCTCGTGGGAAACATTTACTTAACCCCCAGATTATCCTTAATCTGCCGGGGTCATTTAGTGTTTCTTCAAGAACCCAAATCTGATAAACATAAACATCGACATACAAACAAAGTGCAGAAAAACAATAACTTAAACTAAACTGAGGTGGGAACACTTATGACATGAAACCACCACTCCTAACATCGTGGGTTAACCTCCATCTCTTACAACTTCAAACATTTTCCTCCATTTAATTTCCCTCCATTCAGCTCCAATTGGGCTTGCTTTGACCCAACATGACCCACTGGGTTCGTATCAATTTTATTATGTAATATTGTAACTCGACCCAACTCTAAAGATCTGACTTTAAGTTGAAAGATGGCTGAGCAAGAAAAACCGACCCAGTAGAATTTTTATTTTTTTGAACGACTTTTTTTTGTGCTCAGGCTATTGTGTTCTTTAAATTTGGAGAACTCTGTTAACACACTCTGCCATACTATGTTGTCTTAACCAGACTCATGCTGGTTTTAGATTTTGGCTTGGGCATTTCCCTATGAAACCATACCTTAGGTTGCCACTTAACAGTGACACACGGTGAGACTTAAACCCGGGTGAAATTTATAACCTTTGCACAAGATCTAATTCAAATCCTTCACCGTCAATATCCATAAAAATAACACAAGTGAGAATCAAACTTGAGTTTCAATTAAAACTCAGGCCTCCTATCACTAAACCACAATTAAATGATTCAGTAAAAAATATATATTAGCAAGACTTTCACTAGTACAAAAAATAGCTTTAGATGCGGTGAAAAATAGCTTTAGACGCGGTTTTTAACCGCGTCAAAATATAGGGCCTCAAAAGCTAATTTATTTTTAGACGCGGTTTTGGAAACCCCGTCAAATGCTTCAAAAACCCCGTCAAATGCTCCACTCTAATTTTCTAGAAAATCATTTTTAGCTACGCTTTTAAACCGCGTCAAATACCCCTTACCCGTGGCAAATGAGAACCTCACCTTTCTAAAAAATATTTTTAGCCGCGCTCTCAAACCGCGTCAAATGAGCATATATGATTTGCAATTATGACGCCAAATCCTGAATTTAGCCTCCCAAATCTATCTAAACCGCTCATTTTTAACAATCAAATTAATCCATAAAAGATAACACAATTAACCAAAATGCACTAAATCCAGAATTTTACAAAAGACAATTTTCAGCTACACCAAAATGCATTAAATCAATAACTTTATAATATAGACGGTCAATCTATGAAACAACTATAATCTAAATTTTATCCATAACATAATCATTTAAAGTTAAAGGAAGTTTATATTATAAAATATATTAGTAGAAACTTGTGTGATTAGGGGTGAGCAAAAACCGAGTAAGACTCATGAAACCCGTGAGAGCCAATCTGATCAGGCCCAATTATTTATAATAAGGCTGGTTTTCGGATTCTAAGGATACAACTAAACGGGTTCGGATCAAGTCTCGTAGGTCTGCCAGTTTGCTTACCCCTATATGTAATACACGGTCTATAGAAAACTTTATTTGAATAATACTAAAAGCGTTAGATTAAAAGAAAAGAAAAACACAAAAAAATGATTGGTGAATGGAGTAGCACCCCTCAAACTATGGGATTGATCACACTTAGTTGGGTCATGTCACTAGCGAGATTGTGGAATTTAATAATATACATAATAATATACCTTATGAATTCATAATATATAAATAATGATAAACAAAATTTTACAATTAATAAATATTTAAAAACCTATTTAAATACAACATTTGAAGTTATAAAATTATATCCGAACTTTTTCTGTAATATTTACCTATATGGGCTCGTTTCGTGTGTTATAAGGCAAACCAACCCTTTTATAAATAACCGGGTTTTATAGGTTCGGGTCTTAATGATATTCTTATGACCTGGAACCGGCCCTATTCTTAATCATGTTCATATAAAGAGCAAATGGATCACACTCACGAGACATGACCCAAACTGTACCCATTTAATGATATTCTTATATATGACCTGGGAACCGGTCCTATTCGAATAACTGGGACTGATAGTTTTGACCTACTTATGTACCAATCGATTGTTTACCGCCTCTTTATTTCACATAGGATTTATATTATTTGTTTTATGAAATATATATTTCTTTCTACATAATAAACCAAAAATTTTAAGATTTCTGACTTTTATTAGATTTGGAATGTATAATCCAAAATTTATGCATTAAAAATCATTAAAGTATATACATAACTATGAATTTTAAAAACGAAAAATCTTAAGCAACTTTAAATTAGAAAATATGTTAGTAAATATAATTTAGTTAAGTTCTATATAAAATATGTGTTGTCATTGTTGTAGTGTACTTATTGACAATTATAAAGGAGAGTTTTTGACGCGGTTTGTATAAAAACCATGGCTAAAAAAAGATTCCATATTATTTGACGCGGTTTTATAGCTTTAGACGCGGGTCTTTTGCGTAATAGATTTTTGTAGATGTTAAGAAACCTTTTTAGACGCGGTTTTAGGGGTGAACCGCATCAAAAAAGAAATAGCATCTGTTTTAAGAATCCTTTTTCTACTAGTGTTTATTGATTATCTATATTTTTTTAAATAGAAAATGATATTTTATTGACGTTAAGTTATTGTATTTACAAAAGGAGTTTTTTATCTTATAGGTTTGGAGAGTAGTGTGTACATGGTGGGCTAGGCTGTCTTATAAGCCATTTCATGCAAAGTGATCAAACACGAGAAAATATGTATCGACAACCAACACATGTTTATTCTTTTTGCATTTGATACTTATGGGTTCCACGCGTTTGAGGTTGTGGAACTACTTAACCGAGTTCAACGCATTATGCATAGCAATGTCATGACTTAAGATTCTAAGATCAACTAATGTAGTTTATAAAAGACTTGGTTTTGCAATCCAAAAGGAGATTAGCGGCACAACTTGTTGCTTGTGTGCCTCCAATTTCAATGTAATTTAAATAGTTTAATGTAAATCACATGGTTATTAGTTGAAAAAAAAAGCCCAAACAAAAACGGTTGCCTACATACTGTTTTTCTGTTGTTGAATAGTTTGTGGCCTTTAGCCACCCATAATATTTTCTTTTTCGTATCAAAGAAGACAAAATAAATACATCAAATTACTGGCCGGGTCAAGAAAGTACATTCATTACCTATATGAGAAATAGACTTATAGAACAAAGGTACAAGGTCAAGCAGAATGTCACTATAGTTCGTCAGCATATATATAATCTGATTGCATGCTAATTCTGAAGGCACGCTACTTAATTGGCAGGATACACAAAGATCACAAACCTAGAACATTTTAATTAACCTACATATATACAAATTTCTCTTTTTCAAATAGAGTTCAAAATGGTTGATGGACAGTACTAAGAGTGCTAAACAATTCGTATTTACAGGTCAAACTGGACTGAGACATATATTAAAAGTTGCATTTCATGTTGAACATGTAGCTCATGTATTCACGGGTTAACACGGACACAACTCGATTAACCCAAAACATTATATATATTTTACATATATTACTTAAAGTTTACAGACTTACACAAAAATTTTTAGTTAGTGATGACTTTTCTTATAAGTAGTAGTAGATAGGAAACAGTTAAATGTCGGGTCTTAGTTATGGGGTCATAATTGGTTGTAACGTGAATAATATTTGGCTGTAATGTTTATAGCGGGTCTTATGATTGGATCATATGTGGTTGTAACGTAAGTAGAGGTGCAATTCCTAACCGGTTAAACGAAACCAATCTGAAACCGAAACCGATTAGTGGGTTAATAACTAGTATTGAAGAAATCGGTTAGTAAACGATTTAATTAAACCGATGGTTAGGAACCGGTTATACATTTTTGAGCTTTAACCGATTACTAACCGGTTATTTTTAACAGGTTACTAACCAATTAACCAGTAACGTTAAAATTAGATTTTACCCCTTTTTATCATTTTAGTATATAAATAGGTATCGAATGTTTAGGTTTGATTACATCACTTATCTGCCTTTTGCAAATCCAATGACAAACGGAAACAATGTTTTGATACTCAACTCGAAACCAAGAAACCCCAAAATATTCACAAAGTTTAATTTGTCTCTCTTTTCAAAGGTAACAATATACTTGTTGCAAAATTTGTATATATAATGTTCCGTAAAGCCACGTCAACTCCACCTTGGGAGCTCATCTGTCAAAACATTGCAAGTGGTGAAACCAAAAACTGGAGACGAAGGCTCCAGAGCCGGCATATAAATACGATGATCGACGACGCAACAACAATGAATAGCACGATAATTATACATCTACAAATAAAATATTTTTCAATATCTGCTTTATACATTTTAGTAATTAAAATTGTTTTGTTTTTTCTTTGTTTTTATTATTTAAAAAAACAAGTAATTTTTAGGTTAGGTTTATAATAACCAAAACCGGTTGGATGAGTTAGTGTTTTCAAGCCCAGAAAAAAGGACAAATATCCATCACAGGAAATCATATATTATAATTATATTAATGAAACAAATTTCTTTACAATACATTCTATTGCTTTTCCCTTTTTCTTTATATTTCATTTTAATCTGACTTAAAAGTTAAAATACATACAATAATTATCGGTCATCATGAAATGAAAACACATGAAATTAATCATGCATTACCATTTGATCAAATTTTAATTTGGAACCCTAATTAAGTTGTTGTGTATTACTATTATTTTATATATACTGGTACAAATATTTTGAAATTTGTAAAGGACCAAAACGTTCAAAGTCATGTGAAACACTACTATTTACTTTCCATATTTACATGCCGCCTAAACCTATAAATGTACACTACCATTCATTCTCTCTCTATCTCTATCTGTAGAGTAGAAAGCCCTAACTCACGCTGTCATTTTCTTTTAGACTGGCATTATGACCACTTACAGGAAGGACCACATGGGATTGTTTCTAGGGTTGCTTTCAAACATAGAGATAAGTATGACTATATATATTGGAGGCCCTTATGTATGTGTACTATGACATTGTGGATCACAATCACACCATTGATCATAAACCCTAACTAATAAGTGCTTTCATTTCAGTTTTTGCTTTAGATGAATTGATTTGTACTGTAGTGCCAAAAGAATTTGATTCTTGCAAACATCATCTAAGTTGTAACTCAGTAATTATATATTCAGTAGTACTTTTTTGGTCACTTCAATTTCCACTACCTAGTTAGTACTCTTGCACACAAAAGATTCATCTGAACTTAGGTATGATTTGATTATTGGAGCATATATACTAGGGGATGAATTACTTTCCATCTTTAGCAACAACTTAAAGTGACCTTGTGATGATACCAATAGTCACCTTCAAGTGTCATTTGTTTGATATAACTTGTCAATACTTATTTATGTGTGTGTGACTTTTAGGGTTTGTAACTTTTGGTCTTTTCTTGCTTGGAAGTTTCAATCCATCAAATACCTTGTATTTGGACATAATTAAAAAAATTAATAAAAAGTTTTTATCAAATACAAATAAAAATTAACGTGCTAATTGTGAGAATAAAGTAGAGTAATTATATATACAAGTACATTAATTATGTAATCACATCATAGAGTAATTACACAATTACTCTACTTGATTATCACAATTAACAAGTTAATTTCATTTGTACGCTAACTTTTCCCCAAATTTAATTAGGATTTGCTAACGTATGCTCTGGATTATAAGATTATTAAAAATAAGATTTTCAAGTCCAATAACTTGTTATTTTTCTTAGACAAAGATTATATTGTTGGAATTGGACACAAATTAAGGTCAATTTTTATGTGAAAAAAAAACTGAAATGATCAAAATTAAAATATATAATGGTCAATTAATATTACTTTTCTTTCACTAGAAAACTACTTGATATTAGAAGGTGCTAATTTGGGGATTTGGAGGTTTACAACTTTACATCAAAACTTAGTGACGCGGCCAACCCAAACCCAAAATTATCAAGTCGAATTATAGAAATCTGAACATCAAAAATAAAAAAAAAAGAAATTTGGGTCTGCGATGGGATACTCATCCAGATTTAATTTCTAGATAATTAAGAGACTTATAAGAGGTGAACTTGTATACATGTACGAACTAAGAGGTGAGTACACACTTGACGCATAAGATAATTTTATCATTAAGAAGTTTTATCATTAAAATTTGGGGAAAATTCTCAAAAAGGCTTTTTTGAAGAGAGAAAATAAAAAAAGCTCAAAAATTCCTAACTTTTCCAAAATAACCTAAGTAATTTATACTGAGGTGACACATTGTAAATATAACCGACGAGATTGATGAACCATTTAAAAGCTGACACGTGGTAAAAATCTGACAAGTCCAACCGTATTTTTGAAAATTTTGGGGTGTCGTCCAAATTATTTCTTTAAATCTTTTAGGTAAAAAGCAGTCTCTCCAGACGGGTTTTTTATGTTTCTTACCTGGTCCGTTCAAATTCTATTTTTCTTGATAAAAGAGCTTTTTAATTTTCGTCTGCCAAGACGCATTTTAAATGAATTTGATCTCCTTAGAACAAATTTTCAAAAATACGAATCTGATCTAGGAGTTAAGTTAGAAAAATAAACGGGTTGTTGTAAAATGTTAATTGTGGTAATTTGGTATTTCAAGTTGTCTAGCGTTCATTTTTTTTTTCATATTTTTGTGTTTGAACTAAAACAATTTTATATGATCGAGTTATCAAAATATTATAGATATGAATCTGATCTAGGAGTTAAGTTAGAAAAAGTGTGAAATTTAAAAATAATATATAATATTATTTAAGGGGCAAACAATTCACTCTTCTGCATATAGAATTTGATTTGTGTATCATTTATTGTTGATTTGTTTTTTTGTTAACGCTATAGTACTAAAAAGATGATTCGCATTTTATTTAGTGTTTGCAAATAATTCACTCTTCTACAAATGTAGATTTTTTTTCGCGTATTTATCAGATCTATTGCTTATATGCCTTTTAAAACCGTGAGTCTAGAAAAGGTGATACACGAGTAAAATATACATGCATGGTAGTAATTAAATAATGTAAGGTTTATCCACATTTTTAAATACTTTTGTAACTTTCTATTTAAACAATGCATGTAAACTCTCATCTAGGGGATCAAATTCATATAAAATGCGTCTTGTACGTCAAACGAAATTTAAAAAACTATTTTCTCAAAAAAAAAAATAGAATTTAAACGGATCATGCTAGTAACATAACAAAATCATCTGGAGAGACTGTTTTTTACCAAAAAGATTTAAAGAAAAAATTTGGACGGCACCCTCAATATTTTCAAAAATACGGTCGGACTTGTCAGATTCTTGCCACGTGTCAACTTTTAAATGGTTCATCAATTTCGTTGGTTATATTTTCAATGTATCTCCTCAGTTCAAAGTACTTGAGTCAATTTAAAAAAGTTGAGAATTTTTAGGCCTTTTTTCTCTCTCTCTTCAAAAGGGCATTTTTGAGAATTTTCTCCTAAAATTTTACTTATAATAAAAAATAATAATATATAAACCTAATATATAATCGAAGTTTTATATAAACCTAATATTTATTGATAATGAAAATGATCATGAGAATTTGGTCTAGTGGTAAAGGTCGGCCCTTCTTAAGTGAAGTCAAAGATTTGATTCTCACTTGGGCTGGTTCAAAAGATATATGGGTAGGATGAATCATAGCTTTAATCCCATATTCAAACCCGGCATAGGCAACGATTTATGAATTTCATCCGATTCTTGAGCATCAAGGGGTACAATCTCACGGCGTTCGAGGAATTTACCTTGAACATGACCCCAAAAGAATAGGTTTACATGTGGGATTTTTTGCCGTTAAAAAAAGTTATACTAATGAAAATTGTATAATAAAGTAAATATTTATAATACATGTGTATATATAACTGTTTTTTTTTCATTACATTTTCGAGCTATGTACTTCACTTTTTTTGAATATCAAAATTTTTTCTATCTAAAATTGTCTAACCTTACTTTTGGAATGATTTTAATCCACCAATCTCTATTTTAAAAGGGTAAACACCATACCATCAAACAACCACCTATTTACTTTGTTTGGTGACACTTTCATCACTGAATATTTTTTTGGCGGATTTATCATTGTCCACTCCCTAATTTCCTGAATAAAGGAATTGAAGGAATTGAAGAGAGTTATTAACTAAAAATTGAAAAAACCAAATATATCCATGTTTACTATGATTGATATATACCGTACTGATATAAAATATTATCACAGAAGAGAATAGGTTTTGAAAAATAGTCTTGCTCAAAATATCTTTGAATAGTCATATTAAAAGGATTTTCTAAAGAAATAGGAGGTTTTGCTAAAAAAACCTTTATATACGTCTACATGGCGTATATGATTTTTTAAAGTAAAACCCTTATTTTTCTTTTCTTTTCTTTTATTTTTTATCTTATTATGTTTTTTTCTTCTTTTATTTGGTTTGTTTTCCTTTCCATCTTTTTGCTTTTTTATATAATAACTTTTTAAAAAAAGATTTCTTTTTTGTTTTAGGTTTTCGGTTTATTATTAATATACCTTAAATAGCAGTTATTAACAATCAACTCAATTTCTAGGAGTTCGTTGAAAACAATAAACACGTATAACACCAAAACATGTAGTTTATACAAAACAATGAGCTCGTACAAATAAAACACAGTATAAAAATCTATCTAAACGCCTCATCCAAAACATCTTCGGTGTCGTCGCCCCTAAACTCCGCATCATGAACATCGCCATAGTTGTCGCCCCTGCGTCTAACGCCCGATCTCTGACTGGCGTCCACGTCGTCACCTTGTCCGCGTTTGACTCCCAACATCCTGGCCTTGTGGCCAAAACTAGGGGTACTGTGTACATCTGACCACGCTCACGCTGAGTGGCGCCCAAATAACTAACGACCCAGGTCTGTTGACGCTACATATGTAGCATCCCCTACTGCATCTGTAACATCTCCTGCTCAATGTGTTGTGCCCAAATAACTAACGACGCAGGTCTGTTGACGCTGCATATGTAGCATCCCCTATTGCATCTGTAACATCTCCTGCTCAATGTGTTGTGACAAGGTGTCCGTGCTGGTATCCAAAAGCAAGGTGCGGTATGTGCGGGGAACGTGCTGTGACGGTGGCTAATATCAAAACAATAACAAAATGTTTAGTAATTAGACGAAATAAAAGTAACCCTAAACGATAATATGATGAACGTACCTCATGTGCGTCCAAATCAGGAGTCGCGTCCCCACCATCATCCGCGCCGCCTCCGATGTAACACCTTCGTCGACTAGATGGTAGAAAATCTGCACCTCTGTTGCCACAAGCGGGGAAGGAGGACTAAAGGCACCAAGGCGAAAGAGCGTGTGCCCAAACCCAGTCACGAGACGGTCGTACGCCCCGTTGGATCCCTCAAATTCCTGAACAATATGCATGATCGAGCAACGCCTACAATCCAGCGGGCACGGGGGGTTCCCCGGGATACGTAAAGCAACTACCTGTTCTCCGTACCCCAAGGAAATCGCAATTTGGGTGATGTACGTGCCACCTAGCAAGGACCCTTGCGACTGCCATCGATAGTATCCGACAAAGTAATCTGCAAACCCCCTGAGCGAGGTTGCAGGGCGTGCCGATCAGCAGACACCACAATAAAAATAGGTTACGGAGGCTGCAGTGCTCCTCGCCATAACCATGCCCCGTAACAGACGTCGCAATCAGCCTATGAAGGTACATGTATAATATAATATAATATAATATAATATAATATAATATAATATAATATAATATAATATAATATAATATAATATAATATAATATACACATGTTCACGTACGTGTGCAACGGGTCCCTAATGTCGGAGACCTTCGCTTTAGTAGCCCTAGGCCTGAAAGCATGATCACTAATTGTGCTCCACCAGATCCACAAGTCGGCATCCGGTAACTAGTGTACGCAGTGCAAATTGGAAGTTGTAATTCCGCCTCCGTGTATAGAACGAGCACCATGACGAACTCTTTCATAGAGAGGTGAATATCGTGCCCGAATATGCGAAAAGAAATCTCCGCACTACGACTGTCCGCATAATCGGGATCTCCTTCGTACCTGTCGAGCACGTCATGAAACAATATAATATAATATTAAACGATATAATATATTAATATATAATTTTATATAATATAATATTATACAATATAATTAAATAAAAACATTTATAGATACTTGACACGTAACAAAGAGTCAACCTCCACTGTGAGCTGACGGTGCGCAATGTGGGAAACAATAAAACCTCGACTCCAAAGCATAACATCACCGATGTAATCGGTCGTCCGATCCCGGGTGGCATAATCGTCTAAAAACTGCCAATAGATGACCGTGTTATAACGCGTGGTCATCTGTCGGATGCGCAGATACCGCTTAGAATGACCTATCTAGACTATTAGTAATTGTATACGTATGAAAGACTCATCGTGTCTGTTGTGTTGTTTAATTGACGTTCCATCTTTCGGTAATTATAGTCGATGGTGAAGTTCTTCAAGGCCCATGTGAAGTTCTTCTCTCGTTCCCTAATTATAAATGCATGGGCGACACATAATGACTTTGATGTCGACGTCACACCAACAAATTGAACCAACGACTACTTGTACATGTTGGTGTTTTACGTCGTGTCAATCAACAACACCTTGGGGGATGCATGCCAAATTTTATGCGACTTATTACGACAGAAGAAAATATCCTCCGTCTTGTCGGTTGAAGAATTCTCCCTCGTATGTAACACGAAACCATTGTTATGGAAAAAGTTTTCCAGTACATGCATCGGATTTAGTAAAACTTCAATAAATATAATAAACACAAGTTTTATATAGTAAAACTAGGAATGTTTTCAACTACCTTCATGGGGGTATTGCCAATTTTCTCATGATTTAATATTACTCAAGGCCTTGTATATGTTCTTGATTTTACATTTGCAACTGGGAAACTGCTCACGTACGACTGTTTGAATTTAACAGGGCCTCTAGCTGTTCCTGTTTAACGTCGCAACCAAATCAAGTTCAGCGTTGGTCATTTTCTTGAGCTGCGCCTACCCCTCCTCAAAAACAACGGGATCGTGGTTGTGTGTCTCGTTTACTACTTAAAGCCTCCAAAAATTACTTGTTGCGTCGTGCCTCCCCAGGAGTTTAAATGGACAACACTTTTTTATAGTACTGATATGCGTGACAATGGCCTTCAGCTTCGGTTCCCCTCCATGATTGCATGCAAGGTCCACACCGTTTTTCCTTGACCGTCGGACCACAATAACACACCCATGCTCATGTCCTCTCTTATTGGCCCAATCCTCCAACTCCTTACGGGACTCAAAAATCTAAAATAGTTATAAGCTCATTTATAAAACATGTTCAAAAAAAAATAATAAAAACTTAAACAACACATATGGTGGATCGCGTACGTAAATCATAATTATCTTCGTCATTTGGTACTTGTAATGGTAAGTGGTACGAAGAAGAAGAATGACTTCCATAATACGACCCGTCAACTGGTAACTGGTACGATGACGGGCTATTGTAACTGAAATACTCCTAACAAATGTAAAACTGTTCAGGCTGAATATCTCGTAACCGAAATACTCCTGAAAAACGTAACGGTAATATATATTTGTTAAAAAAGCAACTAATGAATTTATACTAAATAAATACGCACCGAAACCTGGTTCAAATCTGGTAACCCGGCGTGCTACGCTGATCATTATGCGCGTATCCCGGCTCTTCCTCGTTCGATTCTAGAAATAAATGGCTGTACCAATCCATTTTTTTATTTTTGCTTCTCAGGTGTATGTGAGATGTGTGTGTATGTTTTGAGATATATAACAAAGAGAATGGAGGAAGAGTCCGATGCTCAATAATTCAAAGTGGATCAGTATGCCCCGTATAGCACTAAACGAGGCTTATATGATATGACCTGACAACCTAGGACTGACTTTTTTAATCCTATGTTTGACTGTATCCTATACGCCCCGTATACTTATGCGACGTATTAGCGGGTGTCTGAGTGTCCCAAGTAGGATGCTATTAAAATCATGATCTTACCAATCATCTATCTTCCATTATTGCATATATAATTTCATATTTATATTTTTGTTTTCATTGTACGTTTATTTGTAATAGAATTGGCGCTCGCACATGCTTCGCGACGGGGTCGTAAGCTTTTGTCGCATGGTGAGGATGTATTGTTAATCGGTATATTGATGGATTAATAAATATGTGCGTAAGCTTTAACATAAATGATATTATAATAAGAAAGCAATGTGGATAAATAAACATGTCTAGAGTTAAAATTTAGCTGTAATTAAAAATATGTTATAAACAAAAATGAATTTAAAAAAGAAATATTGAAACATATTAATAGTAAAAAAAAATTATCTTTGTTTGTGTTAAAAAAATAAACTAATAAAACTTCAATTGTTGTATGATAATTCTATTAACGTTTAAGTGTAGAAAAGGAGAAATTATTTTAAAGTTCAGTTATGTAACATCCCTAAAGTTTCGGGCTAAATCTAGCAAATATACAAGTTAAAAGGCTTAAAATGAAAAAAATGAAGTTTAAGATCCGCCGCGCTATGCGACGAATCAAAAGTAAACCCCTCAAGCTACGCGACGGGAGTAGATTAAAGAAATCATCTTCTTTCTTGAAACCTCTCACTGGCCAAAAATTCTTCAACAACAGACAACACTAGAAGTTGTCGAGCTGGCTCGAGTTCTTAAACCGTTAAGAGATAAGCTTGAAGGCACATTAAAGGTTGTGGAATCCCGTTGGAAAATAGTTTACCGGAAAAAGAGCTCCGATAACATCACCTTCTTGCCGAAAAATACGAGAACCTTCCATCAACGTCCAAAGGTCGCCGCCTTCTCCTTCTTTAACATCAACACCGCCACACCATTCTTTCTACACCCATCTCTTACAACCTACACTATCATGGACCACAGAGTACGATGGTTGCCGAACTTCTTTCCTTCCCAACCGTTCGAGCAAGGTCACCGACCACCCTCCGCCGAAAAGCCATATAACAAACCACAAATAAAGAATAAAGAGATAAGTGAAGGAAATTCCATCCCACATTAGCGAAGGAAAGAAATGGAGAAGGTACCACCATAGTATAAATAGGTTTGTAAGTTCTTGTCCCATATCGCTAAATTACAAAACTAGTGAGCACTTTATAAGAAAGAAAATTCATATGTTAATGTTCTTGTAAGACATATCACACCCAGTGGTCCTAGCGGAGGGTGCGAAGCACAAGAACGCGCACGGGCAGGGGCACGAGCACGGGCGAAGTGCGATGGGCGCAATGTTGCGCTTTGATGGCGCACTTTGCATCGCCTCATCGCGCACCGCGATGACGTGCAAATTATCCGATAAGTATTGCGGCGTAGCGATACGCGATGGCCTATTAAGGTAACCCATCGCGTATCACGACGTGGAGGTTACTCAGACGGGACACGTCGCCTGCCACGTGGCGTGCCACGTAGCAGGACTAGGGCTGACTCAGCGTAGCTACGAGATTCTTCGCGATACGAGATGCCTGTTGTGTATGGCCATCGCGTATCGCGACGAGGTCCAAAATCTGCTATAAATAGGTTGGCAACGGGACTTCATTTCCTTGCTCAAACTTCTTCTTTCTCTCTGAAATTTCATACACATATATTAATACATATTAAGAGTACAATACCGTGTCGTAATGATACCCTATCCGATCAAAAGAAATATACACGAATCCGAAAGCTCTGCAAGTTAAGGTATGACATTATGCCATCGTGTAAAGTTTCTACTCTCGTGATTATCGTTATTATTATTGGTTTTATCCTAATCTAGGTATACTACATTGTGTTTATCCTAGGTGCTTAATACCAAGAGACGTTCTTTAATTATAAACTTGCAAGGTGAGACATTCGAGTTTTTGTACAACTCACATTTGCATGAGACCACTATTTTTCCGACATTGTCATGATAATTTCAAAACCTATAAAACTCATGGCAAATGTTCTAAATATTTTCAATTATATTTTTAAAGTATTTTAAATACATTACAGTGATTAAGTCTATGTAGACTTACGGAATGGTTACTACTGTTATTGTGGGGTTTTGTATACAATGCTTGCCTACTAGGCTATTACACGTTACTTATTGGACAAGTGTTAGCCAATAAGTAATATGACCACAGTCATAGATACGTCGAGTGACAAGTACCTTTCGGTAATTTGTAAGTAGGCAGATGTAAAAACATCTTAATGTTGTAACTGTAAAATGTGTTATTTACAAATGAATGTACTCACCAGTATTTCTTGCTGATCAAATATTTTAAACATGTTTCAGGTGATTTGTTAGATACAAAGGAATGATGTCTGCGGGCTTTCATCTTAAATAAGTGGTTTGTCACCAGAATAAAGAAACGTGTTTTGTAAATTAGGGTTTAACCCTATAAAACTTATGTTTGTATTAAAAAAGGAGTAAATTCCCGGTTTATCATAATAATAATCATGGTGTTTTTATATCTCTGATCATTTTTCCTAACTACGCTTCTGATGAAATATTCCGTTACAAAATAATTTAATAAACACCGATACCACCAATCAATGTTCACGGCTTCCCTCTCAGGGTATTGGGGTCGGGGGCTGTGACAAGCTAACATCACATGTCTCTACTCTTTTACACACTCAACTGAAACAAGCCATGTAGGGCTATTTGTAGCTTCAACACACATATGAACACCTTTTATTCTTGTTGTTCTTCACCGAAAGCTCATGAAATCTACATAAACACATTAAAACATGCGTCTTAAACTTGGTCGTGAAACTCCAAAATCTACAAAGACGAACTTCAAACACGTTTATTTCCAAACTTTATTTCCAAAATCTTCAAACTTTATTTCCACAGCTTTAACGAATCATTAAAACTTCAAGAATTTAACATCTCGGTTTGGACAATCGCGGAATTAGAACGGGACCCGAATATCAAGAACAAGGTTGAATCAGTTGAATAAAACGCGACAAATCAAAATCAAACCTGTCGTGCTACGCGACGAGAGTGATAAGAAATCGAGGATGTGCGGTGTTGCGCTAGGCGACGAACCTACCCGCTCCTTTGTCGTGCTAGGAAAACTTATCGTGTACCTGCATCCCAAACCCCAACACGATCATGTTAATAGTAGGTCTACATTATAAGACACAAATATGTTAATACCCGTAGCACCGCTGTAATTGTAAGGAGGCCGAACTGTCGGAGAATCGGAGATGTGGAGAGGTAGACCGTAGAATTGAAGGGTTGAGACTACCGGAGATGTGGAGGGAAACCAATGAACTACCGGTGATTCGGAGAGAGAAATCAGAGAAGGGTTTGTGAGATGTCTGCTTGATGTTGGATTGGAATGATGTGCGCCGTGTTCAATTGTTTGGTAAAAAAGTTTAGGGTTAACTATTTAGGGTATATAAAATATTATATTATTATATATTTTTTATTTATAACAAAATCTAATCAGGTAATAACGGGTAATTAACAAGTAAACGAGTATTTTACATGTTTAGACTCGAAAATTAACAAGTCGATTCGTGTTTACTTGATTAGTAAACGAAACCAGTTAAGACCATACCTGATACATATTGAAGTCATGTAGGTTCGTGTCGTGTATTCGTGTCTAAATTGTCAGTCCTAATTGTTTGATGATCCATACCATTTAGGAAGACAACTAGTGAAGCAAACTTTTGATCGATGGATTAGGGAAAGGATGAGGGGTAAATCAGTTAACATTTATTTAAACCACTAAAAATACGTTAAAAATAATAAAGTTCAAAACATACACGACATAGAAAAAGACACTACATAGAGAGGTTAGTATATATAAGATTGAATTGAAAAATCAAACAATATTAGTGCCACATGGGCACAAAATGGGCCAAAAAGGTGGCACTTGATACAAATACAATTTTGTTTCTGTTTATTAGTTTAAGAATTAATATATTATGTTTTTCATCAATTAATCGTGTAATAGACAGTCTCAAGCTTGTCTACTTACTATATATTAAGCATAATCGTTTATCAATAATAGTTGGTTTCACCTCCTGGTGTTCTTTCTTTCTCGACCAACAATTATGTAATATCTCAAAAAAAGAATTAATATATTATGTTTTTCATCAATTAATCGTATAATAGACGGTCTCAAGCTTGTATACTTACTATATATTAAGCATAATCGTTTATCAATAATAGTTGGTTTCACCTCCTGGTGTTCTTTCTTTCTCGACCAACAATTATGTAATATCTCGAAAAATATATGCGTAGCATGCACCAAGTGGTCCTAGCAAATGATGCAAAGCACTCGACGCGCACGAGCTCTGAACGCAATGTGGCGCTTTGGTGGCGCACTTTGCACGCTCGCATCGCCCTGAGCCACTTGAGAGCCGCCTTAGTATTTTTGAAAAAATGGGTGCAAGACTAAGAAATGACAAGTTATCAAAGTCAAGGAACTAAAATAAAAAATTCTGGAATTTGGTCATTTCGCGAGACGAGAAGGAATCACCAAGAACAACTTCACGCTATGCAAAGTAGTCATGAAGTAACTGTGCCAGGTGACGACACGTGGTAAGCCTAGTAGCTGACACATCAGACCTATAGGTTTACTTCGCACGACACGAAGGGCAAAAGATTTCAATGGCGGTTAAGGGGTCCTTCGCGCTACGCGAAGAGACACTTTTTCTGTTTATAAATAGGCAACCATGGGTTGAGGCTCCAGTCATACCATCACACTTTACTCTCATACATTACCTCGAAATACGTGCAACGATCCCGACGTTCCAACGAGTTCTTTTCTCGAAGTACGTGCAAGTGTTGAAGCTTTGTTCGTTTGTTTCCTCAATTACCCACTGACAAGAAGAAGTGTTGCCCGCGTCAAGCTTAGGCATTTCTTATAGTCATATAAGGCAGGGGTTGTACATGATTATTTTATTATATATGGCTTATACCCTAGTTAGGAGTATAATGTATACCTTGATTAATTAATAAGTGAAACATAGTTTTCATAAGACGAGGGTATAGATAAAATATTATTTCTTTATAATTATAAAGATTTTATAATGTTCTAAAGAAAGAAGAAACTTATAGTATACGTTTTTTCATGAAGAAGAGACGTAATGTTTAAATGATGAAACCTTTTGGACAAAATGTCCAAGTATTTTATAAAAGATAAATGATTATCAAGGCAATGGTTTGTAAATAGACTGAAGGTCTAAAGTTAGATCGTTGATCTAGTATTTATAAAAGGTTATTCTCGTACTATAGGTTCGAGGTAACAAGAAGAAGCACACATCAGTGAGACACATTGATTATAACAAAGGTGAATACGTCCAAACTCTTTACAACTTTATAAATCGAGTCATTTAAATGTTTACATGGGATTATGTATCCCTAAAGCGTTATAAACAAAAGTAATCGCAGACCCTCAGTCTATCGTATACTTTTGTCTGGATCCTTTCATATGTGGTTAGACGGTGGGCACACCGCACCACGCTTGATAATGCCTCCGCCACGTTGGGCCGGACCTAGGTAACATCCGAGTGGGGATTGTCTTGTGTATATTGGTAGTAGCTAAGTAATCTCGCGGTGTTTGCTGAGCGGTTTCGAGTTGAGCTGGAGTTTGTAATTATTATTCAGATATCGGAACTTGAGTATTTCCTAAGCCACGTTGAGCCGAGACCTAAGTTATTTCTTGAGGGGATAATTAAGTAATAAAATATTTTGTGTCAATGTGTTCATCAACAGGTGTTGCTAACGTATTTTATAACTGTTTTACAGGTAATCATGAGTAAACGTTTGGGGATGGAGGATAGCCATTAGACGATCTGATGGCTTAGATGAAGGTTTTTGATACTAAAATAATGTAAATTATGGTTTCTATGTTCAAACGTTTTGTATCAAACTAACGGGTGTTTAATTCCCGTCTTTTTGAATATATTAATATTTTAATCATAATTTTCACTTTACAACCTTAGACTCTGATATATTTACTGAAGAAACACTAAGTGAACCCACGTGCAGATTATAGATAATCTGGGGGTTAAGTAATGTTTCCCACGAGGATGAGGTCCAGCAGAGAAGGTTGTTCTTCAGGGGACCTGCAAAACAGACACCGTAAGCTCGTCACTGAGAAGGGGGGGGGGTTCCTCCTTGTGACCACCCTCCGGCGTGAGAATCAGACTAGATTGCTCTGAATATAAATGTATATTAAGAGATTGCTAGATAAGATTGAGATATCAGATGATGTCCTTACCATTCCAAGGTGTTGGAGTATTTATAGCCGAAGGTAGGTTTCCTAGAAGTTACAGCCGGCTGAATAGTATTCCTGTTCTACCAACAGTGGACTACGCACAGGCCATGCTGGTTGGTGGATAGGCTACGACCAACAGTAACAAGGTCGGCTGTACACTGTTCCTTTACTGCTGGCTACGCACTGTTCCACCAACTGTAGGCTGCGCACGTCCCATTGTAAGGGTTGGTGAGTAGGCAGCGGCTAATAGTGACAAACAGTACTAGAGGGTGCTCCTCCTCGTACTGTTGTCGGTGAGCTGTCACCCTGTAATTGGTTCACGGGCTGTTCTGGTCAAATCGTCTTCTGCCCATACCTTAGTAGGTATAGTACAAAAGATCTTCCAGAAGCATACGGACTGGCTCATTTAGGCGGGAGAATTCCCGCCTTGCTCATTCCTTCATGTGACTACTGAAGTAGCTAGTGCCTTGTGCGTGTAGCCTTGCTGTTAGTGCGGGTAGCCTTCCCTGATGGCTTGTATCCGCAACTGCGGGAACAGGCGGGGTACTTCACCATTGGGAGGCTTTCCCTGCGGGTACAGCCGGCGTACTGCGCGTAAGGTTCTTTGAGCATGGTGGATCCTGCGGGAGCAGTTGGTCGTTGCGCAGACGTCCCTGTTCAAGGTGAGTCTTGCGGGTCCAACTGGGCTCTGCTGGGACCTACCTCTTCAAGTCCCCCCAGTCCAATGTTTTTCTCATGAACTATTAATAAGTGAGGTGAACTTTTGGACTTAGCAAGGGGTTTTGAAAAGGGTTTAGTTTTTAGGTTTTCCGTGGTGATTCTTCCCGCGGTTTTCCTGATGTCACGCAGAAATTCCCGACTTTTCTGCTTGATCTTTGGGTATGAAGCGGGTAGGTTTGTAACCTCCTCGCAAGTCAGGAGCGTTGAGTCCCACTTGTGTGGATTCTCCATAGGGTTTTGGTAGTTTTCAACATACTGATCAACTATGCTAAAACTACCAATTCCATCTTGGAGTTTCAAACAATATAGTTCTCGACGTTCCCGTTACGCGGGGATGTTATTCCCGTTTCCGCAGGCATGGCCCAGAAGATCCTTCTTGGTTTGAATTCCCTGCAGAGTGCCAAGTATGTGAAGGGTTTTGCCTTGACACTGTACCCGCACTCGTCTTATGGTTACTTTACTTCCAAGGTATTCCTGGCATCAATTCCCTGCGGGTGCTAAGTATGTGAAGGGTTTTGCCTTGACACTGTACCCGCACCCGTCTTATGGTTACTTGGTTGCCAAGGTATTCCTGGTGCCAATTCCCTGCGGGTGCTAAGTATGTGAAGGGTTTTGCCTTGACACTGTATCCGCACCCGTCTTATGGTTACTTGGTTACCAAGGTAAGGGGTATTTTCCCGCCTACTTTTGAATCTTTTTTTGAATTTTTTTGAAATTCGAAGAGTTGGTGAAAGGATAAGAACAGTCCAAACCTCTGAAACGTCGTGCGACGGTTTCTTCTGACTGTGTCAGGACGTGCAGGAAGTTATGGTGACGTGACAGTACATGGTCATTCCACACGCTTTTTCAGGCGCGTGGGCGCGAGTTTTCGGGCGCGTGGCCGCGAAATTAATGGTACACGTCCTTTCAACAGCTGTTGCCAGCTTGCTTTTTGCCACGTGTCATAGTTTCATTGCACCTTCGATTTCTCTCTCCTCCGCATTAAATTCATCGCATTAATTGCGATTAGTATATAAAGGGGGAGAGGGTTCTCTGTAATTCACACTTTCACTTCTTCTCTTCATCTTAAGAACGATTTCCGGCGAATACTCATCTTTCAGTCGAGCATTCTCTTGAAATCGTTTTCTTCTCTCTTTTTGCAAGATGTCTCGTGATCTCGAATCTACAGTCGATGACAAGAGTACTGCTGGCGAGTGCCAGTGTGCTCTGCCTGGCGATCTGTATCAGTACATCGTCAGGAAGTTCATGCTCGAGTCTCTCGAGCCTGAGTTTCCTGAACCCCACCAGACGGTGTATGATGCCCCCAGAGGCAAGATCGGGGTTTATGCTGCATTCTTTGTTTATGGGAATCATAGGTTCCCATTGACAAAGTTTGTTTACCGTGTCCTTGAGAGGCACGGTGTGCACCTGACCGAGGTGCACCCGATGGCGATTGCCAAGATTCGGCACTTCGAGTGGGTGTGCCGGATTCTGGGCATTGAGCCTTATGTTGACCGCCTGATGACCTTCTACACTTGGAGGTGCATCCAGGGGTGGTATACATTGATAACCCGGATTAAGGGTTTAAAGATCTGCGCGACCGAGCGCAGTCTTCGCTCGTGGAAGCGGGAGTTCTTCTTCATATCCGCTCGCGCCATCCCCATTGCCATGAAATTCAAGAACGGGCAAGCACTTCCCAGCCTTCACGCCTCCAACTACGAGGAGGCGGAATGGTTTTCGAAGATATCCCGAGTCCAATCTCCGGTTTACCGGTTTGCGGAGTCCGGGATGGTGATGCTGGGGATGAGCCGGGTGTGGAAGGAGGCTGATGCGCGAAAGATTCCGATCGTCCTCGAATACGGTTCGAACTCTGTCCCTTACGGTATGCTTTGTTTCTTTTTGTTGATTCTGAATTTCTTCTAACTTTTTTCCTGTTTATTTCAGAGGGGAACGACTTACAGTCGCTCCTGAACCCACGGGAGGCTGACGGTCCCCCTCGGATGGGTACTCGCGCTCTAGACGAGAACGAGTTGCCTATCCTAGAACAAACGGCGGATCGGTTCGTGGAGGTCTACCCGCTAGGCCATGAGATCCTGAGCGCCAGGCGGCCAGGTAAGGCGCTATTCGACCCTCGACCCTTCAATGTTGAAACCTCTGCTGGAATTCCTTTAATCGTATGTTCTGATGAGGAATCCGTAGATGGTCCTCCGTTGGTGCGGAAGAAGAAGGCTGCCGGCGGGAAGGGGAAGGAGAAGGTGGCCTCCACTGCCGATCCGGCGCCTCGGTCTGATTCGGAGACCGAGAGCGAAGAGGAGGCGGGGAATCCCGGTGGTGATAAGACCACCGCTCCGGAGGCTGCGACTGTCACCTCCGGAGAGCCCAAGAAGACGACGGTGAGCGGCGCAAAGAGGCCGGCTCCATCGGGTTCGTCCCCGCCTCTCCGTACCTTTAGGCTCAAGAAAACCCGTAAGTACAAACTTCCTTTATCTTTTAACTTCATAGTGTTCCATCATTAATACTTATCTTCTTTACGCAGGCGTGGATGTTGACGCATTCCAGGGTGGAGCGCAGAGGGGTACCTCTCCGCCAATGACGGTAGGCTTGGTCAGCCTACCTGAGGCGACGACCCAGGCGCCTGCGCCTGCTTCCGCTGGTTCAGTTGCTCACTCTGAGCCGACTGTTCCAGATGTGATGACGTCACCGCCGGCTGTGAGTGCTATTTTTACAGCATCTTTCACCGAGCCGGCGGTTTCTATTGCTGCGGATTCCGCAGCGGCGACCGCGGCGGCCGCTACCATGCCTCCTCCGTCATTGGCAACGACGGCCGATCCTTCAGGTATGCATGGGGCGTATCGCCAACCTCTGCCACCTTCCCATCTGCCTGACCTCTTGGATGGATTTCCCTTGGGTTCAGGTGATGGGTTCGGCGGCTATCGGCCTGTTATTGACCCTACAGGTGCGTAGGGTTCTTTTGGCCTATTTTATATTTTTCAATCATCTTTTCCTAACTGCTCTTTGTTTTTTGCAGTGTCGGATTCCAATGAAGTGTATGTTCCACGATGGAACATTCGCCGAGGAACAACCCTTCGCACCCCTGTGGAGTGCGTGGAGTGGGCTCGTCACGCTGCTCCAAGTGGTGCGTTGGGGGAAGCCATGGCTAGCTACCAGGAGGGTAGGCTAAGCAATGAGCTTCGGGTTCTCCTGGCCCGGATGCAGCCGCGCGTCGAGCTGCTTTGTCGTGAAAACGACAAGTTAAAAGCAGCTCGCATTCAGGAAGTAGCTCAGGCGCGGGCTGTCCGGGAGGAGAATAGGAGGCTCTCCGCCGCGGCTGTGGAGAAGGAGAAGGCGTTCAAGGCCCTTGAAGTTGAGGTTCAGGCCCGTCTCGAGGCTCGCTCCAAGGCTGCCCAAGCTGTTAATGAACAGCTTCGGCTGGCTAAGGAGACTGCTAGGAACGCAACTGAAAGGGCCACCAAGGCTGAAGCTGTTGCCGAGCCTCTACGCGTGGAGAATGAAGTGCTTAAAGCCAAATTAGAGGCTCTCTAGCAGGCTCATGATGCTTTGGCGATGGAGGACGCGAAGAAGCTCCAAGAGATCCTGGACCAGAGGGGCGTGCTTGACCACACTGAGCGGAAGCTAAAGGGCGTCGAAGAGGCTGCTGCAAAGGAAGTGTTGCTTGCCAACCTTAATAAAAGTGAAGCCGAACGCGCCTGTACCCAAGCTCAAGCCGCCCTCCAAGAAGCTCTGGTAGCCAAGGAATGGCTTCTTCGAGAAGCGTTGTCTCGGGTAAGCTTTTCGTGTCTTTACGCTTTCCTTTGTAAATAGAAAAGGTTCTGATACTTGTATATATTTTTTTTCTTTGTAGGTTGTGCATCGGGTCTTTTCAGAGACGTCTTATGACGATGCTATGAGCGCAGCCCTCAACGCTTCTCATGAGGATGGGGAAAATGCCGGCTTCCTGCTTGGTCTAGGGTTCGTTGAGAAAGGCATCCCGCCTTCCAACTTCCCTTTGTACGATGTGGATACTGAAGCTATTTACGACCAAGCAGTGAACCAGTATGCCGCCTTCCCGCATCCTGTGGTGGAGAAGGTGAACGAAGTCGCTGCTGCTAATGATGGGCTAGCTATTCTTAAAGCCTTCCTTGAACCACCACGCGTTACTGATGGAGCGGGTCCAAGTGGAAGTGGTCCTGAAGCTTGATTCTGAAGATCCCTTTCCACCATTAGCGTAGATTTTTGCTTTTGTATAGCTATCTTTGTAATATTTGAATTTGATGAAATAAAGATTGTGTTTGTTCTTTGCCTTGTTTATTTTACGCATGTTTTGATCTAACTTAGTAATTTATTTAGTACTTAGATAAGTTAACTTTTTAACGTGGTAAATTATAAGTTTGTTTCGCTTCCTCTTTCATGATTGTGCGGGTATGACCATCACTTACACTTAGTAGGATGGCTTAACTTTACTTATATCTGACCTGCGGGGAAGTTTTCCTCATCTTTTCCTTTGAAATTTTCTAAGTGTTCAGAATAAGTTAACCTTTGAACGTGGTAGATGATAGGTTGAAGTTTTGCTTCCTTGCTCGTGATTGTGCGAGTAAGACCGTCACTTGCACTTACAAGGATGGCTAAACTTTACTTACATCTGACCTGCGTGCAGGTTTTCCTTATTTTTAGCGTTGTGTTTATGCGGGTTTTGCCGCCTTCCACACGTAACGACTTACTTCTTCCCCCATTTATGCGGTGAATACCGGCACCAGTGTGGGAAGTTCATAAGTATAAAGGTAAGGCTATCAACACATTGTGAAAGGAGAATCATTTCCATTAGAAGTGGCTCTAGGCCTTTTCTTTACAAATTTGGAATTGATCTACATATAACATTTGCGTAATTGAGCTCCATTCCATGTTCTTGGGATGGGAGTGCCATCGAGCCTTTCGAGCCGGTATGCGCCCTTTCCCAGGACTTCTTTGATAATGTATGGCCCTTCCCAGACCGGGGCCAGCTTTCCCGGGCGCTCTTGGTTTGAAGCCTCGTTGTTACGCAGTATGTAGTCTCCTATGTTGAAGTTGCAGAGTTTTACCCGCGTGTTGTAGTACTTTTGCATTTGTCGTTTGTAGTTCTCTTCACGCACTGCGGCTAAGTCTCTGCGTTCCTCGGTTAGCATAAGATCCAACCGTCTTTCCGCATCATTGTCTTCTGGCTGAATCAAGACCCTTGGTGAGGGTAGACCAATTTCAACCGGGACCATGGCTTCAGTGCCGTAAGTGAGACTGAACGGGGTTTCTCCCGTACTGGCCTTCTTCAGCGTTCTGTTTGCCCAAAGGACGTGCGGAAGCTCGTCCACCCAGCCGGATCTGTGTTCCAAGAGTCTTTTCTTTATGCCTTCGAAGATGCTCTTATTTGCTCTTTCCACCTCACCATTACCTTGCGGGTGTGCCACTGAGGTAAAGGTGTGGGTGATTTGAAGTTCTTTCAGCCACTGTTGTAGCTTCTTGTCAGCAAAGTTGGTGCCGTTATCGCTCACCAAATTTTGTGGAAGTCCAAAACGACAAATAATAAATTCCCAAATAAATTTTTTGATATGTTTCGCGGTTGTTTGGGCTAAAGGTTTTGCTTCTATCCACTTGGTGAAGTAGTCGATGGCTACCACTAGGAACTGAACATTTCCTGCTGCTGTAGGAAATGGGCCTGTCACATCGATGGCCCACTTCTGAAATGGCCATGAAGAAGTGACTGGAACAAGTTCATTCTTCGGGCGGTGCGTGTTGGGTGCGTAAAGCTGGCAAGACCTGCATTTTCTGATGTATGCCAGCGCATCCGTATGCATCCCCGGCCAAAAGTATCCCGCGTTGTTTAGCTTAGCTACAACAGCGCGGGGACCTGCGTGTACTCCACAGATGCCTTCGTGTACTTCCCTCAGAAGGTAGTCAGCATCTTGGTTGTCCACGCATCTTAAGAGTGGGCCAAGAAAGTTACGTCTGTAAAGGATGTCATCGATGAGTTGATAATTCAGTGCTTTACAGCGTAGTTTTCTTGCCTGTGTTTTTGACTCTGGAAGTGTACCTGCCGCAAGGTATTTTATTATTGGTGTCATCCACGTTTCCGTGCCGGTTTGGATGACACAAATTTCCTTGTGCGGGACCGAAGGTGTCTCGAGGAGTTCAATGCGGATATCCTTTCCTAAGTGGGTGAAGGCTAATGATGCAAGCTTGCTTAACGCATCCGCAGATTTGTTTTCACTTCGCTTGACGTGTATGACTTTGCAGTCGTTGAAATCGCGCATAAGGGATTTTTCTTGTGCGAGGTACAGGGCCATTGTGTCGTTCACGGCCGTGTACGTCCCGTTGATTTGATTGGCTACTAACATGGAATCCACGTGGGCTTCCAAGTTTTTCACTCCCATCTTACGCGCAATTCTCAGCCCAGCCAAGAATGCCTCATACTCGGCTTCGTTATTCGTACTTGGAAAATCCAGTCGAATAGCGTAAGTGTATTCTTGGCCCGCTGGGTTGGTTAGTTTCAGCCCTGCGCCTGAACCCTCGTTACTGGCTGCTCCATCAGTGTAGAGTCGCCAGACATCATTGATGTCTTGTGCTGGAGAGGGTTGAGCCTCTTCCTGGCACTCTTTTTCCCGCGATACAGGCACTTCTGCAATAAAGTCGGCCAGAACCTGGCCTTTTATGGCTGGTCTTGGCTTATACTTTATCGCGTATTCCCCCAACTCAATTGCCCATTTGGCTAGGCGTCCCGATAACTCGGGTTTGCCTAGAATGTTTGCAAGTTTGAAGTTGGAGAGAATGGTGATTGGGTGACCCTGGAAATATCGTCTTAGCCTGCGTGAAGCGTGTATAAGTGCTAAGACTAATTTTTCGAGGGTAGAGTACCGGGTTTCTACGTCTGTTAGGATACGGCTGACATAATAGATTGGCATCTGGATGCCTTTTCGTTCTACTAGCAGGACTACCCCGGTTGCTCTATCAGTTGCGGAAAGGTATAGGATTAACTCCTCTCCCGCTTTTGGTGCTGTCAGCGTTGGGAGTTCGATCAAGCGTGACCGAATCTCCTGAAAAGCTGCTTCCGCTTCTGGTGTCCAGCGGAAGTGCGTTTTCTTTAAACAGTTTCTCAATGTTGACACGAAGGGAAATGACTTATCCGCGTGGTTTGCCAAAAAGCGATTAAGTGCCACTAGTCGTCCATTCAGTGTCTGAGCCTGTTTGATGGTAGTAGGTGATTCCATTTTGATAATGGCTTCGACCTTTTCAGGGTTCGCTCTGAAGCCATCTTTAGTGACGATGACCCCCAAGAACTTCCCTTCTTCCATTCCAAAGGCACACTTGCTCGGGTTGAGCTTCATGTTTATCTTCCTGAGCGTGTTGAAAGTTTCTTCGATGTCTTTCAACATCGCTTCTGGGTCAGGGCTTTTGATGACCAAGTCAACCATGTAGACTTCCAAGTTCCTCCCAATTTGGGCATGAAACTGGTTGTCCATCAGGCGTTGGTATGTGGACCCAGCATTCTTAAGTCCGAATGGCATCATTTGGTAACAAAATGTGCCATCGGGCGTCCGAAAAGCGGTTTTGTCCTGATCATCAACGACCATGTGGATTTGATGGTACCCCTTATACGCGTCCAGGAAGCATTTAAGGCGGAATGGTGCCAACGAGTCCACCTTAAGATCAATTTCAGGTAACGGATAACAATCTTTGGGGCATGCTTTGTTCAAGTCTTTGAAATCTATGCACATGCGCCATTGTTTGTTATTCCTCGGTACCATAACGGGATTTGCAACCCAAGTTTGATATCTACTAACGCGTACGATGCCTGCGTCAAGGAGTTCCTTGACTTGGGTTCTACACGCGTTAGTTTGTTCTGGCCCCATTACTCTGCGCATTTTGTACGATCGGCGTAACAGCCGGATCGCATTTGAGCTTATGCTCTGCCTTACTTCGGGGTACACCAGTCATGTCAGCTGGTGTCCACGCGAAGATGCCAGCGTTCTTTTGTAATAAGCGCTTGAGTAAGGTGCGTGTGGGATCAACAATTGTTGGGCCAATGGAGACGGCCTGGTCCGGGTACTTGCCGTTGAAGGCCCATCTTTCTGGTTCGGTGATGGTTGGTTTAGCCATCTTTGGTTTGGGTTTAGATGAGACAGATGCGATGCATACCTGGGGAATGCCGGTGATCATCGCTACACCCTCAGCTGTTGGCCATCCCATCATGCCGTGGACTGAGGATACCACGGCGTTGAATCTTGCCATCCCGTCTCTCCCGAAGAGAATGTCGTATGTGTGGTGTGGCTTCCTCATCACGACAAAGTCCACATCTTCTGTGCGGGAGTGTTTCCCATCCGTAAGAGTGACGGGGAAAGATAGGATACCCAGGGGGGTGTTTGTGCTGCCATCAAACTCTTCCATCGAGGCGCAGATCGTTTCCAGGCGTTCCTTGTCTTCGTCATCTAGCTTGTCGAAGAACTGCCTGTACATCACCGTTGACGAGGCGCCGTTGTCAGCAAGAGTGCGGGAGGTGATGTAGTGCCCCAGCTGGCTTTTGATGACGATAGGGCCTTCTTCGCTGGGTCCTCCTGGCACTCGCGGGAAGCGCACCTCAGCTTCCTTCCACGCACATGGTTCTATCGTTCGCCTTTTTCTTCCTCTGATATTACCATGAACCATGTTGATGCTGATGTCAACGGGCTTTCGTCCGTTGCCTCGGTACCGGTTGTCGTTCCGTCCTCCCTTCTTGATTGATGCCACCAGGTGTGCCAGTCTTCCATCCTTGACGAATGCTTCAACAATATCCTTCAAGGATGTACACTCTTCCGTACCATGACCTTTTGTCCCGTGGAAGTCACAGGATTTGCTCTGATCCGCATTAGGTCGCTGCCGGATCATTGGAGCTTTTGGCCACGGTAGCTTTTCAGTGGCAAATATCTCCGTGACGCTTTTGGTGAGTGACGTCCACCGGTGCTTTTGGCTTGAAGGGTGTGTGTGATTTCTTCCGCTAACAAGAGGGTTAGAGCGGGATGAGGTGTCAAAGTTTACCCTTGACTGCCAGATACCTAGCTTCCTCTTTTTGTTCTGCCGGGCGATCCGAACATTGTTCTCTCTTGTCCTCTGCGTGTAGAGGTGTGTACTCTGGGGAAGATCCCTTCCCAGTTGCTTCTCCGTCTCGGCAAAGCGCTTGGCCGCCGTCATGATGGCATCCCATGTTGATGGCATGCCATCCTTACCCGTCAATGTGCGGATAAGCTCTGGGTATTCGGCGCCTTGGATGAAAGCGGCGCGAACAAGATCTTCACTTATGTTGCCGAGACTTAGCTTTTTGGAGTTGAAGCGGGTGATGAAGTCTAGTAAAGATTCATCCTCCTCTCTAACGCAGTTGAGGATCGTCCACTGTTCTTCAGTATATTTCCTCTGTTGGCTGAAGTGCTGGCTGAACTTGTTCTGAAAGTCCGCCCAGTCATATATGTGGTGGACCGGTAAACGATCGAACCATGCCCTGGCCGCTCCAACCAGAGTCATCTGGAACATATAACACCACGTGGGTTCCGTCCAGTTACTGACGGTTGCCCCCGCAATGAATCTGTTCAAGTGGTCGTCTGGGTCGGATAGACCATCATAAGTGCCAATGTTGGACATTTGTTTGGCACTTCTCGGGGCGATTGCTTCCGCAATGTCCCTTGCGAACTTTGACTTTCCTGCATTTGTAGCAGTTGGCCTAAAGGTTTTGGAGAAGTCACGCGGGTTTCTCTCCGCATTCGTTGGTTTAAAAGCTTCCCCAAAATTCCTTTTCGGCTGGAAGTCCGTTTCCTTACGCTTCCCTTTCGCCTTATGGCGAGGGTTTGCGTCGGTATCGGATTCTTCCCTTTCGTCGTCTGAGTACTCGCACTCGCTGTTCATATTGAGATGTTGGCGAGTACTGCCGAATTCGTCAGCCTGTTGAACTGAACTCAAGCGTTCATCCAATTCAGCTTGGAACTCTCTCTGACGTGCTTCGGCCCATGCCTTCACTTGATCTAGTGTTTGGCGAGGGACCCTCGTTCGTTTTTCCAACTGGGCATCAGTGAACCCCAGTGGAATATTTACTGCACTTGCCCCGGCTTGGGTAGTCGGGGTAGTGTTCGTAAGATTTGTATAACCGCCGGTGTTCCCCCCAGTTGCTGGGGTTGTGGTTACCGGGGTTTCTTGGTCGGTTACTGGCCTTGGGACCGGAGTAACGTTAACCATTTCTTCAGAAATTTTGAAAAAACTAAATTAGTTCTAGCTTTTATGCACGGATGGCGCCAATGAAGAAACACTAAGTGAACCCACGGGCAGATTATAGATAATCTGGGGGTTAAGTAATGTTTCCCACGAGGATGAGGTCCAGCAGAGAAGGTTGTTCTTCAGGGGACCTGCAAAACAGACACCGTAAGCTCGTCACTGAGAAGGGGGGGGGGGTTCCTCCTTGTGACCACCCTCCGGCGTGAGAATCAGACTAGATTGCTCTGAATATAAGTGTATATTAAGAGATTGCTAGATAAGATTGAGATATCAGATGATGTCCTTACCATTCCAAGGTGTTGGAGTATTTATAGCCGAAGGTAGGTTTCCTAGAAGTTACAGCCGGCTGAATAGTATTCCTGTTCTACCAACAGTGGACTACGCACAGGCCATGCTAGTTGGTGGATAGGCTACGGCCAACAGTAACAAGGTCGGCTGTACACTGTTCCTTTACTGCTGGCTACGCACTGTTCCACCAACTGTAGGCTGCGCACGTCCCATTGTAAGGGTTGGTGAGTAGGCAGCGGCTAATAGTGACAAACAGTACTAGAGGGTGCTCCTCCTCGTACTGTTGTCGGTGAGCTGTCACCCTGTAATTGGTTCACGGGCTGTTCTGGTCAAATCGTCTTCTGCCCATACCTTAGTAGGTATAGTACAAAAGATCTTCCAGAAGCATACGGACTGGCTCATTTAGGCGGGAGAATTCCCGCCTTGCTCATTCCTTCATGTGACTACTGAAGTAGCTAGTGCCTTGTGCGTGTAGCCTTGCTGTTAGTGCGGGTAGCCTTCCCTGATGGCTTGTATCCGCAACTGCGGGAACAGGCGGGGTACTTCACCATTGGGAGGCTTTCCCTGCGGGTACAGTCGGCGTACTGCGCGTAAGGTTCTTTGAGCATGGTGGGTCCTGCGGGAGCAGTTGGTCGTTGCGCAGACGTCCCTGTTCAAGGTGAGTCTTGCGGGTCCAACTGGGCTCTGCTGGGACCTACCTCTTCATTTACAAAACATGTATCACCTATTGATCACACGTTAAGTTCTAATTTGAGGTGTGACAATTATAACTATTCTTGGTAAGGACTTAATTAGACGTATGACCATGAGTAGGTGGACACGCAAATTAGGATTAACCAAAAAGAAAAAAAACACAAATCATAATTTCTCAACCACAAGATGAAGCACAAACTATTCATTTGTATCACATCAACTTTATGATGCATTAGGTACTCCAACTGATGATTCTTAATTATGTGATGGTTAGTGGTTACCACAAGCGAAATACATCGCTGCAGTGTATAGTGCATATAGGTCCCTTTGTTTGTGCTGTGTACGAGAGAGATGGATATTGGATCTTTTTGGTGAAAGTGACATGGGAGTAGGCGACAAAAGAAAGGTTCGACGAAATATTTATTTAAAGGAATGGTATTCATTCCTCTGTATATTACTTTGTTATTTAGTATAACTAGTTATGTTCGTCACGCCGCATACACTAAATTAAAAAGGTATATGTGTAATGTGAACGCCCAAAATAGTGTCGGCACACGTACAACTTATAATGAAAGAGACACATATTTTGTCGGTATCTGATAGAAAAATAAATTAGTAAACGTATAGTGTATGATACAAAAATAGTATAAGTAAAAAGACGATTATTCGGTCGGCAAATTACAAATGTTGTAACGAAAATTCGGTCGGTATCTATAGGTTCGCCACAACACTGGAACTAAACCTGAAAGATAATTTCGAAAAATTGACATATAAAAAAAAAGCAAAACAAACACGGGCGTTGCATTGTCGAGTCGACACACATTCGGTCGGTAATGATTAGGTTCGTTATCGTACCAGAAGTAAACATAAAAATTATTTCGTTATTAGTTATGTTTGTAACGGTACCGAATCTAAATAAACAATACCACGGATGTTGCGGGGACGATGCGTTCCCGTTTTTAGTTGGAGTCAATTAAATGCGTAACAATACCGAAACTAAATCTAAAACTCAATTTCCTCAAACTGTTATACTCAATTAAAACCTTTAAAAAAAGAATTTAAAATTGAAAGGCATTTCAACCGTCCTAATTTTTTACATGTGAAATCGGCTTCATATTATTTTTTACATGTAAAATGAAGAGTTTCCTATTTTTTTGAGTTTTCTCTTGACCTTGTCCATATATATAATATATATAAGGAAGACATGAAACCCTACACTAACACGAGAACTCTTAAAACCCACTCTCTAACCATAGATTTAAGGTAGGATGGTTGAGATCATTTTTTTGAATTTGAACATTGGAGGATACATTTTAGTTTTATTTTATTGCAAGGGGTATAATGGAATGTAATTGTGAGGGAAGAGGACAAAACACTGCAAAACGCAGCTTTGTGATTTGTGCATTACTTTCTCTCTCCACCTTTATATAATAAGACGTGTTTTGCATGTTTTGCGCATGTTTACATGTTTTACAACAACCAATAAATGTAAGAAATGTAACGGGTCTGGGTAAAATTATATAATTAGACATGTTTTATATATGTTACATCGTTTACATCTTTTGCATGCTTTACATTCTGGTTGTTTTACATGTTTTATCCATGTTTACATACTTTACGTGTTTTGCAATAACAATAAATGTAAGAAACGTAACTTGCCAGGATAACTTCATATGTAAGATGAGTTGGATCAAATAATTGAAATATCAATAATACCCTAATGGCATGTTTATGAATAAAGAAAAGATTGCATATATGAATAGCTTCTACACCACTCATTTGGATTTCAAAGGTTCTCAAGATAACTTGAGGTTTCAAAATCATTTTCCACATATATATATATATATATATGAATGTGATCATGTAAGAATTATTTTAAATTGAGAATTTTGAGAATCATTTTGGATTATAAAATTTTTTTTAAAAAATTATAAAACAAAAAAAGCTAAAATAAAAAAAGTAATAAAACCAAAAAAAAAATTATTTTTCATCCCGATTTCATAAAAAAATAATTTTTTTTAAAATAAATATCGGTTTAGCAAAATTATACATACATATATATATATATAAAATAAATATTTTTAATTTTATACAAGTTATTCTTTATACACATATGCACTATTAAGATAAATGATAATTTACATATGTGTACATTATGTAAATTGAGATTAAACAAAAATATGCTTATGTTTATAATTAAGTTGTGTTTTGTTTTGTTATGAAACCGGGCTGAAAATAAATATTTTTGGTTTTTTTACTTTTTAAAAATTTTTGTTTTTTTTGTTTTATATTTTTTTTTTGCTAAAATGGTTCTTAAAGTTCTCAATTTTTAAAATGTTCTTTTAGGATCCTCACCCTCTAATATATATATATATATATATATATATATATATATATATATATATATATATATATATATATAGTGTTGGTATCATTTAAGAACTCTAAAAAAGTTAAGAACTCTTAGGAACTCCAAACAACCAAATATTTTTTAAATTTTTTTATATATTAACATTATTTAAGAGTAGTTTTATCATATTTTATATAAAAAATATTTATTACATTTAATCACTAGTTTACATATGTGTAAAAGTTATGTACTAACAAATTTACATGTGTAAAATCAAACATAGATATGTATAAAACACAAATTTTCAAAATTGCAATCGTAAATATAGATATACAAAATGATAAAACTACACTCAAATAAAATTAACATATAAAGAATTTTATAAAAAACGTTAGTATTTAATGATTTCTTCAAGTTCTTAAATAATTTAACAGTTCTGTAATGATGCTCATCATATATATATATATATGTATATATGAATAGAAAAGAGTTCAAATAAAAATAAGGAGTTTCCTAAGAATGGTAAGAACCAACATAATTTTGACATTTGACATTACAAATGATGATAAAAGAACAATTCTAGGAAACTATGTCGGTTATTTGTAGTTTTAAATCTCAACCATTGATTAACATGATCCAATGACTATGATATATTCCTAGTCTTCTTATGAAACAACTTATTTTTAGGATAACCCTCCCTTATATGAATATATTCAAATCAATTTTGTAATAATTGGGTAAGAGATAAAACAATTTTAAAGGAAAAAAATGCTTTTTAAAATATGTACTTTCTTTGTATACTTATAAATGGACCACATTTTAAATTTTGCAAAAACCAAGTATAGTGGAAAAATGACCATAACTCTAATGCAATCATTATTTTATTCCTACACTCTTTCTATCTCTCACACAAATCTCCTTAAAACGCTGGCCATCGCAAGTTTCAAAACGCCACTCATAATGCTTGGGGTGGTGTTCCAAGGCATTATGGCACCAAAACGCCACCAAAAAGTCGCCACTACGGATGGTCTTATAGTGTGAGATCCGAGAGGGCGTTAAGGCTTGCCACCTCAGCTGTGGGGGGCACATAACACTACTACAGAGGGGCGTAAAATGAGCATATGTGTGATATGTAGCGGGCTTGATGGAGAGTTATTTGATTTTTTGATTCGTTTAATTATTAACTGATAATATAACCAATCATTTATCTTTACCTCACCCATCATCATATTTCACTCGCCACAACATATGTTATGAGTGTGAAATAAGAATTAAAGCCCTAAACGCTTATGTGACACCTTAATAACGAACTCATATTTTACATTTTCAGACGCACCATATCGAATGGCCTAATTATACTACACATATATTTAAGATGAATGTCGGTGGGGGTGGCCTACCACCACATTTTTTCATTTGCTATCCATAGGTTTGACTAAGTTACTCAAGTTTCATCAAGTTAAAAAATCAACCCCATAGCTTTCTTTCGTATGCTAATCCTCAACTTTTATCAAGTTACACAATCAACTTCAAAATATAATATGGTAATCCTCATGTTTTATTAGGTTAGTACTAACAAATAACTTTTAAATATGTTAACCCTCAAGTTCGTTTAAGTTACACAAACAACCTTACAACTTTTAATATGATAACCCAAGTTTTCAATATTTATAATTCATGTTGATTAATCTTTTCACACTGCTTTATAATGTGTCTTAATTTTCTGTCGCAACTCGCAACCACAACCAATTACAACTTAGACCCTCCACTATGGAGCATCGATGAAATGTTGGCCGTGCGCGGAACACCACCAAGGGGCGCCCTTGGTGGTGGGGCGCCGAGGCTAGGATCGTTCCAACGATGGGCACCAATGGGTGTGGAGGTGGCCCCCCTCTCCAACGGCTCTCTCCATCTCTCTCACATACACATACATACATATGCATATATATATATGTGTGTTTGTGTGTGTGTTAAACCATAGCGACATATTATTGGTTGGAGCTTCGATACCGTCGATGCTGACGTGGCACTGTAAAGAAGCTTAGATGTCCCCACCATAAAGTACAGTATTAAATAGCAAAGTTATTTTTCTAATAAAGAAGAGAAAACCTTTCACATCAATACTTGTTTAACTTTAATTTGAGAATAGAATAAAGAAATACTAGTCTTCTTTTGTCTTTCTCCTGTCAACTTAGTTTCCACAACAACTCAGATCAACTAGAAAAGCCACCCTAACTCCTAAGTCCTACCCCAGCCCCACCACCCCTATCCAACCACCATCTCACCACCACTATCACCACCCTAAAACTCTCCTCCCGGACCCCCCCCCCCCTGTCACTGTTTCAGAAAAACACACACTCATGGTGGAAGAAGAATTTGAAAGCATGCATGTGTTTGGTCAAGGCACCAAGGGTTGCTTTCAGACCAAAAGGTGTTTTGGATTAAATATACCTCTCTCTCACACACACGTACAAGTCTCTCTCACACACAAACGCACAAAGAAAATCATACACTTGATGCTGTCAATCACGTGAAGTAGCACAATAAGAAGTGCTTCCTATCCACTCACTTAACGATCAAGAAGCTACTCACTGCCTTCTCCCCTTCTTCTTCACCAAAATTGCCCAACTTTTATTCAATAAGTTGAGATGTAATTAAAGGTGAAAATGGCTCTTTGTCTCTATTATTATCAAGTGCCCTCTTTGTTAAACATTAATAGGGAAAATGGACCTCCTTTTCTCTCACCATCAGTATATATGTCTATAACTCTATGATGACAATAAAAGCATGCTTGCCAGTCTTTCTCAAAGTCCAAATTCTTAATGTTAATGGATCTCCCTCTTTCTCTCTCCCTCTTCATGCTTTCTTATACTTCCATTCAATATATACCTAAAACTTGTTTCTTGTAGAGACACAAGCCTTTCATTATCCTTTTTTGAAAAAAAAAGTTTTCATTATCAAGCTTTCCTTTTAGAATTTTAATTGGTCTTTACATCACTATATGTAACTTTCTGGATGCTAGTTAATTAAGAAACAATATGCATCCTTCTTCTATCAACAATGGTTGTATGCCACCAAGTATGCCATTTTTCGGTAATTACTACAATGACAACAACCATTCAAAAACCCCTCAAGAATTTTATAACACCCAATCATCTTCTCCTTTCCTCCTTCCATCACCTATTTACATTCCTTTAGAAGATGAAGCTGTCTTTTGTGAGTTCTTCCAAAAACAACAGTTTTTCCTCAATGATCATAACCACCACAATACAATTATTGTACCACATGAGATACCTAATATGGAATCTACCATGGAAGAATATAGTAACATCAATGAGCAGGTAGTGACAAACGATCGAGACGATGATTATTGCGAATTTAATACTCATTTGGGGCCTGAAAATAGCAGTCCAAGGAAGAGAGTTTCCAAAGGAGACCGGCACAGCAAGATTAACACGGCTCGAGGTCCGAGAGTCCGAAGGATGAGGCTGTCCCTTGATGTGGCAAAAAAGTTGTTTGGGTTGCAAGACCTGCTTGGTTTCGACAAGGCCAGCAAAACTGTTGATTGGCTAATAACGAAATCGAAAACCGCCATTCTAGAACTCCTTCCTGGCCAGAGCTGCAGCTTTATGGACGTATCGAACAGCGCGTTTTCTACTTCAGAATGTGAAGTTGTTTCTGGAACTGCTGATAGGCCCTTGGTTATAAAGACCGGAGATGATCAAGCAACTACAAAGACTAAAGTGAAGTCTTCTAGTGGAATTAGCAGTAAAAAGCAAAAAGAAAAAGTTACTAGAGTCAGGAAATGTGCTGATTTGCATCATCCTCTTGCTAAAGCAACAAGGGAAAGGGCAAGAGAAAAAGCAAGGGAGAGGACAATTGAAAAGAGAAATATTAAGCATGGTGGTGGTCAAGATTCAAAATTTAAACCATATCTGGATCAACCAATGGATCAAGATGTGAACCGGTTAGGATCTTGGAGTACCTTCCAAGAAACTCAGCATCAGAACATCGGTCATATGAGCTCGAACTTCCGATTTAACCAAGGAGTTGCTGGTGATAATTCTTCCTTGTTGATGACAAGCAATTGGACTCCGTCCTACCTTTTCGATTACCAGCAAAGTTTTGGAGTAACCCATGAGGTAATAGAGTATTCTAAATTAATATGTGATTCTTAATAGCTGAGCAGATAGATAAACTAGGTTATTACTCTAACCATCTTCATGTAATTTGTTTTGCAGCATCACTTTGCTGACTTACAAGTAAGTGCAAAAGCATGGGAATGAAACAACAATTAGGTCGGTATGTTCATATTATTACCGTTTTGATCTTTTTTCTCATGGGTGCAAATTGTATGATAAGATTAGACCATGGTTGATCTGCCCTTCCTGATGTTTTCTGGATGTAATATGTTGTCATCTAGATATTATTCCTTATAAATTGTTTTTTTGCTTTACATAAATTAATGAATTAGTTCTAAGAGCATTCATATCACATCCTTTAAATTTATGTGAGGAGAGAATGTAAATTATAGGGTGAGGTTTTGAGTGGTTGTGAGTGTAAATTATAGGATGGAGAGAAAAATGTAGTGATTTTTTGTAAATTTGGGAAACATTGTTTACCCTTATTTATTTTTTTATATTTGTTGAATTGGTTGTGAGTAGAGGAAAGAGAAAACTGTAATGATAAAGGTATAAAAAATATTATTTAATTGAACATGAGAGAGAAATGTAATGTTTTTTAGTGTAATTATAGAGATGAGGATGGGGAATGGGATGAGAATGCTCTAATTGTATGTGATGAACTGCTTCATTAAAGATTGATGAATATTGTGCAACTGCATAAATATATCTAGCTTTTCTTATATGTATTTTGTTTTTCATCTCTTGTGTCCTGGTGTTTGCTACTTGAATGATGAACATAATTCATTTATCCTTGAGAAATACTATTTCTTGTCTACGAATGGTGAATTTGTTCGCCAATTGTCTATATATATGTATATCTCTATTTTGAATTCATTCCTAATATCTGGCTAGTATTGACTATTAACGGAAAGATTAGCGAGAAGCTAGGAATACAACGAAAGAATATGACGGAACGGAATATAATTACTTAAGACGTTACTTTAAAGTCACAGGAAGGAAGATCGAAAAGGGCTTGATACGTTCTAGCAACGTTTGGATCTAAATGGGAGAAATATTATTGTGTTATTAACAGTTGCTTTTAAACATTACAAATGAATCTCTATTTATAGGCTCACTTAGTTAATTAAGACAACATTCACCAAATACTGATGATTGTGCTAGCTGGATCGGATAACTATTCAACCCAAGTGTAGTGTGCATTGTTCTAGTCATACTGCTAATTTAACAGTGTGAGACAACCTGTACATTATTGATGAATCTAACCTATAGATGCAAAGTTTTTGTTGAAAGCCAACTCAGGAGTATTTCAATAACATCCAACATACACCAGACCTTAGTTGTTATTCGAGTGGTGACACAAGATATAGGTGTGGCAATTGTTGGTATATATGTGGATGCAGGTGCCAGTGAAAAACATAAAGGAACTACAACCATATACAATATCCTCCGGTGCAACGAGTGGGTTGAGTGCAATGGTTAACAATACAAGAGTGAAAAGGTTACATTAAAAACCCTAATAGGTCAAGCTAGCCCATCCATATAATAATAGGGTTGAGTCTGTTATGCATTAAGCCCTAACCATATCTTTTATCTTATAAGTTATAACTGTCAATGGATCAAGTAAAACTTATGACAAACCGGGAAACCTCCACCACATTTTGATCAAAGCACCCTACTGACGGAGTAAAGCATGAGTATTATTAAGAAGACTTCCGCACAAGTTGAACTATTTTGGTTTTCTTTTTAGGATTTCTGGTAATGTCTCTACTAACTGCCATAATTTCTTGATGAAAGATCACCACTATAAGGAAGATGATAAGTTTGTTAAAAGATGCAATTGGTAGTGCATGTGGCAGGTTAATCAAATCTTATATATAAAGCATATGTGTTTCCAATTCCAGTAATGCCTATAATTTAGTTAGCAGCTAGATCAATGGACTCACATATGGGCCAATTTAGTTGTTCATGTCCATTTCTGGGTAATTGTAACACGGGGTCAATTTAATCGTGTGTGAAGCTTTGAAGAGTTTCAATATGCAATATTCTAGTTAGAGGTATGCCAGTCAAGCGCGGGTTAAAGTGTAGGATTGGATAGCGATCCACCACAAAAGGTTTTTTTTATAGGAGCTGCTAATAAGACATCCATATGGGTTTAGAGATATGTGTAAGAGAGAAAGTGTGTGTAAATACGGTGTCTGGATAGCCCGTGCCTTTCTTATTCATCTCATATCATGCTATAGGGCACGCTACATAGGTCCATATTTAAGCACTCGTACGTTCTTGCTTAACTGCAAACTTTATTAGAATGGCTCAACCGACATGAAGATCATAGATAGACACCTAGTCATGAATTAAGATACAATATTAGAACACGTTTAAACAAGCTAACACGGGAGAGTTCCAGAAGACTCACTAATTGAAATTCCAAAAATCAAAATGATGTATAGTAAACCTCAAAATCACTTTAAAATCCCGAAAACAAGTTTAAGAACTCCCCATTTCTCTATTTTTTTCCCACTTACAACATTGGTATCTTAAAAGAATTAAAGAATACGGTGCCACTCGATATATATCACATATACACATGTAACATATAATGCATATATTTTCTAGTGTCATGTGACACCGGTACTCACCATGTAGATCTGCGTTTTGCTTTGATTGAGATCCATGGATTGAAAATATACAACCAATCCAACGACAAGTAACTAATTAGCGGAGTTAATTATACGGGTGCTTTATATGATTTATTAGGCCATGTTGCATCTATTCTCCTCAATTTGTAAAATGAGGCATATGCTATCTACTCTTCATTCGGTTGTAACAAGTATGGTACTTTCACTAACCAATGCTAATTTTCTGTTAATTTTTTGTAAAATTACCATTCTACCCTTTATAATTAAAAAACAAAATATAAAATTAATAAAATCTTAACCCTACCCCGATCTGTCGATCTTGTTCTTTGAAGTCATCTCTCCTCGTTAGGCCTGCAAATGAGTAGAACGAACATGAACATGAACATGAACATGAGCATGTTCGTATTCTTTCATTTAACTTTAATATTAACCAAACACGAACATGAACATATTATCAATCACATTTTTCTAGGTCATGTTCGTGCATAATGAAAATGGACATGTTTGTCTTCATTCATGTATGTCCGTTTAAACCTAAACAAACAGTTCACAAACGAATGCAAATGAACATAAACAAACAACTTTAATGAACATAGCTGAACAAACATAAACGGACACTAATGGACATAATTGACCAAAAATAAAATAAACACAAGCGACTATATTTATGTACACAAACTCTAGTGGTCGATCATGATGACTTAACTTTAAGGGTTACAAATTTTCATTTAATTTGATGGACCACATTCCTTCATGAATACAAACTCTAATGGATGATCACGATTTATTATTTTTTTCTATAAAAATACCCAAGTAAATATGTGTATATGTACGTATTCATATCTATACAATTTAAACTAGCCCCTTATATGTTTATATTTACATAAATATAACTACTAATGTATTTTTTAAAAAATTTAAACAAACATAAATGAACATTAATTAACAAATATAAACAGACGTTCATGAACATAAACAAACTATCAAATTCATGTGTATTCATGTTCGTTACTTTATTAAATAAATGAACGTAATAAAATTTACGCCTAGCATGCAATTCACAAACAACTCATGAAAGTCTAGTCCGTTTACAGGCCTACTCCTCCCCTTGAAACCTTAGCCGACCAGACCCATCCCTTTATCTTAGACTCTCCTATCCGTAAAGGCAAACATTGGGCAATCAATGATGGCAAAGAAGTAGAATCATTTTTTTTTTCAATTTGGTTCGAATAGAGAGATTCTACGTGATCTCAACTTCGGTCTAGGCCTAAACCGAACCGGTTATGACAATGCAAAACACAAACCCGCTCGGTTCGAAAAAAAAAATAGTTTTGTACACCTCTAGACCTCTAGTCCAAAAGCCACCCCATAAATTCCTTCATGTTTACCCAAGCCGAAAAAGGTCCAATAAGGCCCAAAAAATAGACGTTAATTGTGGGAATGGAAGTGACAGTGGCATGGCATACTAGTATTGGTCATTGGGTGGTACTCGTAAGTCGCAATGTATATATACTCTAGCTGTATAGCATAGAGGTGTAAAAAAAACCCGGTTTGGGACCGGTTCTATGCAAAGCGAAACGAACCAGTTTGACAGCAAATCGGTTCCCAAACCGACCCAAACGGCTGGTTCTGGGACCGGTTCCCCTTCTAATCTACCAAACCGGTTTTAAAACCGGATTGGTTTGGTTAAAACCGGGTTAAACCGGTTCTAAAGCGGAACGAGCCGAGCTGGACCAGGTCGACCTTTCTTGCTCCTAAACCAATTTATAAACCGAACCGGACCGGTTTGACCTAAACCGGTTAGGTAAAAAAAACGGTTTTGTACACCTCTAGCATAGCATACGTTCATCGTTTGGTTAATGGGCCAAAATTGAAATTCAAGAGGTGAAATCATGAAATGTCCTATTGCTGCAAAATTGTTATTTATTTTTTTTCTCTCATTCTATTCCCTCTTCATTCCATTACTTTCAACCAAACATACCCTTAGGGTTAGCAATAAATTAACTGAATCAAATTGAATTAACCGCTAATAATTAAATGAATTTGAATTAATTGAAACCGAACAATTATTATTTTTTAATAACCGAATTATTGAGTTATGATCTCGGTTTTTGCCATTAACCAAATCAAATCATGCATGCCCCTGTTTCCTTTAATTTGAAATTCTCTGAACCAGGATCAAATATATCAATCTCAATAATTTGAAATTCTCTGAACCATGATCAAATTGCACTAATTTTGACGTTATTTTACTAATCTCGTGAAAATAACGTTAAAAGTGACGGACGGTTAATCAGGCATCATGTAGTGGCGTTGATAGCTGAAAGATAAGGGTACATGCACCAATCAGCCGGTGTCACGATGATTGAGTGCTATGTGCCTTATGTCTAAGGCTTGATGCAAAACTACTATCGAGCCGGGGGTCTCACTGGAAGCAGCCTCTCTATCCCTATGGGGTAGAGGTAAGGCTGCCTACATCTTACCCTCCTAAGACCCTACCATAGCTTTGCTATTGGTGGGATATACTGAGTACGATGATGATGATGATGAATGATTGTTACAACTGTTTAAAATTTTCTTACCTAACGTGGAGTGAGACGATATGTATATGGTACAAAATTTATTATATTACTATAGACCATGGTGCATTGGTGTCTCAAGATTTCCATTGGGCCAAGTGGTGGTCTCAGATTCGGTGACGTCAATTTTGTTTTTGTGTTTTCTTTTTCTAATTCCTTACGTAACCAGTGTAACAAAAAATGACCGGATTTGAGTAAACTCACGTATACCGAGTGCGAATAATGATTGTTTTAGTTCCGATGTTATAACGAACATAAATGAAACTGATTGAATTTGCGAAGAGTCACCGTCTAAATGTCTAGGACCAACAATGCCCGGGCTTTACAAACGTTCGATTTAATTGACCAATGCCACCCCTTGATCCACCTCAATATTTTTACTAACAATAATAATATATTTAATTTTCCAAATTAAACATGCCCCACACACACATATATATATAGTTAGGGAAAAGTTGAGAAGTGTGAGGATGATTTGTGACAAATAAAAAAGTCTAACCAACTGTAACATACGTAATCGATACTGACTGAATGCATGTCAACTTGCCGTCGTAGCGCTCGGGTTTTACCAACTTCCAGGTTTTCCAACACCCAAGACGTTTCAACGCTCGGATTTACCAAAATTCGGGTTTTACTGACCGAATAAACATATATCGTATGCACCCACCAAAGTGGGAATGACACTCTAGAGTAACTTTTTAGTAGTGTAATTACACTAATTAAAAACAAACGTCATCATAAGCTTTTTCTAATGATTTGTACGCTTTGTACAGCAAAACCTATTTGTATGTGACCATACACTTTAATTGATCTTCCATGTGAATTAAGTGAATAACATTACAAAATAAAATAGACCAAGATAATTTTAAAAGAACCCTATCTAGCTTTGAGTATCTATAAAAAACAAATCGACAATAGTTGCGTGCTGATCTTTCTTTCTTTCTTTTTCTTTCCCTGGCGTGTGCGAATGTATTTGTAGATATTGTTTGATTTTTGTACTTGAATGCTCCAACCAAATTCTATCTTCATCATTACATTCTATGCACACCATTAAAACATGATACAACTTGTAAAATATAAGATGGTCTGAAAATATAAAATAGAGTAACTATTAACACTTTTGGTTCAATAATCGTTTGAAACTTTTAGCCCTGTTAATTTAAAATTTAATATTTTGGCCTAAGGTTTACATTTTATAGCTCTCTTAATTCCTGGTGCTAACCTCGTCCGTTTTTATGCTAAACTTGATCATACGCACCGTCTCAGACATTAGAAATTCGCAATAAGATGCTGTACGCGTAACGTGCAAGCTGCACTACCTTAGCAACATGTAACACCGGCACAAGCTTATAAGACGCGTGTGTGTAACATGCCTCCCGCACGCAGATTTACACTTACTATTCTTCCACATCTAGTAGACCACTAAAAATTTAAAACAACACAAATAAAGGGCATGGCTACTATAGATCCACCAAAAATGGATTGCACAGTATTTCGACAAGGCTTTCGTTCACGCCATGTTATTTTTCGCAATATATTGTACCCGAAAGCAACATTTTCCACTTACAAACTGCATCACCACACGATTACGAGTAGCATGGACACTGCGCTGCATACCGCATTTTTTATCTAGCTGCGTGCCACATTAAAAAGCTCTAGTAAACATGATTAAACTATGTGTCCATTATACATAAAAAACGCCTGTAAAAAATACTCAAGTATACCATCCAGATCGACTTGGTGTCATCAGTATATAAACAAGCAACACATGCTAGCACAGTCAAGTGCTTATCCAGACCACTCCTCTACAATCCAGTCTCAAAAGGCCACGAGCTAACAAGCATAATATAGCTTGGTCTGTATCGATCACACCAGACTAGGCGAACTTATAGAGGCACCCTTCTAAATGGACTAAAGTCTTATCGTTTAAACTTAGCCCATGTAAAATAATCTTTGCAAGCCCAAAATTGAAGAAGGCCTATTAGGGTTAAGCCCACTATTTACCTATAATAATATGGAGGCAACCCTACATTTCTCTGCATATTATTATGCTTTAAAACATACAACACATGTAACAATTGTTAGCATCCAAGGGTGGTCTCTGACTCATTCTAGTGGGTTTATATATTTTGCAGATCTAAGACAAGTCGAAAAAAGATGAGGTGTGATTATGTTTAGGGATGGCAATAGCCCGACTATTGCTAATCTCATGTGTGTATCTGGTTATAAAATTCAGTCTCATACTCGGCTCATTACCTGTTGGGTATGTGTCGGGTAATTACCTGTCAAGTATTGGGTATACTCGCTAGATTGTTAAAAAAATTCTGTTAGGATTTCCAAATATATTTTTTTACTATTATAATTATCATATATATTTTATTTATATATGAACTATTATAAATTAAAATAGGACACTATACATAAATAAATAATAATACTATAATTTTTATATCGCTTTATGTTTAAACTTGATAACATATAAAACATAAATAATTTTTTTTTAAATACATATCTTAAATACAAAATAATTTTTTTCGTATAGTAAACTTACAAAAATAAAGTGTTATTAGACAAAGGTTAAGGAAAAATGAAATTAATATTAAATTTTTTTGGGTTTATAATTCAGGTGTATAGTACGGTAAAAGGGTATGTGTTTTCGATTAATCGGGTCGGGTATCACAAAATCCATACCTGACCCATACCCATGAAACTTTATCAAAACTAATCTCATACCCAACCCAATACTCGTCGGGCTTTAGGTATACCCCTCTCGGATTCTTTGGGTTTCGGGTATACCTGTCCAGCTCGGGTTATTTGCCATCCCTAATTGTGTTCATCTTCGTCACCGAAGGACATTTATCATATCCAACCTGAATTGATCTATGTTTCTTCAGTACTATTTTTCAAATGATAAACGTGAAATGTATCAGATTGTACGTCCCAACACCTAAAGTCCTCTTGTAAACCACAAGTAATAAGACGCTCATCGTTAGGACTCCATGAAAGGCAGCACACAAGTGCATTGTGGCCTTCTAGTATGTTGCTCCGACATATTAACGCCAACCCATATTATAGCATTTTTGTCTTTAGAAACGAATGCTAAAAGCCTCCCATTGTGAGAGAAGAGGATAAATGACACCTCATCATTGTGTTTTTTAAACACGTGTTGTGTGAGTGGGGAATGGATTTATTCACAATCATGGTCAATGAACGTATCTTGAAAGGTTTGCTCCAATAGTCAAATTCGTCGTCCTTGTGGGACCACGACATCGGGAGGAAACATGTTGTGCAAGGTTATGAGCACCTCTTAATTGGTCACCAACTTAATGTCAAAACGACATCTCTGTGAAACGAATGATGAAAGTTCATGACTGACTTTGTTAAATAAAAGGAGGGACAATTTTATTCTTAATGTGTCAACAACTTCACCAATGAGGTGTCCAAAGTGGAATATATAATACTTTATAGATACACTTGGACGATTCTTGATAACGGAGATACTGTAACGATTCACCAATGAGGTGGACCCGTTCCACCTTGTTGATTTCACCCATTGTTTTACGTATCTACGTGTGACTTAACAGTTCATGTTACCATATCAATAACAACTATGGTGTCTTCACGTGGAAGTGAGATGAGTTTTCCTCCGTCCCTTGTAATCTGGATATTTGAACTGTTTTGAATGGTTTGTTTCCTCAAATAATACAAGCATGTCCCCGCCAAATCCCACATTACAATTGTGCCACTTGTCATACTGGATAAAAAGTTTTGACCATCTGGACACTAGTGGCATGAAATCATCATTATAGCAATACTAAAATGGTACACGTGAATACATGTACCGGATAGTACATCCAAGCATCTCACGTCTTCTTGTAGACCACAAGTGAAAGGGCGTTGATCATCTGGACTCCACGAGAGGCTGCAAATGGGTGTACCGTGGCCTTGCAGGGTATGCTGCCTCAACAGATTATTACAATTATTATTATTAATTGGAGGCTAAAAGGCCCCCGTTTTGGAGAAGAGGACGGAGGGCACCTCCTCAATATGTTCTTTCAAAATTTGTGATGTGTGAGTTGGGAATCAAGTTTTCTCACTAGTATTATCGATGAATGTATCTTCAAGTGTTTGTTCTACAAGTTGAAGCAATCTTCCTCATGGGACGACTACATCGTGGGGAAACATGTTGCGCAATGTTGCGAGCAGCTCCGAGTTGGCTTCGGCTTGATGTGAGAATCTCCTCACTGTATGATCAACGATGAAAGTTCACGAACCCGACTTTCTTCAATCAAAAGATGGGTGATCTTTTTCATTAATGTATCAACAGTTCTTGATACTTATCATTCTCCAAAAGTCGGAGAAAATGTTGTTCCATTATCACAAACGAGGCCGATTTAACGGTAGATTCTTGTAGACCCGATATCTCTTCCAACGCGTTCAAAGCCGCATCCCAATTCCCAATAATAACAAATTCCGAAAACTTGGACAACTCAGGTGAACAAATGGGATGCTTGATTCTTCCAGAAGACAGCGGTAGGATTCTTGATACCCGAGATGATGTAAGGATTCACCGAGGAGGCGAACCAATTCCGTCTGGTTGATTTCACGACCACCCATTGTTGTAGCAAATGCAAATGATCTGAAACTATCAATTTGAGACCAAATGCAATAACCCAATTCGATCAGAATACAATTAACTTGTATTAATAAACGTGAAGTGGTGAGTTGAGTGGCGGCGGTGGGTGGTGGCCGGTAACCGTTTTTTAACTGAAAGAAAACAAAAGGGAGGGAAAATGTATTTTCAAGAATGAGAGTTTGTTATTGTTACGTCTCGCACGTGTACTTTTATATATTTTGATGATATATTAATTTTAGCATATTGGATAGTAACTTCTTCTAATTAAATCTTAAAACTGACTATCTATTTATTTATTTATTTATTTTTATAAGAATACGTTATACACTAAATTATTATATCGTTTTTTATTTTTCCTAATATTCTTGATGTCATACTCGAATATTAATTTCATATATGTTTCATCTTCAATGTTTCGAAATACGACCCGTTACGACTTTTAAAACAAAAACAAAAGTAAATAATATTTTCAAATTAACCGTGTTACATAACTACACAACGATCACATCGTTACTTTATGAACTGATATTTCTGTTATGCTAATCTGACACGGATAGAAAATTTCTTGGGTCTGTCAACACTGATGACGATGATGTACAGTTAACAATCATGTTACTGTGCGTTGTTCTTTTGCTAAACACTACTACATGTTTTAGTAATTTATCTTACATATTAGTAATTTCATTGCACTTTCTAATCAAGAAGCAAAATTTCAAAATCAGATAAGCAAGATACCTACAATTATAATTGTATTACCCTACCAGATTATAACAAATAAATTTTGTTAATTAGTTAAAGCTATTATATATTATAATAGGAGAGCTAACATAAAATTTGTATCTATAAATCAAATATCATAATGACTTTAACTAAAGAACTAAATATAATTATAATCGTAGTTCATGGCCTTCATATTCTTCAATTAAACATTGCAATGCCTTGTTATCATCCGTAAACGATGACCTGGTATGAAGTTCATTGATCAACTTGATTTTAAAAACCGATTCAAAATATACAAAACTAGTTTTATCGTTCTTATAAAGACGTTATATTATTATTCCTTGAATACATTTTATAAAAAATGAAAATTCTGGTTTGAGAAATGTTATTAAAATGATTTTTAAATTTTAAGAGAAGGAATTTTTTAAAGGTTTTTAAAAATTAAAAAAAAAATTTAGTTAAAAAAACATGTTTATAATTTTTTAAAGGTTTTTTACCTCATTATTGTTTGGGTCTAAAATGAAATTTAAATTTTAAAACTATACGTTAATTGAAGAAGTTTTTATCCCACAAGCTAACAATTGACAAACATATAATAAATCAAAAAGTTAACAATAAACTATATATGGGCTTTTTAATATTTTAAACAATCATCCAGCCCAATCATCCAGCCCAGCTTCATTTGCGGCCTAATATAACTACGAGATCCAGCATCATCCCTAGCGGTCTAGGCCCTGTTCCATTTACATGTGGCCCATCATCCAGTGAGAAAACAAATTTGGGTAAGCTTTTACGACTTGTTTATTTGCTTATTTGCTTTTTGAAAAGCAAACACACTTTTATAAATCTTCAATTTGAAACTTTCGAAAGAGCTTTGCCAAATACATTTTGTTGTTCAAAACACAAATAAACAAATTTTAAAAGCTCACCCGAACACCCCTGTATAAAGATATGGATGAGTGGCAAATACATAAGTTTTTATTATGTGAAAATATAAGTCAGCTCAAATTGTCAAAACATATCGGGTTAAAAACATCAACTTATTCTCTATAAGATGAGCTCTTTCTTAATTGGATTCACGCCAGTATGAAACTATGAATCATATAAATATAAAAACACTAATTATGTGCACATGGTAATTACAATGGTTAAGTATTGTGAACCAGCATGAAGTTTTGTGATAAAAAGAGCAAGTAAATGGGTTAGTTTTTATTAATTGTTTTCTTGTTTTTTTTTTTTTTTTTTTTTTTTGGTTTTTGTGTTTTCATTTTTTATTTTTATTATAGTGTGGGATGTTTGTGTATACTTTCAAATGGACATATCCAAATCATCTACTCAAATTAAATATGCTATTACATTAATCTTGCTTATTACTGGTGTCTTTTTCTTCTTATTCTTGATCTCCATATAATTGCTGATGGATATGGACATACTTGATATGGGATTTTCGGTTCAGGAACTTCGGGTACACTGCAATGGTCATATAAATTCAACAAAAAGCTTTAGTAAAAATGGTTGATCACAAGATGTGTTTTCGAGGGTTGACACAAACACGACCACCTTAAAGAAAAGTTTTATTGTATTTGCATATTAGTACTCTGAAATTAAAATAAATGCAACCCCCCCCCCCCCCCCCCCCGCGCGCACACACAGATAAAACATAGAATACAATAATCTTAATTAAAGTACAAAAATACTTATACTCATGGAATTGATCCATAAATCACATCATAAGATCTCGAAATCGTCAATATATATCCAAGTAATAATAGGTTCACCGAAAAAACAAATTCGGATCGTTAATCGATCAATTTAATACTTTTCTTCACGAAAACCGTTTTGAGCGTATTATGGATTTCTTGACCATTTTTTGTATTTTGGCTTTGAGCGTTTTGTTTTCTGGCTTTGAGCATTTTGTTTTTTCCTTGAGCGTAATTCGCATATGTTTTTGTGCGTTAAGGATTTTTGTACGATAAATTAATCCTATATACATATATAATCATAATAATTATAATAAATACGTTTACACTATAAATGTCTCTTTTCTTAAAACACATTTCTTAAATTTCCTGAATATAACTAGTTAAACGGCTCAAACCTCAAACCCGCCAGGGTGACTTGAACATGACCCATTTAGGTAAGTCTGTTTGCGATTTTGACCCAAAACTGACACGAACTCGAACACAAAACGAGTTTTCGTAAGTTGACACAAACATGACGTGTTTAAGCGGAAGTTGACTCAACCTAGAATTTGACACGAACCCGAACATGACATGATTTTTTGTAGGTTAACACACATACGATGCATTTTATCTGAACATTTATACTATATTTTCACTTGCATATATTAGTGCAACCACCACCACCCACAGGCCCACACACTCAACACACACATGCTCTATAAGACGAAACTTTAAAAAAAAAGTAAGAATGATACCTCAATGTGGAAATATCAATTTGAGAAAAGTCCATACTGGTTGAGCTACTTGACAATGTGGGTCTACTTATTAATGGTGAAGTGGGTTGCTTAACTGCCAGAACTTTGCAAGTAAAGTTGTTGGCTATGTTCTTGTGGGCCACGGCTAACCTGTTCCATAATAGTGAGTAAATAAACCAAACGATTAGGTGAACTGTTCGTGAACCATTAAACGAAAAGTTTGTTGATGTTCGTTCATTTAATAAACGAACAAACATGAACACATGTTTTGTTCGTTCATTTATAATGTTCGTGAACGTTCGTATATGTTGGTTTTATGTTTCTGTTCGTTTAAGTATGCTCATATATGTTCAGTTATGTTTGTTTATCTTTATTCAATTATGTCCGTTTATGTTCGTGAACTGTTCGTCTAGAATTTAAAAAAATGAACATAAACGGACACCTTTATTTTTAAACAAACGAAAATGAACACAAATATTTGTCCGATTAAGTGTTCGTGTTTGTTCGGTTCGTTAATGATCAACCAATTTGGGTCTACCTCAACATGAAGTTAATATGATAGAACTGAATTCCGAGCTGTTTGCAGCTGGAATTAACCTAGCCATCAAATGGGACCATCTAATTATTCTAAAAACTTTGCTTTCCGTTCATCATATCATGTTCATTAAATTGGAATATTTTCTTTAAATGCCAATATGATAATTAATTTTATTACTAAATAGAAATATAAAATAAGTAGACCAAAAGATCTGTTCACCTCTTGTATTACATGTGTAGTGTCTGTCTACCCACACCCTGCACCCATGTCCTATTGCTCTTGTTTGTATGTGCTATATTTATATGGCAAATGCATTTAAATCATAATTGATTCTTATTAAACTTTAAGGTAAAAGTTTGAACAATCATTCACTAATCACAAAGCCCATATACCCTAATATGACATGACAGGATTTGATGTGAATTTGATCAATCTTAATACAACTTTTATAATTTGTTCATATTCTACTAAAAGGAAATCCTAATCTGTCGTTATTTACGATCCATGTATTGACTAAATATTTTTGGTTGAATTTGAGCCTGACTTACATCTGGTTGAAGAATTGATGGTCCAAAAACTGAATAATAGCGAAATGATGAACAATCGTTGTAGGACTGTTCAATAAGCTCACAGCTCAAAGCTCAAGTAGCTTGTTTGAACTAGCTTGTTGGTAAACAAGCTAAGCCAAGCCATATCAGTTTGTAATCAACCGAGTTTGAGCCAAGATAAGCTCGGCCCGTTTGCTCATCTTGACGAGCTGAGCTCTAGTTCAATGCTCCGTTTGTTAGAAAAACGAGCTGATGCAAGCTGGTTTGGTTTGTAAAAAAGTCGAGTAAGAGGCAAGGTAAGCTCAGCTTGTTAGTTTGCTTATCTTAACAAGGCGAGCTCAAACTCAAAAATTCAGATCGTTAAGATAAACGAGCCAAGCTGAGCAGGTTCGGTATGCAAACAAGCTGACCCAGAGCCAAGGTAAACGAGACTCAATCGCTTGTTTATCTTAACGAACTGAGCTCGAGCTCAAAATTTCACGCCTTCAAGATAAACAAGCTGAGTCGAGTTGGAGTTGGTTCCGTTTGTAAACAAGCCAAGCTTGATCCTAGGTAGGCTCGGTTCATTGACTCCTTTATCTTAACTAACCGAACTCAGAGCTCAAAATTTCAATTCATTAAAATAAACAAATTAACGTACAAATGAAATTAACATGCTAAACATGTTAATCAAGTAGAGTAATTATATATACAAGTAGAGTAATTATGTAATTACATTATAGAGTAATTACATAGAGTAATTACATAATTACTCTACTTGTATATATATATAATTACTCTACTTGATTCTCACATTTAGCACGTTAATTTCATTTGTACTTGATCCAAACCCTGCAAAAGTAATATACCTGTAGAGGAAGCTCTGATCATGCAACCCGACAACGAGGTGTAAAATCCGTGATCCTTCCGCCTTCTTCATCACCTTCCGTCACAACAATCTCTATCTTCGTCTGTTAGTTATTCCGATCACGTAAACAATCAATAAAATTAAAAACCATATATAATCAATCAATTCAATTGAAATCAACATATCATAATAACTTACATTAGGGAAGCTATGAATACATATCTCTTTGAACGAAAGAGCCAACTCGGAGCCTTTGAGTCGGAGCAACCTGAGCTTCTTTCCGTTACGCGATTTCCTGCCGGCGGGAAAGACGTGAAGGAGAGTGACTAAATCGCCGTAACGGAGAAGGTTGTGAAGGGCCCACACCATACTTCTTCTACCACCACCACTATCTTTCTCACTTCCATTTTTTATACTCGCCGGAAGGACTTGTTTCGGTGGTTTCCGATCAGTGCCCAGGTTGTGGCATCGGTTGTTTGTTTTGTTATGTGGCGCAAACTATAATGATTGATGGGGTTTTTGTTTTATGTGATTATTCGGGTCACCCGTTTAGGTAGGGAAATTCCTAAAATAGTCAATTTTGACCCATTTTTTTCAATTATAGGCTTGTAGCAAACAGATTTTCAAACTAGCCAGTTTTTTCGAAGCACAAACTGATCTGACGGAATTTTTAACCATTCACGATGCGTCACGTAGTCTCATGTTCAGTCGGATCCGACGCTTTAACCTCCTGGCCGACCGATTAACCTGAAAAACCGTCGGAGGAAAAGACAGTCAGATCCGAAGATTTAGTTCATGCTTCCGTCGGATCCGACTATTTAATTTTTCTGACGAACCCTATATTTTCAATTCGGGGGTTTTTGATTTTGAGTTCTATAGTGAAATTGAACACTATGATTGTGTTCTCCTCGAAAAACTAAACGATTTACACTATTGATTTGCTTGATTTTGTGAAAAAATAAGAACGATAGAGATGGAGGTTGGTTATGGAGGTTTAGGATATTGAGAGATAGAAGATGAAAATTTAGCCGGACCCACTAAATTCAGTTGAATCCGACGGAATTTTAAGAAATTCGGTCGGATCCATTAAAACATTGACGTGGCGCGATTTTAAAGGTCTAAAAATTCAGTCGGATAAGAAATGGCTTTAGTCGGATCCGATGAGAAATTTTTGGCTAGTTTGGGTATTTTGTTTTGCAGGGCCGGCTCCGAGAAGGCGAAATTTTTTTTAGGCCAAAGACGGAAATTTTTCTTTGCCTTAAGTAAAAGGAACATTTTGTTGGGTTTAAACAATTTCATTCTAAATGGGCTTACTTGATTATAATTTGAGTTGTGTAATTTTTTTGTATAAAAATAAACTTAAAAATGTCTAAAATAAGATTAGAACTCACAACATTTTGGTTAGATGTCATACTCATTTGCCACTAGACCTAACTAGTGGTTATGCAGTTGTGTTGAAACATCGATTATACATATTTTTTTTCATAAAAGTACATAATATTTTTTTAAAAAAAATCGGGCCTAGCGTGGTGTCGGGCCTGTGGGCGTCAACTACCCTGCCATACCCTATTGCCGGCTCTGTTGTTTCGTCTCCAGCTAGAGTTGGAAAAAATTCGTTAAAATTGACTATTTTGGGAATTTCCCATTTAGTTATATATGTCATTGGGTCGGGTTATTTGCTTTTTTAAATACATTTAAATAGACCAAAAATTTTGTGGATAATTGATAAAATCAACACGAACTGACTAATTTGGGATAGTTGGTAATTAAAAGATGTATGGTTAAGTTAAAAATCGAACGGAGAATAGTCTAAAAATCAACCCAAACCAAATGACCTAACGATGACAACGTGAACCAAATCTGATGGGAATACACGAAACCCAAATCAGGAAGTAGTTCCAAATCAGAAATCCAAGTACGCGACTCATCCAAATACTCCCAAGCTGCCACTGGGGCAAAACCTGCATAGCTGCTGTATTGGAAGAGTAGTTTCATGTGGTTCCTTAGCAGCCTTAAGTAGAGAAACATGGAAAGTTGGTTGAATTAAGTTGGACAACCTCAGGAAAGTCTAACCTATAAGCATCATATCCCACTTTTTCCACTATCTATAAAGGCCCAAAATACTTTGGTCCAAGCTTGTAATGCATAACAGGTCTCAATGAATTATGCATATATGGCTGCAGCCTCAAACACCCAATTTCCAACCTGAAATGATCGCTCTGACCTGTGTTTACCAGCCTACCCCCTAATCTTTGAGCTCATCTGTAATTAAGGAAGCCAGCTCTTCCAAAGTATCTTGGAAAACCACATTTGAAAACCGAATAATTATAGCTTGAACATAATTTGGCCATGGCAGATCTACTACTGTAAGACCTCTGGTTCTCATAAATGATTGATGTCATTGCAACACATCTCCTTCGATATTGATGACCACATAACGCAAGTTCGAAGTCTCTGGAGTTTCATCCAAACTGAAGAAGTGTTCACACTTATGAATCCATCCTTCCAAATGACATAGTTAGGAAGTTTACTAAATTTTTAGAAATCAGTTTTACAAGAAAAAGTTGATAAGATAAAATGGTTAGTAGTTAAGATTGTAGATGAAAGGAAAAATAAAAATAAAAATATGGATGTGGAATGAGAATTCAGAAGTTTTGGAAAAATAATTGATAAATTTAAGAGATAGTGACTGCAAGTGACAGAAAACCAACTGAATGCTCTGGCATGTCACTACTTGAGTTCTACAAAATAATTAGCCAATTTTTAAATAAAATGTATTCTTAAATGTCATTACTTGTGTTAATTATGAATAAGATTCTTTTCTAGCTATGTCATTTAGTAAACTTCCTAACTATTATAATGATGTTAATAAGTTTGTTGTATCATGTTCACACAACGTCAATAACATATTTAAAGGGAAAACAATAATTTTAATGTGAACACAGAGGTTAGATTTGTTCCCCAATTAATACATTTCATTTTGTTTTTTAGAATAACAATATAATCATATGAGGTATAGTTTAAGGGTAGGAGGGGGCATATTCGGTAAGTGGAAATCGGGTAGGGTACCTGATTCCCGAAGCGGGTATATCACCACCGCCTATTAGTTGCGACTATTAGTTGCGACTAATTCTTTCCCACGGCAAGATTTGTTGATTTTTGTGGGTTCAAGATTTGATTAAAGGGTATATTAAATGAAGGTGACAGGAGTTGAAAATATAAAAAAATTATAACTTTTGTCAAATAAACATACAGCATATTTTTTTGGAGAAGTTTTGTCTTAATCTCCTATTTGGAAAATTATATATCCTGGTTAATTTGAGCCATGTCTACCATCAGTGATCGATGGCTTCATTTCTCATCATATCATCAGTTGTCCTTCTCTTCCTCCTTCCCATTATTATAAGGTTCCTCTCAAAAACCCGCCCTCTACCTCCGGGTCCACCCGGATTACCAATAATCGGAAACCTACACCAACTCAACGTCTCCGAACACCTCTCAGAGTACCTATGGGGTCTTTCAAAAACTTATGGCCCCTTAATGTCCCTTCGCATTGGTCGTGTCCAAACTCTTGTTGTTTCTTCTGCCGAAATGGCAAAAGAAATCTTGAAAACCAACGATTTGGTCTTCTGCACGAGGCCACTTTTGACAGGCTTCCGTAAGTTATCATACAATAACCAAGACATCGTTTTGTCACCGTATAATGAGTATTGGAGACAGATGAGAAAGATTTGCACCCTTCATCTCTTTTCGACGAAACAAGTGAGCTCGTTTTGTTCGGTTCGTGAGGAAGAGGTGTTTGAGATGATTGAGGGCATCAAGACTCAAAGTTCTATGAAACAAGTAGTAAATTTGAATGAAGCTTCTATGGATCTCACTAGTAATATTATTTGCAGGGTGGGTTTTGGGAAGAGACCCTCTGCATATAATCATAGAAAAGAAGGGACACGGATATCTGAACTTATGTTAGAGATGCAAGAGGTGTTTGGTAACTTCTATTATAGGGATCATTTTCCTTTAATGGGATGGCTTGATAAACTCAATGGAAGCATTGCTAGACTTGAAAAGATCTTCAAAGACTTGGATGAGTTCTATCAAGAAGTAATTGATGATCATCAGAGTCAAAACCAACCAAACAAAATGAATGATGATATGGTTGATATCTTGCTTAAACTCAAGCAAGATTACTCAAATGATCTCACTATTGATCATGTCAAAGGCGTACTCATGGTGAGCAATTCACTTTCATCCCTTACCTTCAGATTCAATCTACAATTGTTTGAGAATTTTTTTTTTGGATTATTAGATGGTTTGGCAAAACCACCATGATTTCTCGTTGGTTTTGCGAGTTTCAAACAAGAATATTAACAAAACCACCTAGGGTGGATTTTCCAAACTATTTAACAATGCAAATAATTCTTGTTTCGACTTTCATAACAATGTTGGTGTCTTTTCACAGAATATCTTGTCAGCGGGGACGGAAACTAGTGCTTCCACAGTGACATGGGCGATGACTTTGCTCATCAAAAACCCTAATTCCTTGATGAAAGTTCAAAAAGAAGTGAGAGATGCAGTGGGAAATAAAGGGAAAGTAAATGAAGATGATCTTTATAAGTTTAAGTATTTAAAGGCAGCAATCAAAGAGACACTTAGACTATACCCGGTCTTACCACTTTTACTACCTCGTGAATCAAGAGATCGAAGTGTTTTAGATGGATACGAGATACCCAAGAATACTTTGGCGTACATAAATGCGTGGGCAGTAGGGCGAGACCCTAAATGTTGGGAACGACCTGAAGAGTTCGAGCCAGAGAGGTTCATGGGTAGTGACGTGGACTATAAGGCGGTAGACTTTGAGTAGATCCCATTTGGTTCTGGTCGGAGGGGTTGTCCGGGGTTGTTGTTGGGATCTACAACTGTGGAGTTGGCTCTTTCGAATCTTGTTTACTCGTTTGACTGGGAATTGCCTGAAGGAACTAAAGACATTGACACTTTGAAAAACGATGGGCCGGTAATGCATAAGAAGAATCCTCTTTTACTAGTGGCTAAAGTTCCCGACAGTGGCTGCTAAGAGTTCACTATACCTCAATGAAGCGAACTTAAAATTGTTGAAATAAAGCCCTCTAAAACGAGTGTTTTTCCATCTATTTCGCTTTGTAGGTCTGTGTGGGTTGTGTTTTGTAATAATAAAACAAGAAAAAGTCAACAAAGTGTCCATTTTTATGTGTGATATACTTGATCGATAGATAGATGTAATGTTGTTGGTATATATATTTTTATCAATGACTTGTATATATACAACTAGGTTTTAAACTTATAATACGATTTTCAGTTTTTCACCTAAACTTGGGGTGAGGATCATGGCTGCTTGCTAACTAGACGTGACTTCTTGTACAATAAACCCGTAAAACACCACTTGAGTTGGTGACCGATGTTGGTGTTATGTTTATGGTTAAGTAGACCCATCAACAGAAACCTAATGTTGTTGGGGAGCCGATGATGAAACTCTTGTTGGAATAATTGGATCAAGAACACGATATTTTGAGAGAACTTCTCACGACTCTGTTCAATATTATTAAAAACTACACCCACACATTACAATTACCCTAGACCCTCTATTTATACTAATAAAAACTTGATAAACAAGTAACCCAAATCTAATCCTACCATGACAAACTCTTTAAATAATCAACCAAACTTTCACTTTTGTTAACACGTCCAACTTTATATTAAGCCCGTTTCAGTATTAACTCCCAATATTTCCCCTTAATCCTGAAACCGAATCCTTAATCTTCAATGTAATACTGGATCTTCACTAGCCAAATTCGCCTCTCTCTCTCTCTCTCTCTCTCTCTCTCTCTCTCTCTCTTCTGGTTGTCGGCTCGTGCATTCATATGCAAATGACAATACTCTCCACATCGATAACACTGAACCCATGGCTGTGTCTCGTCTTTCCCTTGGTTCCCTTTGGTCATTACTTGAACATGAACTTGGTCAATTCTCACGACCCATTCCTCTTCCCCAACTTCGGCCTCTACCACGACCTCTACCAACATGGTTAACCCATCGACGACCTTCACGGCCTTGTTGACGATAATCACTACCGTTTCTTGGTTTTCTTTGTTCACAATCATGAGTAAACAATCTCTTACTTTGTGTATCTTCAATTTCATCGTGGGATACCCGCTGCTCGTATGCTTTCAATCGACCCACAAGTTCTCCAAACGACATATTCTTGATCTCTGAGTTTGGAAGACCTTCCATGGGATCCCTCTGAACGAAAACCAATATTATCTTATCATGTTAACCAAAGAGAGATGGGTGATGATTAGATGTAGGGCTGTAAACGAACAATTCGTTAACCGTTTGACATAAAGTTTGTTTATGTTCGTTCGTTTAATAATGAACATACATGAATAGGAAATTTCTCTCGATTTGTTAAACAAACGAACATGAGACCTTGTGCGTTCGTTTATGTTTGTGATGTTTAGTAATGTCTTTAAGAATGTTCACTAATGTTTGTTTGCACATGTTGTTCATAAAAGTTTTTTTTTTACATTTATTTATTTTATTTAAGAGTTTTATATTTGTTAATTTATTGCCTCTTACATAAAGTTGTAAACCATATTCTTACATTGTTTTTTTTTGCATTGTTCGCATTTATTCCGCATACCACTGATTTATGTGTTCGTGAACCGTTCATGAACACGCTCCTCGATCTCCTAATGAACACGAATAAAAAATCTCGTTTAATAAGTGTTCGTGAACTCATCATTTCTTTAACAAACGAACATGAACAATACCTTGTTCGTGTCCGTTTGGGTCGTTTGCAGCCCTAATTATTTGAACGATGCTTGCGTTTGCATTTTTATATAGAGCTTTTTGCCAAAGTTACGGCCAAAGATATAATGATTCGTTTTCATGATATGAAAACTCGTGTGGAACAACTTTAAAAATTTGTAATGTTTTTTTATCTCGTTTCAAATGAGTTCGTATTTTGTGTTTTCAAATGAGTAATGATCATATTTCTTTTCATGACTATGATGTTTCTTTTATTATATTTCTAGTCTCGACCCGACCAAAACAACAACCGACTCAAAAATTCAAAACACATGGGATCTGTTTAATAAAAATCCTAGGTCCACCATTACCGATGCACAAAATATTTACTTTTCACTTACAAACCACTTATATATGCATTTTGCAATATTTACACTCTCCCCCTCTGTGATATAGCACAACCCACCCACTTGGTTCTACTGCCCAGCCCATGGGCTGCTCAATTATCTATTTGGTTCCATTGGCAGCCCAATTATCCATTTACATTCAGCCCAGTTATTTGTTGAAATTTATTTGTAGGCATGTACGTGTCCAAGTAAAAAATGATTATATAATTATGTGAAACTGTCTAAAAAATATAGTGGTTCAGGTAAATTAATGCATTATGAAACCACTTGGGCTAGTTCAAGTGGTCAGCTAAATAATGGGTAAGAGTTTGATGTTGGTTAGCCTCTCAAGTTCGAATTTTGATGACGAAACGAGTTTTCTATTAGAGTGTTCCTTCCCAGAGAGCTTGCTCTTGTGGGCGGACAACTCCTGTCAAATGGTAGGGGGCTCGAAATTTTCTCGTGGAACGCCTAGCCAAACTCGGATGCCAAGCGTGGGCCCGGTTAAGACAACATAGTCTTGGCCCGAGTGGGGCGGTTGGGCTCTCTTCGAAAACTGTGGCTGATTAGATAACAACTGTGAAAGTCACCGTTCAAAAAAAAAATTAATGCATTATGAAACTTTTAATTCAAACAGTTATAGTTTATTAACCTAATAAATTATAAACCCCCTTATTTACCTGCCTAATTACATATCTAGCTAACCAAATACCTAATTACCTACCGGTCAAATTATGACGGTAGGTCGTGTTTGTTTTTGCTTATAAAGTCTGTAAGGAGCCTATGTATGCGGGCGCGCAGACATAAGCTCTTGAAGACTGTCTGTTTTTGTTAAAAAAGATCTGAAAATTGTTTTTATAGTCTTAAAAAATAAGCTTTTTTCACCATCTTCACACTTCTTAACATCATACCAAGTACCAACACCCAATGTCCAACACCACCACCATCTACCGTCCGCCACCACCACCACCATCCACCGTCCACCGCCACCACCACCGTCAACCACCCACCACCACCACCGTTCACCGCCTACCACAATTGTCTACCACCACCCACTTCCATAGTTCGTACACCACTACCAATTATTTTAACAGTCTACAAACGTTAAATGACTTTTATCTACTGTAATATATATGATAGGTAACTAATTTCAGCTTATGCAGACGATATCCAGATTATAAAACAAATAGTATTATATTTTCAGATTGCAGACCTTCAGACCACATCTTCTGTTGCATACATTAAATCAGATGAAATCAGATTGCAGACAATATTGTCTTATAAAACAAACAATACCCTACTCTACATTCTTCATTCAGGAATACAAGTTTAGAAAAAAATATGTATATAAAAATACAATAACAAATGCAACCGGACCAATTAAAGAAAATTTAACTTCCCAATTATTTAACATTTTTTGGTGCATCATTTCATGCATGTGCATGGAGATACCCATTTATTGTTAAACCATACAACTTTAAAAGAAAAAAATGAAAAAAAAAATCTTTTAGGAGAGAGCTTATAATCCGGCTTTAAGTGGTATTGCATGCAGCCATCAACGACCAGGGACTTTGGCCACAAGTTGGAGCGGGATCTTCTTATGTATTGCAGTCCCAGAAGTTTTCAAAGTGTCAATGTCCTTGGTCCCTTCAGGTAACTCCCAATTAAATGAGTAAACAAGGTTCGAAAGTGCCAACTCTAGTGTCGTAGCTCCCAACAACATGCCTGGACAGCCTCTCCGACCAGACCCAAATGGGATAAACTCAAAATCCATCCCTTTATAGTCAACACTACTATGCATGAACCTCTCTGGCTCGAATTCTTCAGGTCGTTCCCAGCATTTAGGATCTCGTGCTAATGCCCATGCGTTCACGAACACCAGAGTCTTCTTGGGTATCTCATATCCCTCTAAAACGCATCGTTCTCTAGATTCACGATGGATTAAAAGGGGTAAGACTGGGTATAGTCTAAGTGCTTCTTTAACTACTGCTTTTAGATAGTCAAGCTTATATAGATCATCTTCATCCACCTTCCCTTTATTTCCCACTGCCTCCCTCACTTCTTGTTGAAGTTTCTTCAAAGTACTAGGGTTTTTCATGAGCAAAGTCATCGCCCATATAATTGAGGAAGCACTTGTTTCGGTCCCCCCTAACAAAATATTCTGCATGCATAAATAAAACAACACGAGTCGTATACAACTACGGATATTAATCTGGATTTAGGAATGAAAGTGAAATGCTCACCATGAGTACACCTTTTATATGATCAAAAGTGAGATCATGTGAGTAATCTTGCTTTAGTTTAAGCAGAATATCAACCATATCATCTTGCATTTTGCTTGGTCGGTTTTGATCCAGATGCTCATCAATTACTTTTTGATAGAACTCATCCATGTCTCTGAAGGTCTTTTTGAGTCTAGCAATGCTTCCATTGAGTTTATCAAGCCATCCCATTAAAGGAAAATAATCCCTATAAAAGAAGTTAAGAAACATCGCTTGACACTCTAACATAAGCTCATCAAATCGGGTCCCTTTTGGAGGTCTCTTCCCAAAAGCAACCCTACAAATAATATTATTAGTGAGAACCATAACAGTTTCACTTAAATTCACTGCTTGTTTCTTAGAACTTTTGAGTCGATGTTCTCAATCATCTCAAACACCTCTTCTTCACGAACCGAACGAAACGAGCTCACTTGTTTCGTCGAAAAGAGATGAAGGGAACTGATCTTTCTCATCTGTCTCCAATACTCATTGTATGGTGAGAAAGCGATATCTTCTTTTGGCCTGTTAAAACCGGCCTCGTGCAGAAGACCAAATCATTGGTTTTCAATACTTCTTTCGCCATTTCTGCCGAAGAAACAACGAGAGCTTGGACACCACCAAGGCGAAGGGACATTAAAGGGCCGTAACTTTTCGAAAGATGCCATAGGTATTCGGAGAGGTCCGAGGTGTCGAGTTGGTGCAGGTTTCCAATAATCGGTAACCCAGTTGGTCCCGGAGGTAGAGTAACAAGACAAGTAGAGCTGATGGTTTTCGACAGAAACTTTGTGATAATTATGGGAAGGGGGAAGAGTAACAAGACAAGTAGAGCTGATGGTATGATGAGAAACGGAGCCATTGATACTATAGCACTGCTGGTTATACATTGCATGACTCAAGGTGACCAGGATTTATATATTTTTCAGTCGAGGAAGAAGACAGACATAAGAAACAGATATATTATCATCAACAGGTTGTATGAATGTCCAATTGACATTAGGAAACAAGATCATGAATTATTATTATTGAATTATTATTATTATTATGAAATCTTCAACCAAAGAATTTAATACTAAAGAGTTATTATACAAGTAGGGACGGAAAATGGTATTTGCGAAGGTGTTACTGTTGGTTCTTGGTTTTATGTAACTACTTATTGCTTTAATGCGAGTACGTACTCTCTACCCATAAAACAATTTCACCCCTTTGGTCATTCGACTTGCGTACCACTTGTTTTGACGAATTGCCTTCCAAAATACACTAAAGCAGCGTGTGTAGGATTGTTAAACGTCTCTTGTATAAAAGAGATATTAACATGGACGAACTAGTAAGTAATAGCGATAGGATTATGTTAGTCGCGAACCGTTGAAAACAAATACGTTAAAAGATGAGACCATTAGAGACTAAAAGATGATAGTTTTGATTCATAAAAAACAATGCGCCGTTTTATTTGGTGATACTTACGTACGTATTGCATTCAAATTTTAAAATTAGTAGCATGATGTAGACAGTAATATTATGTGTTACATAGAATAGTTATATTTGAATTATTGTGACAATTAGTTCTAATAGAGCATTTTCATGAGAAAAATGGGGAAACCATCAACAATGTCTTGTAACCCAACAACGAAAAATAAAAAACAAACTAAAGAAAAGGGAAAATGCCAAAATGCATGTTATTGAAGCCTTGTAACCCAACATGCATAGGACCCATTTTGATGATAAGATGTTGTTCTTGGGCATGGCACCTAGAACAATTGATACTTGTTTATTCTAGGGAGCATGGGTCTTGTAATAGTTTATTCCATGTCTATTTACATGTTGAATGTGTAACATGTTACATGTTTATACGTATTTTCATCAAACAAGTTTTAATACAGGAAAATGTGATCTTATAAATTATAAACTCGTCAGGGAAATGTTTAATAACTGTGTTTTGAAGTATAAAACGAGGTTTTGATACAGAAAAATGTGATGTTATAAATTATACTCATATGCGCAAGATGAATGTGTATATAGTACGTATGTGTTTCAGTTGAGGCAGAAGGCATGTTAATGTAGTGAGATTGAGCTATGTTTTAAAACCTTGAAAAGTTTTTTTGTGATTTACACTTTTTAAAAATATTTTTTTTTAGTCTTTTGGTAACTTTTTTGAGTAAATCCAATGAGTAACGGCCCGGGGTTTAGGTTGTTGCAACTTCCATGAAAGAATGCGATCTACACTTTTTTCATATGCGAAACACTTTGTTGAAATTGTTGAAACACCAAATTTTTCCATGTGGAGTACAACTTTGTATGAAGAATTTTCCCTTGTTATCGCATAAAAAGTATATGGACGCGCTTGTAGTTGAGGTGTTCTTGTTGAATGTGATTTTGCCCAAGGTTCACATGATGTATGCTTTATCCACTCATATAATGTCTATATAGTGCGCCATTATGCATGGCATAAGGGCTTTTAAGAAACTTGAAGAGTAATTATGCATGGAGAAGTTGATTTTGAATTGGTTTATTTTTGGAATTTTTCCACTCAAATTAACGAGGGTGTGTGTTCAATGTATTCAGCCAACAATGTTGTTGTCGTTTTCTAATACTGATCCTTTTCTTTATATGTTGTTTGATTTTGTTATTGGCGTTTTGATTTTGTTAATAGTAAAATATCAATTTACTATTAACTATATATGATTTTAATAATATTATAAAAAATGGTTATAAACATATATATTACACTAGCTTGAGACCCGTGTATGATAATTTTATTTCCATTAATGATAATTCATCTTTTTAAACAACCGATTGATTATAATTTAGATTTGTTGGGCGGAATGTTAGAAAAGTAAAATACAATATTATAATACATATGTGATACATATGGATAGTGGTTACATCATTTCCTTACTTAGAGATTTGACAACTATTGTCTGCTAGCAAAGGAACGTTGAAGCAAGAATCAAGGACTCTAATCTTTTTTTATTGTATTTTCATACTTAAGAATTGTAGTCTCTATTTAAGATTTCTTTTTCTCTTCTGGAATGACAACGAATACAATCAATAAACAGGCAACATCAAACTCAGAAACAAACCCGGATAGATAAGACAAAATTAAAGTGCAACCATGGTGGGATGAAGAAACACACCAGAGAGCGGTGCTTTAAACTCGCCGGCTTTCCCAAAGGGTTGAACGAAGGGCTCAAAAAGGGAAATAAAGAAGGAGCAAAGGCGGTGGCTTCCGCCATCGGCAACACCGGGTCTAGCGCTGCCGGAAATCTCGACAACCAGGGTGGAGGACTCGGTGATGTTGCATCTGCTGAGGAAGAAGGTTCATACCACATGAATAGCGACCAGAGAGGTAAAGGGTTTGAGAAAGTATTCTCAAACCCTTGTATTTGCAATCCATTGTTTATAGACCCTTTAGTTCAGAAAATGCTTAATACATCTCCGGAAGAAAATACAAAATTCAGTAAAAATCTTAAAAGGTCTATTTATACTAACAAAGAGTCTCAAGAATATGGTTTTTTAAACAAACCCACTGAAGAGTCTAACAATATGAATAACGAATCTATTATTTTTTATGCTGGCCAAATGTATAAAGGTTCTATTTTGGAAGTCGCCGGAGATTATGTTTTTCATGAAAATAATCTAAATAAATCTATGGGAGAAGTTAATATGGTTGAAAAACATGAAAAATTTGAATAAATCATGGATTTTTGATTGTGGTGCTACCGACACCATGACGTATGAATTATCTGATATAGTTTTAAAATCTCAACCAAAAATTAACCACATAAAAACCGCGAATGGGGGGTTGTTCCTGTAAAAGGAGGAGGAACCATTGAAATATCACCCACTTAAAAACTTTCGAATTGTTTGTATGTTCCGTCTTTGTCACATAAATTATTATCTATTAGTCATGTGACAAAAGAATTAAATTGTACCGTTTTAATGCACCCAACCTTCTGTATATTACAAGATATCATGACGGGAGCGATTATTGGGCGTGACAATGAACGCCACGGATTATATTATGTGGAAGAAGTGACTCAACATGGCACTGTAATGCTGGCTCATGGAACTATTAACAGAGAAGCTTGGTTATGGCATAGGAGATTGGGACACCCATCTATCGGTTATTTACATATTTTATTTCTGAAATTATTTCCCTCAAATGAGACATTAAATTGTGAAACTTGTGTCATGGCCAGAAGCCATAGACACGCTTTTAAACCAAATAACACGAAAGTTAATTCATCATTTTCCCTTATCCATTCGGACGTTTGGGGACCGGAAAAAGTCGTTAGTGGACAAAATTTTCGTTTTTTGTTATCTTTGTCGATGATTGCACTCGTATGACATGGATTTATTTTTTAAAACATAAATATGAAGTTTTTGATAAATTTATAATGTTTTATGCCATGATACAAACACAATTTAAGACAAATATCCAAATTCTTCGATCCGATAATGGAGGGGAGTACATAAACGATTCAATGAAACATTTCTGTCAAACGAAAGGAATAGTTCACCAAACATCATGCCCCCACACTCCCGAACAAAACGGCACTGTCGAACGGAAAAACCGCATTCTCCTAGAAATAACTCGAGCTTTCTTGATTGAATCTCAAGTTCCTAACTCATTCTGGCCTGAAGCTCTAGCTACTGCTACATATCTCATCAATCGACTACCAACAAAAGCCCTTGACCTAAAAACCCCTCTTCAAGCCCTTTCAGAATTTACAATCTACCACCTGAACTTACATTGCAACCACGAGTATTTGCGTGCTCTGTCTTTGTCCACATACCCAAAAACAATCGAACCAAACTCGATCCTTGCGTTGAAAAATGTGTATTTGTAGGCTACGGTGTCAATCAAAAAGGTTACCGCTGCTACAGTCCAAAAACCCGTCATATGTATACTACCATGAACTGTGACTTCCTCGAAACTGAGTTCTTTTATACCTCCGATCACAGTGGTCAGGGGGAGAAAGAACATGACTCACTGAGTTGGCTAAAATGGGCTTCATCATCCGAAGAAGTCAATCATAGTACCCAAGATGAGTCACACACTTCACAACGATCTACTGGACCAACAATACAACAATCTGGTGAACCAACAATCAATGTTCCAGACCAAAATCATCCCAACCTAACATCCGAGATAGAAGCAGAACAAACAATGCAGGTGGAACAAGAAGAATTGATACAAGAAGTGACAAGACAAGCGGAAACGACCAACAATCAGTGTTCCAGACCAAAATCATCCCAACCTAACATCCAAGTTGAACAAATAATACAGGAGGAATAAGATGAACCGATACAAGAAGGAATAAGACATGAGGAAACAACCGAGGGGTATGTTCTTCCACCAAGAGTCAACAGAGGCATCCCAGCAAAACGATACTCTCCAGAAAGACAGTCTAAATCCTCTAGGTATCCCATGGCGAACATAGCCAGAGGGAACCTTTCCCAAGAAGCCAAGGCCTTTATGTCTTCCCTATACACTGAACAAATTCCTACGTCTGTAGAACAAGCCCTTGGATCAAAGAGTTGGAAGGATGCAATGGATACCGAAATGAAGGCACTAATTAAAAACAACACTTGGGAAAAATGTGACCTTCCTCCAAAAAAGAAGCCAGTGGGGTGCCGTTGGGTCTTTACAATAAAACACAAACCCGATGGAACAATTGAAAGGTATAAAGCACGATTAGTAGCTAAAGGTTACACCCAAACATATGGGGTTGACTACTCAGAAACGTTTTCTCCGGTAGCAAAATTTGACACAATAAGGGTTCTTTTTCCATCACTGCAAATGAAGGATGGCCTCTTCATCAGTTTGATGTGAAGAATGCCTTCTTACACGGAGAATTAGAAGAAGAAGTTTACATGGAAGCTCCGCCAGGGTTCGCAATGAATTTCAAGACAAATGAAGTTTGTAGATTGTAGAAATCACTCTACGGGCTCAAGCAATCTCCTCGAGCTTGGTTTGGAAGATTCACTCTAGAAATGAAGAAATATGGATACCAACAAAGCAACTCCGATCATACATTGTTCCTCAAACGAAAAGGTAAACTTGTAACTTGTTTAATTATGTATGTTGATGACATGATAATTACAGGAAATGATGAGGAAGAAATGAGGAAGTTGAAGGCAAACTTGTTCACAGATTTTGAAATGAAGGATTTAGGAAGACTTAAGTATTTTCTTGGAATTGAGGTACTAAGATCCAAACGGGGGATTTTTATATGCCAGAAAAAGTACATTCTTGACCTCCTAGCCGAGACGGGAATGATTGACTGCAAGCCTGTCGACACACCAATAAGGGTGAATCATAAACTCCGTATGGAAAAAGAATCTAAGCTAACAAATAAAGAAAGATACCAACGCCTCGTAGGCAAACTAATATACCTCTCACCTACTCGTCCTGATATCGCATATGTAGTTGGAGTGGTTAGCAAGTTTATGCATCAACCTCAAGTATCACATATGGAAGCAGTAATGAGGATTATCAGTTATATCAAAGGAACAGTGGGTCATGGAGTTCTCTTCCAACAAAACAAACATTTGAAGGTACAACTATATACTGATGCAGACTGGGCGGGAGATCAAGACGACCGAAGATCTACATCAGGTTACTTCACTCTAGTTGGTGGAAACTTAGTAACCTGGAGAAGCAAAAAACAAAAGGTAGTAGCTTTATCTAGCGCCGAAGCCGAATTCAGGGGGATTGCACGAGGCTTAGCAGAAGTCATATGGATCCACAAACTTCTGACTGGGGTCGGGTTCCCTCCAAGCGATGCAAGCAAGATTATGTGTGATAACAGAGCCGCAATACAAATTTCAGAGAATCCAGTACAACACGATCGTACAAAACACATTGAGGTTGATCGAAACATCATCAAAGAAAAACTTGATGCTAGAATTATAGAGTTACCGTTCATCCGATCAGAAGATCAGTTAGCAGATATATTAACAAAAGCTGTCAATAGAAGGATATTCAACAAATGTCTTGGCAAGTTAAGTATTGGAGACCCCACTACTCAACTTGAGGGGGAGTGTTAGAAAAGTAAAATACAATATTATAATACATACATATGGATAGTGGTTACATCATTTCCTTACTTAGAGATTTGACAACTATTGCCAGCTAGCAAAGGAACGTTGAAGCAAGAATCAAGGACTCTCAATCTTTTTTATTGTATTTCCATACTTAAGAATTGTACTCTCTATTTAAGATTTCTTTTTCTCTTCTGGAATTACAACGAATACAATCAATAAACAACTTTGATTTTTCCATTTGACAATACGGAACAATGCAACAACCGATTGATGAAAATTGTTTCATGCGTATATTCAAATCACAGCCATTTATATTTGCTTAATTAGAGTCGGTGTATTACGTGTTTTGGATTAATATATTAGTCAATGTTTAGGATTATGAGGGAATTAGTTTTGGATTAATATATTAGTCAATGTTTTCATTCCCTAGAGAAGATGATTATCTCGATCGTGTACAGAACAGAGAAGACGGTTACTTCTCTCTAGTTCTTCATCATCACATAGAATCATGAAAATCCAATTCCATCTACAGAAATATTTGTCTTATCCGATAAATCATTGTGTGTAACCCGCAAATAGTTTTATCTGAAGTGATTCACGATTCAGAGATTAATCTAGGCAATTGTTCAAGAAACTAAAATTTAAATCATGATTACAAAGTTTGCATCATTTATCGAATTCATCATTCAGATACGCAATATACAACAAAGATAAACTTATTATAGGGTTAATTTGAGATTCACGAATATTTACGTGTTATGATGGTTGTGAATTAACCCTAATTCACATGCGGTAATTATTGATAATAAATAAATATATTACCTTAAGTATAAACATTGAATAACAAATATTGTGGATCGTTAATGAATGGTGATGGCGTTGGGTTCTTTGATAAACGGAAAGATTTTATTATTTTTTTTAACCAAAAAGTGGTTTTCATAAATGAGAAAGTGTTGTGACTATGGATTGACATAGACAGAAACCAATTTTGGTTTTTAATTTATCTTGAACAAGTCTGAATGTTTAGGAACTACAGTTCCAATCGTAAATGGAATTGGTAAACAGGTATTGGTTGATTAAAGAAAATTCCGAAAATAAGCGTTTATGAAAACGTTTTTCAGGTTTTAGGTGTCATTTGCAAAAAATTCCCAAAATATGTATTATAAACAGGTCGTGGCGAATAGTTTATAATTGCACACGAGTAGTTTGTAGAACCAATTAAATCTTGTGTAAGGCCCCATTCCCGGTATCCCTACTTTAGCGTTGGATTTACTCATAAACACAGTTCTTATAAATCAGAGTTAATTAAAACTTTCGCGGAATATAAAATATTAATCATTCGTTACAAAACATTTAATCTTTTCTTTAAAACCATAACATAAGACATCATAGTTAAAACATTGTTTCTTCTATCTTCATATGACAGCCGTTCAATCCATGCCATGTGCTATCCTCATGCCTTCTCGATAAACATATATACCCGCGTACATATTAAAAGTCAGCTACGCTAAGTGAGTTCTAGTTAATCAGGCGACAGACAATACATACACATATCTTACATACATACATACATATCTTAACCTTGTATAAATATCCATAAGAGGACGTCACATAATATCTATTAAAAGAACTATTACTATTATCCTATTATCTATATTCTCCATAAAAGGACACTATATATATATATTCTCCATAGAAGGAACATCCTATATACTTCCATAGAATGAACACTATGCTTTCCATTTAAGGAACACTAGGCTTTCCATCAAAGGAACACTATGTTTTCCATTAAAGGAACACTGGGCTTTCCATTAAAAGAACACTATACTTTCCATGTAAGGAACACTCTATATATTATCCGTAGAGGGAACTCTATATAAAAGCTATCATTTAATATCCATATAAGGAGACAATCATCCTTATTCTTGGCAATACATGCAATATCCGAATATCGTTCACGTACCGACAAGTAATCATCCCTGCATTACATACAATATCCATATCTTTATTTATAACCTAACGGTACATGCAATATCCGAAGATCGTTCACGTACCGACAAGCAATCAATTGTATCTAACACATATATCATACATGGCATACACTTACAATTTAAGTTAAGTGTATTAACTGTCACATCGAGTATGCACACAGCCCCGAAAATATAACAAGGAAGTGCGGCTAGAAACTCACCTGAACTCAATTACTTCTTCCGTTAATGGTTACTCCTTTCTTGACTGTGCACAGCTAGCTGTATAACAATTATGCGTATTGATTACTATCACTTTCCATATCGCGTTTCTAGTTTAATTATTACCCCCACCGAACGGGGCTCCGGGGGCAGTGCCCCTGGCAGCGGGGTCTAGGGGCGGAAGCCCCTAGCAGGGTCTAAGGGGCAGAGCCCCTGGCTGGGGTCGAGCTACCAGGTCAGCTTGGAAAAATTTTATATACATTAACTGTCTTAACACATTTTCCATTAGAAAATTAAATTATTATTTAATTCGCTAACTAAATCTCTATAACGAATTAAGCCTGATTCATGGTCTAATTCACTATTCTGATTCGTTATCTCATCATAACTTGATTCGCCGTCTGGTTCGTTATCCTCACATAACGAGTTGGCAAGTAACGAATCACCTGATTCGTTACTTGATTCGTTATGCTAATTCGTTATCTGAACATCATCTGATTCGTTACCTTAGCATAGAGATTGAGCATATAACGAATTACCAGATTCATTATCTTATCTAACGAATGGATAGATAACGAACTAAGAGCTCATTCGTTATCAAGTCTCACGAATTGGGTCCCATTCGTTATGAACGCGTAACGAATTAATCAATCATAACGAATCACCTCTGTTCTTATCCAGACTTTGACTACAGGGTCAAAGTCAAAATCACCAAGAACGTAAATAGTCAACCTATCTCAGATCTGCAATTAAATCTTCATTTCTTAACGAAATAACATGATTTAGGTACCGTTGGAATCACCTATGCAGCGCCTACAAACCCCAAGGGTCCAATCATCCAGATATTCGTGTTTGTAGGGTGCCATTTAAGCATCTATAATACGGGTTATTTAGGTTAACAATTAACCTATCAAACGTTAATCAATTTCAGTAAGTTTGGCTTTGTTGGATTCGTTTTTACCATACTAAAACAGATCTATGATTTCTAGACTAAAACCGAACTTTACGAACAAGTTCTTGATATAAACATACCTTAAACGAGTCAGTTAAACGAACACAGTCTAGTTTTTTATGTTGTTTTGGTTCTTCACGACGATCTAGCACCAACGGGTTCGGGTTTCCACCTTAGAATCTTGACTCGGGTTATAGGATGGTGTTTATGTGTGTTATCAAGGTGTAGGCTATGGTGTGGATTTGGATAAAAATGGAAAGGAATAGGGTTTAAGGGGTATTTATACTCCCTTAAGCCCATGGACCTAAGGCCCATCTTTCCCTTTTGGTCCATAATTAATTCCATCTAAAAGCCTACTTATCCTATCATATTTTATTATTCTTATTATTAACCGAATGGAAAAATTGGGATGTTACAACTCTTCCCTCCTTAAAGAGGTTTCGTCCCCGAAACCTAGCTTATTCCTTGTAGTAGGAACACTTCTTTCATTCACGCGCTTTCTTGGATCGTATTTGGTTTATGGGTTACCCTTCCTGCTCCTGATTTGCAGCTATCGAGCGGTGTTCATGTGCTTTAGCTATTTAAGGTAGCTTGTCCATGAGACCTCGATGTTACGAATCTCGTTTCGTCCTTCCAAGGGACCGTGTTTCGTTCTACTTAACACTATTGCCTAAGATAACATTTATAACAACACAACAATCATTCATAACCAAAATCAACTCATAACAGTTTCTTAGCATAATAAATCCAGACAACTCCAGTCTAACTTTAAAATAATACATAAAACACGCGTTAAGTCATTAATAAATCAAACACAGATTAAACTTATGGCTAGTAACTGGCCTTCTTGAACGGTGTTTCTAAGCATAATGAGGAAACTGTTAACCTCAAGCATTCTTCTCTGCTTCATGTCCTTCCTTTGGCTTCCTGCAATTCCTTGCTAGGTGTCCACGCCCTCCACAGTTGTGACACCTATGATGATCTTTGCACTCCCAAGAGGAATGTCCTGCTCTTCCACACCTGTAGCAAACACCTAACCCCATTCTACACTCTCCCGGGTGTCTCTTCGCACAATTTTCACAAGCGGTGAACTCCTCCTGCCTTGCCTTTTTCTTACGTGGATCCACCTCATTGGCTTCATTTGGTTCTGGGGTTGGGTTCTTTTGCTTCGGTTCCAGCTTCTCCTCTTCACAGATGGCAAGATCCTCATAAACCATCTCGGCCAATTCCACGGCCAGGTCAAATGTTGCGGGTTTATTAGACTTAACCAAAGTGCGAACATTCCGTGGAAGCCCCCTTACGTAACACTTGATCCTCTTAGCTTCGGTGTTCACCATGTCAGGTACCAACCTAGACATGCAGTTGAATTCAGTAGTATACTCCTGTTGTGTCATCTTTCCCGCTTTCAAGTTCAGAAACTTCATCTCCACCCTTTCAACTTCGGTATCAGCGCAGAATCTCTTCATCACCAACTCCTTTAGATCATTCTTTCTCATCGCCTTAACCTCTTCCTGACCCTTCCTCTGCTCAACCGTCTCCCACCAGTACATTGCTTCTTCTTTGAATGATTGGGTGGCATAACCGACGGCTTGGTCGGGACGGCACTCGCTGATTCGGATAATTTTATCCATGGTGGTTATCCATTGAAGGGTAGCAATTGCGTCTCCCAATCCAGTCAGTTTCGACGGGTCACAACCTTTAAAGGACTTATAGTTGCACCCACCTCGGCCTCTTTTCCTACCATCGGCCTTCACAGACTTAACCTCACTCGAGGCCTCTCTTTCTTCTTCTTCATCTTTCCTACCTCCTCCTCCCGCTCCTTCAGCTGTTCTTTCACGGCCTCCAGCAGACCCCTCCGGATTCATGTTTTTCACAGCCGTGGCTACTTCTTGGACAATAGCTGCTTGGATTAAGGGATCTAGCTGAACCCCTTCATTGTTGTTAAGGTTTCCTCCAGCAGCGCTTCCTTCTTCTTCGGTGTTGGAAGCTGCCTCTACCGAAGGTTGTTGGTCACGACGAGGCCTGCCACGACGTCCAGTGCGGCCTCCTGCTCCAACAACTGCCCTAGATCCAGCCATCGTATTCTGGAAGGGAAAACACAAACGGTGTCTATTACGACGCTCATCCTACCATTTAACACCATTGTCCAGTACGACATTTTATCATAAAATAAATAATCATTCATAACCAAACTCAATATATTACACGTCATAGGTAAGCATAAGTTTTAGACCTTAACACAAAACAAGTTCCTAGGTAATCGTAGTTAAAACTACATTAAACTATTGTCTAAGCGATTATTCCTCCATCGAGCGCTCATCTCAGCAGTCTTCCTTGGCCTATGCTCTTATCCCTTTCGCGCCTCGCGCCTTCGTTCCTTTGTACTCCCTTGCCATGTGATCTGTTTTACCGTATATGAAGCATTTTAGGCGATCAGGGCATTCTCGAGAGTAATGTCCACCCCTCCCGCACCGATAGCACATGTCCGACCCAGTCCTGCATTCTCCCAGGTGAATTTTTCCACACACCTTGCATGTTTCCTTGGCCGCCATCTTTGGTGTCTTCTTCTCCGCATACTCCACGACATCTGCAGGCCGTTTGGTTCCTTTCGCCCCTCTCTTATTATCATCAACTTTCTTACCGTCTTCCCCTGCCCTCTCAGTAGCCCTTGCATGGCTTTCAGCAGACTTGTCAGCACGAAATTTCTTTGCTGCAAAAGCCACATCGTAGGAAATGGCATATTGAACAACATGATCCAGCTGATACCTTTCTTCGCTGCTTGGTCCCTACAGAGTCTCACTTTTCTCCTTTCTCGTGGTAGTAATAGTTCTTCAGAAGGTTCCCGGACGACACATGGCCCACAAGGACGTCCAGTGTGACTTCTTGCTCCCGCCATTCGTATTCTATAAGGAAACACAAACGTCATCACTCGAGGAATTATTTAGCACATGGTTCGTAAAGTAAGTAGTTAATGACATTGATCAAATGTAATTAACTATTTGCATTACTCCTCAGGTTCTATATACTTCCTTTTATGATTCCACTTGTGCTAGTTTCTACTTTTAAACAGTTAATCAATCAAACAATCAATTAATCCTATCCCTACCCTGCATCTATTATTCATTTAGCAAATAAGCTAACATTAACATACATTATTTACCATACGCTTTACCTTTACTGAGCTTGCTTGAGTGACACATGGCTATCTTGAACTAGCATCTTCTTTCTTTTCTTACTTGAATCACATTCTCTGTTCGAGTCTAAGCATGTAGGATGCTTATATCTCTCGAACTTTGCTCTGATACCAACTTGTAAGGCCCCGTTACCGGTGCCCTACTTTGGACGTTGGATTTACTCATAAACACAGTTCTGAACATCATAGTTAATTTAAACATTCGCGGAACATTAAACATTCATAAAACATTCATTTAGTCGCGACAAGTAGATTTTATAACTTTTCAACCCTCGTGATTTTATAATTTAAACATTCACTAATTATCTACTCGTGACGATTAAATAAGTTTCAAGCCTCGTAATCAACGCCCACGAGTAAATAAGAATTCATTTAGTCGCGACGAGTAGATTTTATAACTTTTCGAGACACGAGTAGTTTATCAAACTAACCACGACGAGGTGTTTGTTTACCAAATACATCGAATAGGTTAGTTTTACAAAATACTAACCATAATGGTTAGTTTGAAAGGTCAACTAGTCGTTACGACTATTCTACATGATTTGCGTTCTCAATACGGGTAATATATTAGTGGTTAACTCGTCGCGACTAGTTTACCCAGTTTACATTTCCTATACGAGTAGTTTAGTACTACTTAACTCGTCGCGACTAGTTTACCTAAAAAATATGTTACATGATATAATAAATTTTATAAAATATAATAAAAAAATAAGGGATCACAAAAAATATATTACATGATATAATAATTTATATATAGATGATATAAAAATAACAAATCACATAAAATAAAGACATGGCGTAGTAATTTTTTTAAACAATGACTTAAAAATAAGGGATTAAATAATATTTTATATATTTTAACATTTTTTAAATATGTTGGATTATTTGCTAAAACGTGTCGCAACGAGTAAATTATAAGGTTAAGTAGTCGCAAAAATATGTTACATGATATAATAATTTTTATAAAAAATTATATAAAAATAAGGAATCACATAAAATAAAAACATGGCATAATAATTTTTTTTAAATGACATTAAAATAAGGGATTAAATAATATTTTCATATGTTTTTAAATATTTTTAAAATATATCGAATTAGCGCTAAAACGAGTTGCTAGATAATAAGGTTAAATTAGTCGTAGGGATTTAACTACTAATAAAGTAATAAATTACTTATATGGGGAATGTAAACCGGGCAAACTAGTCACGGCGAATTAAGTAGTAATAAACTGCTCGTATAAGGAATGCGAACTGGGTAAACTAGTCGTGACGAGTTAATTACTAATAAAATACTCGTATTGGGAATGTAAACCAGGTAAACTAGTCGTAATGACTAGTTGAACTTTCAAACTAACCATTCCAGTTAGGATTTTGTAAAACTAACCGGTTCGATGTATTTGGTAAACAAACACCTCGTCGTGGTTAGTTTGATAAACCACTTGTGTCTCAAAAAGTTTTAAAATCTACTCATCGCGACTAAAGGATATCTTATTTACTCGTGGGCGTTGATTACGAGGCATAAAACTTATGTAGTCGTGACAAGTAAATGATTAGTAAATTTGTTCGTTACGGTTAGTTTAAAGACATGTGTCAAGTTTTAATTGGTTATACAAACTACTCGTCATGATTAGTTTATAATACCTATTTTGGGAAAGTTTTGCAAATGACACATAAAACCTGAAAAACGTTTTCATAAACGCTTATTTTGGGAATTTTCCCGGTTGATTAATAAGTTATGAGAGCATAATTTTATTTAGGGAAAATTCCCAAAATATGTGTTTATGAATACGTTTTTCAGGTTTTAGGTGTCATTTCAAACAAATTCCCAAAATATGTATTATAAACTAGTCGTGATGAATAGTTTATGGTTGTCCACGAGTAGTTTGTATAACCAATTAAAATTTGCCACGTGCCTATAAACTAACCGTAACGACCAGTTTCACTAATAATTTACTCATAAAGATTAAATAAGTTTAAAGCCTCGTAATCAACGCCCACGAGTAAATAAGGTATCCTTTAGTCGCGACGTGCAGATTATAAAACCTTAAGAGTCGCGAGTAGTTTATCAAACTAACCATGGCGATGAGTTTGAATACCAAAAGATCGAACCGGTTTGTTTGGTCAACTAGTCGTTACGAGTAGATATTGGTCAACGATTACTTTACATCCATTATACGAGTATTTTATTGGTAATTAACTCGTCTCGATAAGCTTACCTGGTAAACATTACTCATACGAGTAGTTCATATGTAGTTAACTCGTCGTGACTAGTTTACCTTGTTTATATTCCCGATACGAGTATTTTATTAGTAATTAACTCGTTCTGATAAGTTTACCAGATTTACATTACCCATACGAGTAATTTATTGGTAGTTAACTCGTCCTGTCTAGTTTACCTTGTTTGCATTTCTATACGAGTAGTTAATTAGTAACTAACTCGTCTTGTCTAGTTTAACATAACAATCTACTCGTCTCCTTACTTTATAGTCTAAACTAGTTATTGTCGACGGTGCCCATCTAAAGGGGACTTTTAAGGGGACAATGTTTCTGGCAGTCGGTATGGATGGGAACAATCAAAATTTTCCCATCGCATACGGTGTTGGAAAGACGGAAAGTGGCCCATCGTGGACATGGTTTTTAATGAAACTTAAAGAATGTGTGGGTGATCATCCAAAATTAGCAATAATTTCATATAGGGCTGCATCGATCGACTTAGCGATCCGGACTGCCTTTCCACTCGCGTATCATGGGCTCTGTTGTCGACACTTGATGGTTAATCTCCGGAACATACTCAGTAGCTCCTTTTGTTTCTTCCCACTTTCCTCCGTTACAAACTACAATATTATCAATTTCCTCCTCCATTGATGTGCGGGTTCAAAACAACAAGAACATGACATTTATATAAACCCAAGAACTTCAAAACAACATTGTAACGACTAGTTTAGACTATAAAGTAAGGAAACAAGTAGATTGTTATGTTAAACTAGCCAAGATGAGTTAGTTAGTAATTAACTACTTGTATAGGAATGTAAACAAGGTAAGCTAGACATGACGAGTTAACTACCAATAAATTACTCGTATGGGTAATGTAAATCTGGTAAACGTATTAGAATGAGCTAATTACTAATAAAATACTCGTATCGGGAATATAAACAAGGTAAACTAGTCACGACGAGTTAACTACATATGAACTACTCGTATGAGTAATGTTTACCAGGTAAACTTATCGAGACGAGTTAATTACCAATAAAATACTCGTATAATGGATGTAAAGTAATCGTTGACCAATATCTACTCGTAACGACTAGTTGACCAAACAAACTAACCATTCCGGTTAGTGTTTTGATAAACAAACTGGTTCGATGCATTTGGTATTCAAACTCATCGTCATGGATAGTTTGATAAACTACTCGCGACTCTTAAGGTTTTATAATCTGCTCGTCGCGACTAAAGGATACCGTATCTACTCGTGGGCGTTGATTACGAGGCTTTAAACTTATTTAATCTTTACGAGTAAATTATTAGTGAAACTGGTCGTTACGGTTAGTTTATAGGCACGTGGCAAATTTTAATTGGTTATACAAACTACTTGTGGACAATCATAAACTATTCGTCACGACTAGTTTATAATACCTATTTTGGGAATTTGTTTGAAATGACACCTAAAACCTGAAAAACGTATTCATAAACGCCTATTTTGAAATTTTTCCCTTTTATTATGTACCTAAGTTGAAAGTCTCAAAAGGAATCAGAAATTAATAAATGAATGTGAATAGTTTGTTCCCGGTATAGTGGTATAAGTAAATAATTATTAACTTGAAAGCATGCATTCTATGTTCATGGTTGTCACTATCGTATTGAAATTGATATGTATAATAAATAGACATATTACTATTTAAGTTGAAGGGAAGTCATCATTTGGCAGACTATGGTTTGTGTTTTTATTCATGGATTACAAAATAATTTGGCAGTTTAGGAGACATGAAGGAACATGATAATAACAAACACATAACATTTAGAATTAAATTCATAATGTGCATCTGCATGATAAAGTTTTTTGATTGAATAAATTAAAATCTGCAAAGGAAAGTAAAATAATACTTTTTGTAGATGAATATGCTTTAAGGATTTGTATGACTGGTTGTTAGTTTAGTTAGAAATCATTTGACCTGTGTTATCTGGTCAATTATAAATTACATTTGTTTTCTGAGTCCTAAATCGTTTAAAATCATTACCTGATTTGTTCGGTTCTGATATTAAAAGCCACACGGAATCTGATTGTTGCTTCATTATTGACCTGATTTGTTTAGTCAGTTAGTACTTAATGGTATTAGTGATAAAACTAAGGGTAACAATTTAATGGATGGGTCCAATTGGGTCAAAAGATCTACATGCTTCAAAAGGTACGTTTACTAATTCTATTTTAAATATGACAAAGCCTATGAGCTTTGTAGTTTATTCAATTTGCCACTAAGGACACGTTGATAAGAACTATTAATGAAGATGTTTGTTTAGATGGTACACACATGGGGTTGATGTGTCACGACCCGGGTAATAATCAACTCATTAGAAGTATACAAGTTGGAAACCCTTTCGGGTGTGAAATAAATGAAACTCGATCTTCGGGTTTGTTATTGGACTCGAAAAGTCTAATGATTTAAAAATAATTTGAAAAGAATTATTTGTGGTTTATTTCTTATTCCTATTATGTACAGGATGACATGGTTGCATGGTAGGTAGACTCGGGTGATACGAGTCATGCATGCAGGGATATGAAATGGTTTGAAGAATTTGAACCGGTTGAAGACTTTTATTTACTTGTGGAAAACATTTGTCTTGGATTATGTGTTGTATATTTTAGGGATTAAAAAGAACCTCTTGAATGGGTTGTTTTAAATAATTTCTGGTTTTAAGCAGGAGGTTATTGTGTCAGATAAATTTATTTTATCTCGACGTGGAACCTTTGTTGAATTCAGATATTTGTATAATGGAGTATTTAAACTAAATATTAATATCCCATTGCTAATGAATCTGTTTGTAAGTCATAATCATTTCAAAGCAGCGTAGACTATGTGTATATACTGTGACATGCCAGGTTAGGTCATGTGAATTTATTTATTTTTTTGAATGAACGGAAATGGTTAATTCGGGTTTGAGTGGTTGATTAGACAAAGAAATTGGTATATTCTAAGTTTGATATGAAGGATCTGGGGGAGGTTGATGTTATCCTAGGTATAATAATAATAATAATAATAATAATAATAATAATAATAATAAAACAGTTACAATGGTATGGATATGACTCAACCTCATTAAATTGAGAAAGTATTGAAGAAATTCAATCAATTTGATATTCTTCAGTTAGCACTCATATAGGTAGCGTTTAGTATGCAAGAATAGAGGATGCAATGGAGTGACCAATTGTGAGGGAATGAAGAAAAGTGTGTTTGGTTGATCAAAGGAATGGAATGACCCATTACCTAGTCCATTCCATTCCCTCTAAAATACCTCAATTTCATTCCCTCCATACCCCTATGTTTTTTTTCATTCCATTCCCTCCTTCACCCTACATCACCTCCACCACCCTCCCACCACCACCCACCATCAACACCCACCACCACCACCTACCATCGCCGCCACCTGCCACCAACCACCACCATCGCATCCACCTCCGCCACCACCCACCTCCACCAACCATCACCATCAGTGCCAGCCACCCATCACCGCCAGCCGCCCATCGTCACCGCTGTCCGCCACCGCCACCAACCACCACCATCGCCATCCACCACCATCGTCATCAGTGCCAACCACCCGCCGCATCCATTAACCATCGCCCCACCATTACACCCCCCCCCCCACCACCTCCATTGTTACCACCACCACCCAGCCTGCACCCCCACTACCACCACCCACCTCCAACCACCATTATCTCGTTGCCCATGTTGGTGCATGATGTCAGTAGTTCAGTATCTAGTGTTTTGTATGTGTCTGTAATCGAGTTAGATTGTTTGATTTGGTTTTAGATATTGTGTCACACAAGTTCGCCTGGGATGTAGGCGAACTTGTGGACAAGCGAAGTTAGGACAACTTCGCCTAACATGTTAGGCGAAGTTGTCGAGGTGTATTTAACCTCAGCTTGCGGCTTGTTTTGAGAGAGAATTCAAGAACGTGTTTTTGTGATTGAAGATCACGCGTTGAAGAGCTGCAATACAACATGTCTTATTAGTATTGTAACGTGTGTTTGTATTTGGTGTTAACGTATTATACATCTTACGCTCGTATCGTGTTACGTAGGGATTCCGCACCTACGTATTACGAGATACTCCTGTGTAGATCCGGCTGGGAACCTAAAATTGGTATCAGAGCATTTGCTCGTGATTGTGAGGTTTGGGATTATCACACGAGTGTTAAGATCGTTCCGTTCGACTATTCGCGGAACGAGTTTACGTTGAAATACCTAGTTTTTGTGTTTTACCCATCTCCCACCATCAAATATAACCCATTACACCTTCGCATACCTCGCAATACGTCAAATTAAAACCTGCAAAAACCTTGTGTTCATCAGGAGAAGTTGCAGTCACTGTTCGTAGGGTTTAAGCGAACTTATAAGGTTAAGCGAAGTTATCAGTCAAGCGAAGTTAGGAAGCAGGCGAAGTTAGGAAGCAGGCGAAGTTAGAAATCAAGCGAAGTTAGGAATCAAGCGAAGTTAAGCACAACTTCGCCTTCTGATTTCTGTTTAAAATTAAATGCTTATTCTTCGTATTTCGAGTCGTGTTTCTTTCAACGATGACTTCAATAAACATTACGGAACTGAAAATGGAGGTAGAAGCCGGTTCAACAACTAAAGCTCCAAAAATGCTTAAGGGTACCGATTTCGTTGCTTGGAAAGATCGGTTTGAACAGTATGTGAAATATCAAGATGCTAAGATGTGGGTTTGCATTCAAGATGGATACATTCCACCAACAGCCTTGTTTGAGGGTCGTGAACAGATTAAGAAGTACAATAAGATGGAAGAGGAGGAAAAGAAGATGTATGAGGCAGAAAGTAAAGCTCATGCAGCAATAACAATGGCTCTTCCACAAGAGATTCTTCATACATTCAAGAAGTACAAAACTACTAGAGAGCTATGGGAAGCACTTGAAAATCGATATGAAGGTAATGTGGGGATACGTGCTTCCAAAACAAAGCTGCTAAAAACCCAATTCTCTGTATTCAAGTATCTGAAAAATGAATCACTTGACGATATCATCACCAGATATTATCACTTGATGACCGAACTTAGTAATTACTCCATTGAATACAAAGAAGAAGAGATAATAGAGAAACTTCTTGATGCTCTTCCACCGAAATGGGAAATGTATACGGTTTTGATGAGAGAGGATAAAGAATTTGCCAATATTGATCTTGAAACAGCAGTCAATAAGTTACGAAATTTTGAGCTCAACATGGTTCGAAAGGAGACACCAACTGATCAGGTTCAGGATCCGGGAATGTATGGTGCGAAAGTCTCTTCAAGTTCAAGTTCAAAATCAGAATCGTCTGCCTATTACTCAAAGGGAGAATCAAACTCCAACTCAACTCGAGATGGTCATGTGATTCTTAATATGGATGGCGACGTATGTTTCGTAGCTGGAGGTAGTAGTTCTTCAAAACCTCAAGCAACAACTGGTAATTTCTCATCAAATGTTCCAACCAACAACTACTCACAGATGCTCATGAGTGTTAAATCAGCTGAACAGCAGTTTGCTCTCTATGCATCCTTCATTGCATCTTATGAGAACTATATCAAAGGTAAAATAGTCGACCCTGCAACTTTGGATGAAGACTATGATCAGATCGATGCTGATGATTTAGAAGAGATGGATTTGCAGTGGCAAATGACTATGATAGTAAGAAGGGTTAAGAGATTCATGAAGAAAACGGGTAGAAAGTTCGTTGGAGAAAGACCAGGGTTTGACAAATCAAAGGTTAGATGTTACAACTGTCAACAAAATGGTCACTTTGCCAAGGAATGTACAAATGAGAGAGTCGAACGCAGTCAGAACAGGCCTGCACAACAGAATGGGGGAGGTAGTGAGAATAGAGCTATGGTATCTAGACAGAATGGTGGATACAACTGGAATCTGCAAGTCGAGGAAGTGTTCGAACAGGCTAATTTGGTAAACATCGAAACTGGAGGGAGCGAGAGAGAGACGGGAGAAAATCAAGCATATATGGCAGAAGTGAACGATCAGCTCTCTGAGTTAAGTTCTGAACTTCATTGTATACACTGTGAAAATCTGTCTGAACAATTGAAAACAGTAACTGATCAGTTTGTTAGTTTGGACGCACAATTTAAAACGTTAAAAGAAGATCACCATTACACTAAAACTAGAGAAAACAGTTACTCGGTAAAAATAAAAGCTAGTGAAAAGGATATCAGAAGTCTTAAAGCAAGTCTAGCTGATAAAATACAAGTAATTGATCTTAGTTATGAAGTGTTAGAAGAAAAAACCAAACTAATTGCTGAAAGAGATAAACAGATAGCTGATTACCAGGTAAAAGTGGTGGAACTAAACAGAAAAATTGAACAATTTAGAAATTCCTCAGCAATGCTTGATCACATCATAAGTGTTCAACGTTCCCGAGTTAACAAAGGGGGAATTGGTTTTTCTGAAGTTCCACCACCGTATAACAATAACTATACTTATACTCCTAGTAATCAGAAATCTGCTGACGTTGAGATTAGTCAGACAGTTCCAGTCAAAATTTCGACTAAAGAACCTGAAGTTAATAAGAGCGAAACGAGTAAGTCAATTTCTAATGTAGAGATTTCTGTTCCTAGCTCTGTCTCATCAAATTCGGACAAGTCATCCGAATCGGGTGAGATAAAAGAAGAGGTAGTGTTACTGAAACGAGAGGAGGAATATAAGCAAAATGAAAAGAATTCTTCCCTAAATCCCTTTGTCCCACCATATGTTAGACAAACGGGTAGTAATGCAACCTCAACATCTGAAACAACTGCTGAGAAGAAAGTTGAACACAGAAGTTGTTTCAGATGCAATCAAGTAGGACACCTTATTGCTGATTGTCCTTTAAACCAGAGAAAATTTTGAGGTATGAGGCCTCCGAAAACTGAGAATAAAACGAATAGTAATTATTATACTGGTAAGAATGCTACCTCACCAAATTTCAGACAATGGACTAATCCAAGATTTCAAAGAAATCGGTCTCATTTTTCCCCGGCTCACAAAAACTATAATTCAGTCAATTCACTAAGGTTTGGAAGGCCTCATAGTCAATCCTCGAGAAGGTTTCCTTTCAGAACTTACAGAAATCATCCTCACACTGACTTTGGGCATCCAAATTACTGGATGCCATTCAACAGATTTAATCGACCCAAGACCAGTAGGTATTGGGTCCCTAGATTTTAATCTTTTTCTTTAACTATGCAGGAACAGTTGAACAGGGCAGTAAACAATCTGTGGGTTGTGGACAGTGGCTGTTCTCGGCACATGACTGATAACAAGAATTTGTTACATGAATGGAAACCTGTTCAAGGAGGTAGGGTTAGTTTCGCTGGAGAGAGTGGAGGTAGAATCACTGGTATGGGAACTGTGACAAATGGGAAAATGAAGTTAGAGAAGGTGAATTTTGTTGAAGAATTGAAGCATAACTTGTTGAGTGTGTCTCAGATTTGTGACAAAGAATACACGGTGCATTTCACTAAAAATGAGGCAATCGTTCTTTATCCTGGTTTCAAGATACCAGAGGCATGGGTGGTGATGAGAGCTCCAAGAGAAAAGAACACGTATGTAATGGATATGAGGTCAACTGAGATGACAACCGAAGAATCATGTCTTCTGTCAAAGGCAACTGAGTCCGAGTCCGAGTTATGGCATCGAAGAATGGGACATATACATCTTCGTAAAATGAATTACATTGTCAAGAATGGGCTAGTGCTTGGAGTTCCCTTGAAGAATTTTAACTTTGAAGATCAATGCTTATCGTGCAAGAAGGGAAAGCAACACAAAAAATCTCATTACTCCAAGAATGTTAACTCAATTGTCTGTACCCTAGATCTACTTCACATGGATCTCTTTGGTCCCGTGAATGTAAAGAGTCTAGGTGGAACTTCATACTGCTTGGTAGTAACCGATGATTACTCTCGATACTCTTGGGTATACTTTCTGAAGGCAAAAGATGAGACGGATCAGTTGGTAATTAACTTGATTACCAAGGTTGAAAATATTGTTGGAAGAAAGGTTAAGTACATCAGGAGTGATAATGGGACAGAGTTCAAGAACTACCAGATGGAGATGTTCTGCTTACAGAAAGGGATAGACCATCAGTACAGCGCCCCGTATACTCCGCAACAAAATGGGGTGGCTGAGAGGAAGAATAGAACGCTAATTGAAGGAGCCAAAACTATGCTGGCTGATGCTAAACTTCCCGTGATGTTCTGGGCTGAAGCTGTTGCCACAGCCTGTTATATCCTTAATCGTGTTTTAACTGTTAAAAGATTGAATAAAACTTGTTATGAACTTATGCATGGTAGAAAGCCAAACTTGAATGGTCTCAAACCTTTCGGGTCCCCATGTACGATATTAAAGACAAACTCAAAATTCGGTGAGAAAGCCGACGAAGGTATTTTAGTCGGATATGTTGTTGGTACACCCAACAGAAGAGTCTTTAATTTATCGAACAGCAAGGTTGAGGTGGTATGTAACACGGACATTGCAAGTTACAAATCACCAAAGCCTAGCATGGGACCCGCTGAAGCTTTCGACTATGATAAACTTTTCAAATCTTTTAATATGCCTTACTTGGATTTTGTAGAAGTTGATGAGAAAATTGCATCACAAATTCTGTATGACGAGGAGGAAAATTTTGTGCAACATCCGCTATACGATGAAAGTCAACTTTCTCGTCAAGTGTTGTTTATACTTCAGTGGCCCCGACTGAAGAAGAATTCTACAATCCATTTCACTCTCAACATCAATCACCCATAGATGAACTCTCTTCGAACTTAGTAAACAATCTGGAGGTCGGTCCGGTTCCGACTACTGGAATTCACAAAAATCACCCGTTGGAGAACGTGATAAGTGATTTGTCTGACGGTGTTCAAACAAGAAGAAGTTTGAATGAGCACACATGTGTTATGCTAGCATTAAAGAAACGGGTATGCTAAATGAATGCTTGTACACCTGCTTCATCAGCCAGATTGAACCGAAGAACTATCAAATGGCTCTAAAGGATAGCTCGTGGGTCGAAGCCATGCAAGAAGAGTTAGCACAGTTCGAAAAGATGGAAGTATGGAAATTAGTTGCAAAACCGAAGAATGTACATGCTATTGGCACAAAGTGGGTTTTTAAATGTAAGAGAGATGAGAAATGGATAATTATAAGGAATAAGGCGAGGCTGGTCGTAAAAGGGTTTAATCAGCAAGAAGGAATCGACTACAATGAAGTGTTTGCTCATGTGGCAAGATTGGAGGCAATTAGACTATTTTTGGCATTTGCTGCACACAATGAGATGAAGGTGTTCTGGTTAGATGTAAAAAGTGCCTTTCTTAATGGTAAAGTCGATGAGGTGGTGTACGTTGAACAACCTCCGGGTTTCCCTGACCCTGATTTTCCTGATCATGTGTACAAACTGATTAAAGCGTTATATGGGCTACATCAGGCCCCTCGTGCCTGGTACGCAACCTTGTCTGATTATTTGCTTGAGAATGGGTTCGAAAGAGGAAAGATCGACAGCACGCTGTTTGTCAAGAGAAAAGGGGGAGATTTTCTACTAGTGCAAGTCTATGTGGACGACATCATTTTTGCTGCATCAAAAGTCGCCATGTGTCAGGAATTTGAAGAAGTCATGAAAAAGAGGTTTGAAATGAGCGCAATGGGCGAATTAAATTTCTTTTTGGGTTTGCAGGTAGATCAATAGAAAGATGGGATGTTTATTTATCAAACAAAATATGTCCATGATGTGCTCAAACGCTTCAATATGGAAGATAGCACCCCATTTGATACTCCAGTTTGCGTCAACCACAAACTGGGTGCTGATTCAGACAGTGATGAAGACGTGGACCCCACCCAATATCGAGCAATCATAGGTTCTTTAATGTATTTAACTGCATCGAGACCTGATATTATGTTTGCAGTTTGTCTCTGTGCTCGTTTTCAGGCAAGCCTAAAGGAATCTCACATGAAGGGAGTGAAGAGAATATTGAGGTATCTCAAAGGAAAGCCTAAGCTGGGATTGTGGTACACGAAAGGGGGAGAACTGGATTTGGTAGCTTTCACGGATTCTGACTATAGAGGTTGCAATCAGAACAGGAAGTCGACAACCAGTGGATGTCAGTTTTTGGGAGGAAGATTGGTGTCATGGCAGTGCAAGAAGCAGACCTCAGTAGCCATTTCCACCTGTGAAGCAGAGTACATGGCAGCATCAAACTGCTGCTCCCAGGTTCTTTGGATACAACAGCAATTGCGCGATTACGGTCTGAATTTCACTCAAACTCCTATTTGCATTGATAACACTACCGCAATCTCAGTAACTAACAATCCCGTCAAACACAGCAAAACTAAACACATTGACATTCGTCATCATTTTATACGGGATTGTGCTGAGAAGAAATTAATAGTGCTAGAAAATGTTGATTCGTTGGATAATTTTGCCGATCTTTTTACTAAAGCGTTTGACCGAACACGTTTTCAAAATCTTGTTGAACTTAATGGGATGATCAATCCCGAGTAACCTGGTTTTTCGTTTATTAAAAAAAAAAAATCTTTATCGCTTAGAATTATGTCGGTTGCTTCAGTTTGAAGGACATATCTTCGGATACGTTTGGTCCTTACTTCTACTAGTAGATTATGAGGATAGCCATTAACCAGATGACTGAATGTGACCGGGGCGGTTTAAGATGTGTTTTTATTCTTTCGCTGAAAGATAGTCGTTCATACTTAGTTAGAAGGACACATACTCGTATGTGGTCGGTCCAGCTGATCCATTGGATCTTCAGGATAGCCGTTTACCTGAAGACTTTGACTTGATCGGGCGATAGAATTTAAAATTTTTTAATGGGAGATGATATAATTTTTCAAGTCTATAACTTCGTAAGGTTTCAATACAATGTTTAAAAGAAAATTGATCCAACCTTGGAAAGTGAAAGAATAACTAATTCTGTGTGCTTAACTAGTGAAGTTATTAGGCCTAAAAGACTCTAGAACAGCCATTGTATGTTATGGTAGCTTTTAATGGTGCGTAAAAGTAGAAGTGATACTAACTAAATCTCCTCGATTTAAAGTGGAGACTCATTCGAAGCTGTGCATGTCTCCATATACATCTTTCCGAATGATAGGCAGAAAAGTGATTACCCAGTCATACACGAGCCCATGAGTGTTCTGATTCTCAAGAAGATAGTGCGTCAAGTACCTGCAGTGATCCAGATTCGGGACTTGCAATCGTCTACTGTTTGAAGTTGTGTTAATCTTTATTAAAAAAAAAATTGTTGTTAAGCCTTCTGAAGCTTATGATGTTATACTTATCAATCGAGAGGCAAGAAAGAGAACGGGAAGAAGACTCTAAAGATCGATATGTACTTACTGTTTAATCAGACACTACGGGTCGAGGTCAACTCGGGGTGACTTGGGGAAAGCCAAATACGCTTTGAGAATAGATAGGAGGCATCACAATCTCTGATGTGATGTCCATTTAAATTTTGAGCTTAATTGAACCTAAACCGTATCATAGAAGCGATGAAAACCATACTAAGTTGTATACCTGCTTACAACCTGTTTCTTTATGTCATAATATCGCTGAACATGGATCCATGTGACAGCCACTTAATTAGTATGATTCCTGTTCGGATCTTTTCTAAAACATGCTGGCTCACGTCAAGACTGAAATTTGATCCCGTTTAGTTAATTACTAAAATTTTCATTGCATATTTTGTTTTATGGTTTAATACTTGGTTACTTGGTTCTTTGATCGCAATGTTTAAATTTTTTAATGGAAGTTTTTAAAAGACAGTTGCATTTTGTTCAAATTTATAAGGGCCTGTTTTGTAAGGTTAATACTAAGCGAAGTTGTGAAGGGGAGAAGTTGTTAAGGGGCGAAGTTGGCCTTAACTTCGCCTGTGTTGTTTCAACCCTATATAAGGTATCTTTTGGTCAAACACTTTACATATTTTCACAAACCCGGCGAACTTATAACCCTACTTACACCCTCGGCGAACTTAAATCACGAATCAAACCTTGTTATTTTTGTTTTCAATCCATATTAAAGGTGTGTAGGATCGGTATGACTTATAATTCTTGTCAATTACGTTAATCAGATGTCGTTTTGGTCCGATTTGTGACCTCGTTCATGCAACCCTTAAACACCCGCTAACCATTCTCTTTCTAATGTGTTCGTAACTCATTTGATCGTCTAGATCTCTATTGTAACATCCTTTTATGTTATCAATCACCAATTCACCATTAAAACCAAGTTCAGTCTTCTGTTTTATGCCGTTTCATATTCAGGCGAAGTTATCTTTAGGCGAAGTTGTTCTCAACTTCGTCTTAGGCATAACTTCGCTTGCTCAATCTTAAATTAATTAATTATTCATATTGTTCAGGGGCGAAGTTAGGATTAGGCGAAGTTATCCTCAACTTCGCCTTATACTTAACTTCGCCTATGGCTTTTCTTGTTAATTTAAGGGTTTTAATCTGTTATCAGGCGAAGTTATGGTAAAGGCGAAGTTGTACTCAACTTCGCCCTATGTCTAACTTCGCCTGCACACAAGATGTTATCATAACTTCGCTCATGGTAACAGGCGAAGTTATGATCTGCTTTGTCGATATTCTAACTTAGACCGTTTGTTGTGAAGATATGGCTGCTGTAGCGGGAGCTGGTGGTGCTGGTGGTGACGAAGGCGGTGACAACAACAGACAGTTCTTTTCGGGTCACAACATGTATATCAAGCTGGATCCGGATGCTAGTGGTGTCGATGATTATCGCGAGATCATCTCCTTCCTTGTTCGCTCACGTATTTTCCACGCTATTACTACAACTCTACCCATTTCTCTACCGAACATTGAAGATTTCTGGCGAACGGTAGAGTATGACTGTAGAGTTGAGCCTCCGGTTATGCGCGCCACAGTGAACAATCAGGAGGTGCAGTTTTCAGCAGATCAGATCAGGGCCGCCTTGCAGTTCGGGGCTGAATCTACAAATGATCCAACCGACATTCCGACTCCATTCAGAGATGGTGCATTTTTACGAATGGGCTATTCGGGTCCAGTGTGTGACACACAGAGGAGAAAGGGGTTCTTACTGGATCAGTGGCGTTTTCTGATGCACGTAATGATTGTGTACATGTCGGGTCGTAAAGCTGGTACTGACGGTATGGGAGCGACGATGCAATCTGCCATGACCGCCCTGACTTACAACAAGCCGTACAGCTTCAGTCAGATGGTGTTTTACGAAATCGATCGTCAGAGAAGTTCGGTCGCTCGTGAAAGATTCTTAATGTATCCAAGATTCTTACAGATGATCTTGAATCATGTAGCTCCTACGCTACCTCAACGCCGTCCCATTCGATATGTAGAGAGTGTAAGCAAGAGGATCTTTGCGCAATGCAGGTCATCGAGTGCTCGCAGTAAACCGGAGCTTCGTCCACGACATACTCCATTATTTGGTTACTTGATAAACCCTGCTTATGTTGCTCCTCTTGGTGACGAATTTCGGGACCCGGCACCGCAACAGGCTGATGTTCCTCAACCACCACCTGTGGTACAGCAAGCATTGCCTGCTGGTGCTGTTGTGGCTCCGGAGGAACAGGTAGATCTTGAAGCTGCTTTTGGTGGCCAAGGGTTCTTTGATATGGAGCGAGTTGATCCTGCTGCAGAGGTTCAAGTCTCAGTAGCAGAGGTTTCTGGTGTAAATGTATCGATGGTAGCTACGTTTGTAGCAGTGTCTGAGAGAACCGACTCTGACTCCTCCGCTGATGATGTTGCTGAAGCACAACAGATTCTGGTCAGCCAGGAAAGAATACATGGCAAAAGAAAGAAAAACTCGGATGGCAGTGAATCTGACTTTGAGGAGGAGTTAGACCAGTTGATACGTCAATCGAAAAGGGTCAGAACTGGTGAAGGTTCGGGAGCTGGTGAAAGCTCAAGGGTGGTGCGTTTCTCCCCACCCGCTCTATCTGGTATGACTATGGTTCCTGCGTCGATGACTGTGACTGGACCGATAATCTCAAGTGCTCCCGTGATAACTACGTCATCATCATTTGGCATTCCACCTACCACATTTCAGTTTTCGACTCCAGAGATAGTTTCCTTGCCACCTCCTACCCTTACTCCATCGGAGGTTGTTGCAAGATTTGTTGAGTCGACATTAGTTGCTACTACGGGGTTAACTGTCACGATACCACCCGCGGTTACTTTTCAGCCTGCTTCAGATATTCCAACTAGTTTGGGAATACCTCCACCTTATGCTCAAGACGTTTCTCATATGCGGTTTGATTTTGACGCTACCTTATCTGATTCTGAAAGGATAGCGGCTCTTGAAAGAGTGGTGGCTGAACAATCAAGAATCAATCTGATCCAGATTCAAGCTATCCAGCGCCTTGTTGCAGAAAATCAGATTCAGTCGTCCTTCCTGGTTGAGCACGGTAAACTTTTTGATGCTTTAAAGCAGTTCTTAGCATCTCAGGGGGGAGACGAGCTGCAAGGGCGATGAGTTGAGAACAAAGAAAAGTCATGATAGAGACGATGATCCCAATGCATCGAAAGGTGCAGGTGGTGAGTTGCCAAGAACTGAACAAACTCTTGGGACTTCCACATCTCAGGGGGAGTCAACTGGTACAGCAGGTGGATCAGGGGGTGAAGATGTTGTGGTGGTGGATGATGAGGAAATGGTGGATGATGATGTTGTGGCTGATGACGATGTGCTGCCAGTTGAGGAGATTGAAAAGATAGGAGCTGAGATTGTGATTGATAGGGAGATTGAAGAGGGAGAGATTGTTGATGACAATGTTGAACACGATATCCCAGACGTTGATAAGGCAAATGTGGGTCAAGATATGGAAAGTGATGAGTCTAAATGGGAAGAGCAGCCGAGATGGAAAGAAGGCTACGCTCAGTGGTTTGTAAAGACAAAGAAGCCAGCGGTTCCAACCATGTTCAAGAAGAGTTATAATATCAAAGGGTATGCTGAATCGAAGAAGGGTATTATATGCTGGTTGTATGATGAGCAGTTGAGATTATTTGTGATTAAACGTTTTGATGGGATTCAGTACTTTAAGAGATTGTTGAGATCTTTGAATACCTTGCCTGAGTGTGAGGTGAAGGATTTGGCTAAATTGGGGTTGATTAATAGAAGTGATGATAATATGGCCAGAATTATTGGGAAGATTGTGTGGAAAGAAAGTGTAAAAGAGAAAAAGTTTGAGTTGTTAAAGCCGCAGAAAGGGAAGCTTGTTGAAGATAAGGAAAGAGGAATGAGAGCTGATGGCAAACCTTGGATGGTAATGAAATATAAGCCGATTCGGTGTTTGAAAGAAGTGCCAATGAAGACAATGTCCAAGGTTGTTTTAAAAAATCTAAAGTGGTGGTATGTTGATAGCCAAACAGCTGAAGCGGTTATGGAAGATGAAGATGAACAAGAAGTCCTGAGAGTGTATGATCCGATGCACTTGGTGAATTTGTCTCAAGCTGACCTGCAGGTGCTAAACGAGAAAAAGATATTCTATATTCCTGCATGGAAAGATGAAGCCAAGAAATATCAGAGAGTGGTTTATGTTTGTGTTAGAGAAGGCGTTCATGCTTGAAGACTGGTGACACGAGATTTTGGGATTACTAGACACGTGAATGAAGATAGAGATTTGAAGCTACTGCCAAGGGGGAGTCTGTTGGTGCATGATGTCAGTAGTTCAGTATCTAGTGTTTTGTATGTGTCTGTAATCGAGTTAGATTGTTTGATTTGGTTTTAGATATTGTGTCACACAAGTTCGCCTGGGATGTAGGCGAACTTGTGGACAAGCGAAGTTAGGACAACTTCGCCTAACATGTTAGGGGAAGTTGTCGAGGTGTATTTAACCTCAGCTTGTGGCTTGTTTTGAGAGAGAATTCAAGAACGTGTTTTTGTGATTGAAGATCACGTGTTGAAGAGTTGCAATACAACGTGTCTTATTAGTATTGTAACGTGTGTTTGTATTTGGTGTTAACGTATTATACATCTTACGCTCGTATCGTGTTACGTAGGGATTCCGCACCTACGTATTACGAGATACTCCTGTGTAGATCCTGCTGGGAACCTACAGCCCACCACCACCCGTCACCGCTAATCATCATCACCGCCCACCAATGCACGACCGCCACCTACCTCCCACCAACACCACTCACTACCGTTTTATTTATTTTTTTTCTTTTTTCCAACCTACCAAACAATGCAAAGTAGTGATTCATTTCATTCCCGTGTGGTAACCAAACATTTCATTGGAATGGTAATAACTCATTCCATTCCATTACCACGTTCATTCCATTCCGTCGTCCATTCCATTACCTCATACCAAATAGACCTATAGATCCTAATATCAAGTTTATGTCTAATCAAGGTAATTCTATTTCACAATTAGAGTATTCAAAGTTAATTAAGATGTATTATATGATTAGCACAAAGACTTCCATAATTTATGTTGTGGGTAATTTAAGCAGATAAACTAGTTATCCTAGTGCTCAACATTGGCAAGCAGTAAACAAACTGCTTAACAATGGATGTGTATTCTCTTTTGGAGAATGCTTCATTTCTTAGGTAATTAAGGAATGAATTTGTATCACTTGACAATGGAATGCGAGTTTCTAGCATTTGCAACAACCGATAAAAATGGTTGAATGGCTAAGAAACTAGATTTTATGAAAATTTGTTGTGGTCAAATCGGTATCACCAAAAATGAATTTGTATCACTTGACAATGGACTTGAGCTTTGATATATTCTTTGAATGATTAGGACACAGGCTAGTAAAATATTGTGTCGAGTGGAATTTGGATTTATAAACGTATGTGTATTTTTCCTTCAAGTATTCAAATGGATAGCAAGGGTTCAATCCATAGGATACCCCAATATTCGAATATTTGGATCGTGTAATTTACTAAGATGAAAATTCAATCCGTAGGACATTTTCAATTATGCATACGTTTGCGTTTCTATGACGATGGTTAAGTTATCATGGATATCACTAAAATAGGGGAGGATTGTTGGTTATTTTAGTGTTATTGGATTAACTTGTGGATCGAGGAAATAATGTTAGAAATTAAACGAGTTAGGTGACGCGGGAGTGCGGGCTTGTTTAACAATAAGGTTATTTAGACTTTATTATTCGGTTTTATACTTGGACTTAAGTGTAATATTAAATGGGCTTTTAATTAATTTATTTGGGCTCATGAGGGAATTAGTTTTGGATTAATATATTAGTGATATACATCAAATTATACATCTTTTTAGCATCAAATAATCTCTAAAAACTGCAACTTCTATCAAATAATATAGCTCAGAAGGCTACTTATCACATTAAAATGCTATTTCAGGTAGGACCAAGCCTTAAACGAAGAAACAAATGAAAAGAGGAAGAAGAACGAAAGAAAACCCAAGAAAAACCTCAACCACACCCCCGTACTCCATCAACCACGCCCCCATGCTTCTGAACACAAGAAAAGACAAATACAGGACACAAAAGCACGGGGTCGTGCTCCATCAACCACGTGGCCGTGGTCATCTTTCAGATAAGACAAAAAGAATTAGCACATGTCATTAAAAAGCACGGGACCGTGCCTCAGGAAGCACGCCTCCGTGGTGAGTCATCATGTACGATCTGACAGCATTTAATGCGACTGGACACGTGGACACGGTGTCGTGCCTCATAAAGCACGGGGTCGTGCCTCTCACTCCAGGCTGCCTATAAATAGAGGCTCATGTTGCACGCATTCGGTGTGCTTGAAGAAAATCTCTGAACGGGTTTCTCTTATAAAAACACCCACATTACACTCATATTGAAGATCTTGTGAGGAGTTTGAAGGCTTGGAGGTTACCATTGTCATCCATCATTACCATCATCATTATCATCCATCATCATCATTAAGAAGGAAGATTCATCCACATTTGGTTAGATTGTTCTAGTTTAATCATGTGTTTGTTATCATCATCCCTTTTAATGTTCATAATAATGCTCATTATGAGCTAAACTCCATTTACCATCTATAATCTATGAAGAAGCTTTGTTTTACTTGATGATTATGTGAAACGTGTGATTTAGTTTGGTATAGTATATGGTTATTTTGCAATTATCTTTTGATGAATAAATGTTTTATCACTTTAACTTCATACATCAAGGTTGATGATTAATAATCGTTCATGTTAACTCGTGTTCTTGGAAACTAGAAATGGTAAAAAGAACACTTTGATAACTTATTCAAGATAAAATATGGATCCTTATGTTGTACTTAGAAATGATGAGATATAAGTTATGATTTATTTCTCTTGTTTTGATAACTCTAAAACAACATTGTTAACACGATTGCTTAGGTTATCATGCTAATTAAAGAAATCATATGTTAATAGAATGTGTAATTATAACATAATTAAATCAACCAAGGGAAGGTTGTGTGAGTTAACTACAACCACTCGAAGTTGTTAGGATTGGTATTTGAGAAATCGAAGTCAATCATAATCATTCTACAATACCGAACTGCTTGTCCACTTAAATTGACATTCTCGTGGTAGCATGACATTAGGAAAGAATGGATTTTAAAATGTTCATGCTACTTTCTTTTATGTCATAGAATACGTTCACTTAGAAATGAGAGACTATTCTATCATATATTATTATGACAAGTTTATCACATGTTTATTTAATAATCATTAAGGAATAATGGAGTGGATTCTTGATCTTAGATGGTAACCTTCATATAATTGAATTACTCACTTAGAATTTCTCTTCCTGTCACCTATATATTATATATAAGTATTTCTATTTTATAAAAAGTTTAAAAATCAACCTCAAAAAGATTAAACCCTCCTATCAAAGTAATACGAAGATTCATTATTAGAAACATTTGTGTCCACGGATCGATACATGGTTCTTACCAATACTATTCTACATATACGATAGGTACACTTGCTTATTTTGTGTGTGTTTAGTCTTAGTAGAAATCACTTTTATAAATTCAAAACACGATCTTGTGCGAAAGCTGAAAACCCCAATCAGTTATCATTTTATACTAGCACGCGCAGCACAAATCAATTAGTCAATGTTTTCATTCCCTAGAGAAGATTATTATCTCGATCGAATACAGAACAGAGAAGACGGTTAGTTCTCCCTAGTTCTTATCATCACATAGAATTACGAAAATCTAATTCCATCTACAGAAATCTCTCTCTTATCCGATAAATCATTGCGTGTAACCCGCAGATAGTTTTATCTAAAAGTGATTCACGATTCAAAGATTAATCTAGGCAATTGTTCAAGAAACTAAGATTGAAATCATGATTACAGGTTTTGCATCATTGATTGAATTCATCATTCAGGTACGCAATATACAACATTACGTACCTTAGTACATTTATTTTGTATCCATGTTATGTAAACTTGGAGAAATGGGGACCATATAAAAGTGTCACTTTTCCCCATTTTTCCACCAACCTTTCATAATTTAAAACAACACTTGGAAATAAAGAGAAATTCTCTCTCTCCAAACACCTCCACCTACCTAACTTTCTATCTTTCTTTCTTTCTTTTTCTTACAAACTAAGATCCGAGACCCGAGTGTTGTGGTGATTTCCGTTAACTAACAACACGGATTGATCCGAGTAAAGTTGTTAGATTCGTCCAAAGTGGACCTACAAGTGGTATCAGAGCTTTCGGCTCAACTTTGTGGTTTTCGGATCAAACTTTTCGGGTTTTGATCTTAATTTCATCTTTACTCCTATCTTTTTCATTGTTGTTTTATTTTATGTTTCAACTTCAATATACTATGTATATATATATATTTGAAATATTATAATATATGAAAATGCCAAAAAGATTTTATGTTTTAATGTTTGTACATATTTTATTAAAACTTTGTTTTACTCAAAATCATGCATTTGTTGTCAAGGTCGTTCATGCAAAGTTCGTTTGAAACCTGGAACTTAAACAAATCATTTACAAGTTGATGAGGCATGCTTTGAAAAAAAAAGAAAATTCTTCTTTGACCCTCGGTAGGGTCTGTGAACGAATCTTATTTGCTCTAAGTTTTGTGCAGCTGTACATGGACAGGTAGATCAAGATCAAGTGTCCTGGCTGCAAAGACTGAAGTTGCCGATGTTGAAGCGCTTAAAAGAAAACGAGGACGTGAAAGTTGGCGGTTGAACAAAAAATTAGCTGATCTTGTCTGATGATCAGTAGAAGAACAAAGCAAAGAAACAAGTCAGCACAAGAAGTCAACAAAAGAAAATTAGATGCCGAGCCTCCCGCATCCGATGTTTCTAAAATTTGCTGCAACCGATCCTTCCCAAGAAATAAGATTGAAGTTCAAGTCTTAAAGATCGGAAAATAAAGAATTGTTCAAGATCCAATCTCGTTCGAGCTCTTGGATCAAGACAAGTACTAGATTTCAAGAAATAAAGACGAAGCAAGGAACTTGATGAAGATTCCTGGACATACTCAATCCTAGAGGGAGATTGTATGGCCAATATTTTAAATTAGTTTTAGGATTGTGTATGTTTTTATATTTGCTTAGAGTCGGTGTATTACATACCTCGGTACGTTTATTTTATATACATGTTATGTAAACTTGGAGAAATCACTTTACTCCCATTTTTCCACCAACCTTTCATAATTCAAAACAACACTTGGAAATAAAGAGAAATTCTCTCTCACCAAACACCTCCACCTACCTAACTTTCTATCTTTCTTTCTTTCTTTTTCTTACAAACTAAGATATGAGATTCGAGTGTTGTTAGTGATTTCCGTTAGCTAACAACACGGATTGATCCGAGTAAAGTTGTTAACTCCATCAAAAGAGGACCTACAATTTGAATTATGCGATGATGTTGGTAATCAGAATACAAAATCATACACAAAACAAATGAATATTGTAAACACAAATGATTTCTTATATCTGGATCCAAAGTGGACGTACATAAACTGCATCAAACGAACGATTAAATAGACAATATATAAAACAAACTTCCTAAAGCTAAGCAGTAAACCAAGGACATACTGATTGACCACCAGCTATATTATTTGAATGACATTAAACGACTTCATGCATATATGCACATAGACTTTGATGCTGATTAGAGATCAATTTGAGTTACTTTTAACAGTGTAGTGAAGTACTCTTGTAGCCATTATCAGGCTCTTTAGCCACTAGTAGAAGCGCATTCTTCTTATGCATTACGGTCCCCTCAGCTTTTAAAGTGTCAATGTCTTTTGTCCCTCGGGCAATTCCCAATCAAACGAGTACAGAAGATTTGAAAGAACCAACTCCACTGTCGTAGCTCCAAACAACATCCCCGGACAACCTCTTCGACCAGATCCAAATGGGATCAATTCAAAATTTGTCCCTTTATAGTCAACATTACTACCCATGAACCTTTCTGGCTCGAATTCTTCAGGTCGTTCCCAGCATTTAGGGTCTCGACCAACTGCCCAAGAGTTCACGTACACAATCGTCTTCTTGGGTATCTCGTATCCATCTAAAACGCATTGGTCTCTTGATTCACGAGGAACTAAAAGGGGTAAGACCGGGTATAGTCTAAGTGTCTCTTTGATTACTGCTTTTAGATAGTCAAGCTTATATAGATCATCTTCATCTACTTTCCCTTTATTTCCAACTGCATTCCTCACTTCTTGTTGAACTTTCTTCAATGAATCGGGGTTTTTGATGAGCAAAGTCATCGTCCAGACCACTGTCGAAGCAGTTGTGTCTGTCCCCCCTAACAAAATATCCTGGAAAAAAAAAGAAAGAAACCAACACGGCTGATCGGTTTGGATTTTTTATTCGGCCATAACAAAAAAATGAACTGAAACTAATTAGTAGGTTCCAACAGAACCAAATGAATGAATTCAAATTCGCTTTAATTTCAGTTTTGAACGAACAAACCATATAGCCATTTTTATCTAATTTTTAAATTTGTTTTTTCTTTATTATTTTTGCCATCATTTTTTATTGAATTGGGTTGTCCTAAATAAAATTATAAAAAGATTGTGCTAAATGATAAAACTTAAATAATCATTATTTGTTATTTGGGATATTCTGGTTATTCTGTTTGATCCAAACTTATATTATGTGAAACCAAAAACCGAATTACCAATAATTGGTTAGTTTAGTCGGTTTTAAACATAATGTTGAACACCCCTGGTACACATTTTATATTAACTGAAACAAATCTAGAAAGAGACTGAATATAGAGATGAGGTGAAATGCTCACCATGAGTACACCTTTATATGATCAAAAGTGAGATCATTCGAGTAATCTTGCTTTAGTTTAAGCAGAATATCAACCATATTATCTTGCTTTTTGTTTGGATGGTTTTGATCCAGATGATCATCAATTACTTCTTGATAGAACTCATCCATGTCCCTGAAGATCTTTTTGAGTCTAGCAATGCTTCCATTGAGTTTATCAAGCCACCCCATTAAAGGAAAATAATCCCTGTAAAAGAAGTTAACAAACATCGCTTGGTATCCTAACATAAGCTCATCAAATTGCATCCCTTCTTTTCTATTATTATATGCAGGCGGTCTCTTCCCGAAAGCCACCCTACAAATAATATTACTAGTGAGGACCGTAACAGCTTCACTCAAATTCGTTACTTGTTTGCTAGAACTTTGAGCCTTTATCCTATCGATCATGTCAAACACCTCTTCTTCACTAACCGAACGAAACGAGTTCACTTGTTTCACCGAAAAGAGATGAAGGGTGCAGATCTTTCTCATCTGTCTCCAATACTCACTGTAAGGTGAGAAAGCGATATCTTTGTTATCGTATGATAACTTCTGCTGGCCTGTTAAAACCGGCCTGGTGCAGAAGATTAAATCATTGGTTTTCAATATTTCTTTTGCCATTTCCGTAGAAGAAACAACGAGAGTTTGGACACGGCCAAGGCAAAGGGACATTAAAGGGCCATAAGTTTTTGAAAGACGCCACAGGTAACCTGAAAGGTCGGAGATGTCAAGTTGGTGCAGGTTTCCTATTATTGGTAATCCGGGTGGTCCCGGCGGTATGGTGCGTGTTTTTGATAGAAATCTGATAATAATAGGAAGGAGGAAGAGTAAGAAGACTGGTATGATGAGAAATGAAGCCAATGATGCAATTAGACATGGCTCAAATTAATTAACCAGGGTATATATATTAACAAAAGTTCTCTACGTAGATTCGCTGATAATAAACAATTTGGAAACTCGGAAAACGAAAATAATAGTTTGTGTCTGTTCAACTGACGACGATGTTATTGTCCTTTTTTGATAAGTATTCCGTTTAATTATTCATGGTTGGATTTTGTCATTGCCATGATGCAGGAGGCTGTTGGTCCGTCCCATTCACCACCATTTAATCTAAACTAGTGAAAAATTTACATTAACATCATATCTGAATAAATATAACTGCTTCAAATGTTGGAAACATTGTTGACCATGTTAACTGGTTAGTGGTTACCTGTTAATGGTTTGATTTGAAATTACAATAAAAAACCTAGGGTTATGGCCCAGATCATAATCCTAAGTTATCTTGATAAACTTTGATGACCCTTACATGTTCCATTTTGGATCCAGCACTTAAAAATAAATCTAGATCCAGCACTCTAAATCTTAGATCCATTTTTGGCCCCACTAAAAAATAACCCTAGATCCACCACTAAAAATTAAATCCGACCACTAAAAACTAATCCTAGATCCGCCACTGTAATCTCACGGATCGCAGTTCTCAGTATATATAATATAATATAATATTAGCTGTAAAGTGTTTATTTAACTGCCTTTGAATCCATCAAAAAGCAAAATGAAACATTCTAACCCCTGCTCATAGGAATTAATCATTCTGTGCAGTTTGGTTTTGAGCCGAATCAAAGACTATATCGTAAACAAATCCGTATTCAGTCTTTACTTGTTTCCTTTTTTCTCTGTTACCAATATGCGCAACAGTTTTCATAATGTGTGCCGTTTGGTTTTGAGCCGAATCAAAGACCATATCATAAACAAATACATATTCAGTCGTCACTTGTTTCCTTTTTTCTATGTTACCAATATGCGCAACAGACTTCATAATGTGTAATTGTAAACAAAAAACTAATTGAAAATATGTAGTTTCCATTTTTACCTTGATTTACAGTACATACATAAACCAAAAAGGAAAAATTCTACATAAAATTATTAGTTAAGAAAAACTCTAATCTATCAACTAAAATCCTACTAATTACCGATTACAGCAAAACATATAAACAAACTACAACCCTAAGAATCAAACCGGTAACTAAAGCTAGCACACTTTGTACATGAATAAGAAAAGATTAAGGTTAATTACCTACTTAACATTAACTAAGAGTTTGTTTCCAAACAAGGATCCACTTCAGGTGGTTTGGTTACGGTTGCAGCACCGCCATTCATCCTAGCCCGTGCTTCGGCAAACATCCGTTGCTGCTCTGCAACCGCTTCTTCTTCCGTCATCTCTCTTACATTTGCACACTTTCCGCCGCCTCTCACAGGATCCTGCTCAATTATAAAGAATCGAATATTGTAAAAGAGATTGGAATAATAATAATAATAATAATAATAATAATGTTATATTGGGAAACTGCAATTATAATGCAGGGGCCGGGTGTGCATGGGTCGGTTTTGTCTCTTAACCAAACCAAAATTGTAAATTTGGTAAGTTTTTAAAAACAGTTCAGTTTTTATTTTTGGGTTTTTTGGTCTGGGCTTGGAAATTTTTAGGTCGAAATACTCTTTGAACCAAACTAAGAATTTGGGCTTATATGCTTTTGAGTTTCGTTAAATCAATGACTAATTGATAATTATTATTATCATTACACATTTGGACTACAAATTATCTAACATTAAAAAATGAAAATTCATACATTAGGTTCAGTTCAGTTCAGTTCGGTTTTAACGCAAAACCGAAACTGAATCGAAGATTTGGTTTTTATGAAAACGCACAACCACAACGTAATTTTTTGTTTGTGTTCAGTTACTTCGGTTATGTTATTTTGGTTTTTTCAGTTTCATGCACGCCCGTGGGCTGAAAATAGCTAAACGCTAATAATAACTAGCACTAATTGTAATTAACAAATACCAACCAAATAGCCTAACAATAGACATCTAAAGTATATCATACGTAAGAGATATAATAAACAAGTACCATTGTTTCAAGTTTGTGTTGTTCGTACGCAGCATAAACATCTTCTATGTATTCCCCAAATCCAAGAACCTGAAAAATGGTAAGTTTGGTCAATATGATCAAATAAGGAAAGAGCATTGAAACAAAGTGTGCTTTAATAGTGGTGTCATTAAATGGACCGTGTTATTGGGTTGACGGGTCAAAGCTGACTCGAACCTAAAAACTTGGCACATAACTAAACGACAAAAACCTAGAGACAAACCCTGATACGGCACGTGTATTCACGGGTTGACATGAAACACGACCTGTTAACCCCAAAATTACTTATTTTTACAATTTCTTTTGGCAGATTAGTACTCTCAAATTTTAAATTTACAACCAACAAAAAAAATTATATAAGACGGTTGCATTTAAACTATAAGGGACGATGTCCGTTTCTCTTTTATCTTTAAAACTTTGACATAAATTACTCGATCAATTTATACTATAACACAAAAACAACTTTAAAAAATATATAAAAACAAATGCGTTATATTGGTCAACCCGCCAGGCTCCAAGTCGACCAAACACGTAACTGAAAACTTGACACGTACCCAAAGACGACACAAGCATTTAACTTTGACACGGACCCCAACACACCACGTGTATTCACGGGTTGACACGAGCGCAGCGTGTTTAATCCCAGAGTTAAATTAACTTTACTTCTTTTTACAAATTGATACTCATGTTCAAATTTACAACCAAAATCACAGGTTTATATGAAACGATTACATTAAGCTATACAACCCAATGTTCATTCTTTATCATTTAAGTTTTGACACAACACTCCTTCGATTTAATTCTAACAAAAAACAACTTTTAATAAATTCATAAACACAAACGAGTTAAACAGGTGAACACCAGTTTGACCCGTATGATGTAACAAACCTCTAATGCCTTGAGTACATGCTCCGGTGCAATAGTTTTCCTGTCTTCTCTGCTACACACTTCATTCGACTCCGACGAAACCAGATTAATAAACTCTGCAAAACAAACCACAACAGAACATATAAACACCAGAACACAAACACGATCCATCGGAATCAGTCACGACATCATTTCTTACCTACACAACAATCAATCAGCAGATCTTGAGTATCCCGTGCCACGCGTACGTCCGGAGGCAACATCTCCTTAATAATCTTAGTCATAGTAGCTAAAAAATCATTTAAATCAATAATCCGTCAATAAATTAGGGCAAAATCATACAAATTAATTCAGGCAGGTAATTTGATATGTTAATTACAAAATCAACCGTCAGATCTAAAAACCCCCAAAATCAAACACACCTTTTGGAAGCGAAGCATCTTCTTTCGCCTTGCCAACAATATCATTAGGATCCATATTTTACTCTGCAAAATCAACATGTTAAACTCTTTAATCACCAGATCTGAAATAAACTTCAACTTTTACACATAAATCGAATCAGATTTTCGTATACATACATCAGATCTAACAAAAATAATCAGATCAAGGACCATAAATAAAAATAATAGATCTATGCGAATAAGATAAGGAACAAAGGTATGAAAAAGGACTTACTGATAAGATCGAGATCACGCATGAAATATTATTATTATTATTATTATTGTTTGATTTGGATATCGGAAAAAGGAGTATCGGAGGAGGAGACGATGAAGCGTGATGGTGGTGGTTCGATATAGAGGGTGAAGTTTGCAGGCGAAGGATTATCCACGCGCGATGGACGCGTGGAGTGTTGACCTGGGAGGTGGACGGTGCTTTGGAGATGCGTGGGTGACACGCGAGAGTGGGATGAGGTGATGATTAGATCCATGATGTTGCGTTTTATAGGGGTTGTTTTTTAGGTGGGAGAGATATTAAACGCAAAGGGGGAGCCAAACAAACCACCTATGATCGGGTCGGGTTGGGTCGGAAGAAAAAGAATACTTGACCATTGTTTATGAGAGTTGAGTTTCTATAATTTATTTATTTATTTATTAACTAGTTTTTATGAGGATTGTTTTATATTGTTTGTTATAATATTTATTTATTTTATGAATTTATATTTTTTTTACTGTATGAAAGTTAATAATATACTTATAGTTTGATGATAAATTGTTTCACAAATAAATGAGATGTTATAACCCGGTTTAAAAGCTATATGGTTTTAATGTGACCCAAGACCCATTTATTTTTTTTACTATAAAATTGGTTTTTTAATTATAATAATATTTATGAAAGTTAATAATATACTTATGGTTTGACGAGACCCAAGTCCCGTTTATTTTTTTTACTATCAAATTGATTTTTTAATTTAAATAATATATATATTTTTAAATAAATAAGATATTAATTTTTATTATATCCTATTTTATTATAGGATTTTTACATCAATAATTTGGTGAGAATAATTTTTAATTTAATGAGATGTTATAACCCGTTTAAGGAATATCTGGGTTTGGTAAGACTCATACCCATGAATTCGGGTCAAATGCATGAGAAGCCTCCATTTAAAAATCAAGCATATCTGGTGACTCCAAAAAAAAGGGAGCGACCACATCGCGACACGTGGGATTTTTATGTCTTCGTTTATACATATTATAGATATTACAATTTTGAGAGGGTTAGTGCATGTGCATGAACTGTTGTACAATGTGTTTCTCGGTTTGTACTTGGCTTCTTCGTGAAGGTGTTCAGGTGAAACAGTCATGCGTTCTGTTCAACTCATGCGTCATCTCCATGTCACTTATCCACCACTTTCAATATCTTATTAGGTCCTTCCTTTATCATCTTTGCAGAAAGAAATTCAAAGAGAGAAAGAGACCAGCGACGCAAGTAAATCCACAATGCAACGACGAGTGAATCGGAGGATGAGCGGGCGTCTCAAATGCTGTATATGACACTCTCCAATTTGAATCTAGCAACGCCAACGACGAAATTTCACAGGCAATGATTTGTCATTAGGTGCATTTGTTCACATGGTTTTGTTTAGATTCTATGGTTTCAACGGCGAAATTACCAATTGAATATATGTCGTAGAAAAATGTTTTCTTTTCATAAACTATATGAGTGTCAATATTATTCCAAATGTTTACTAATTTATTTTTTGTATTTAGTGTCGTTATCGTAATGAAACTAACCGATATTGCTTCGTGTCGCCGCAGCGCAGTGTTATTGTTACCTAATTTAATTTTAATTAAAAACCAAAATGCTGTATAATAAGTATGAACTTTAAAAAAACAACTCATGAACAAAAAATGATGACTTGTCTCATATGTAGTTTATGAAAATATTATTTAGATATACTTTTTTTTACTAAATAGGCATATGAAATACAACACACAGGCAATGAGCCGTATCCGAGTTTGGGCCATGAGCGTGAGAGTGGGTAGCGTCACGTAGGCGTCACATGTGTATGAAATGTATTCCTTCATACTCACATGAGAGTCGATAGTGGGAGTGTGAGCATGAGAGATTTTTTAATGGCATGAAAAACAACACATAAGAGTGAGCCGTATCCAAGTATAGGTTATGAGTGTGTGTGCGTGTGGGATTGTGGGTAGCGTCACATTACTCACGTAGGCGTCGCATGTGTAGGAAAGGTATCATCTCACACTCACTTGAGAGTTCATGGTAGGAGTGTGAGTGATGTTTTAAATAAATATTATAATAACTAAAATATATACTTCATCTGTCCCGATTAAAGTGTTTTAGTTTGAAAAACACAAAGTTTAAGGTAAATTAAATTATTGTCCTTGGAAATTGGGTATATCAATATTGTTTATTAATGTTAGTTGTGTTTATTTAAGGGTAAACTTGAAAATTGACTAATAAATTTTGAAAGTAGACATTTGTAATGAGACAAATAAAAAATAAAATGTGGACACTTTTAATGGGACGGAGGGAGTAATGGATTGTTGTCACCACTTGATTAGCATAAGCAAGATGAAGGAATCCTTCATGACGTGAGCTCACCCACGCCCACCTTACGCTCTCTATGCATTGTAATACTATGACCGAGAGCTGATGGGGAGGGGTGATTTCTTAAAACACTTTTATTATAACAAACCTTAGAACATTATAAATGCACATGAGTTTGTAAATGGAGTTATGCGGTCCCAAAACTTGTGATGTTGTTTTGATTAAACAACTCTTTCAAAAAAACTTAAATTAAACTTTTTAAAATAAATTAGATAATCCAAAGAGACTTTGTATAGTATTGAATATGATCAAGCACAAATGTTCAGTATATCATGATATATATATATATATATGTATTTAAATGTCAAATATTGTTGTAACTATATGTATATGTATATCTGATTTTATAACACCCTCCCTCGTATATACATTATTTTATATTTACACACTATCAACATTATACTTATACTACTTGATAATGTTGACTTAGTTCTTCTGGACCGATATTAACTAAACTTCAGGATTACTTATGCTGCTATCTGCCTTGTTAAAACCTTATTAAGAAAATCCAATGAGACAAAACTTAGTTAAGGAAAAAAGAGTATAACATGTGTATTTCTCCCCTTCAATTGAACATTAATATCTAACTATTTTGAAGCCAATCTCCTACAATACTGCTTGACTTGATTTTGATGTAGTCGTCCCCAATCGAAACTATGCAAGTTACATTGTCTTTACGTATAATCTTTGGGTTCTTCGTGATTTGGTCTTATCCGCTTGCCTCTTGTATGTGTTGAAGGACATGAGAAAATTATGAAAGGACATGTACCACCTTCACTAAGACATCACCCATCTCCATGATTAAACCTTCATCAGCTCACTCACAGGTTACAAGTTTGCACACTTGCTCCCAACAAAATTCATAATATAACCACTGTTATTTGACCTATGACTTATTTTTTTCTCATTATTTCAATAACTAGAAAATACTATTAAATAAGAAGTTATTGGGTTGTCCTTTCCAATGTTATGTAGTGGTAGCAAGTCTCGGTTTTTTAATGGAGACTCAGGTTTAATTTTCATAGACAACACTTTGAGGAGCATAGGTGAATCAATGAAAGAAGACTGTGATTTTTGTGATATCCAGTTTGATCCTGAGAGTGTATGTGTTTTACCACCAGTGGGCTTTCGATCGCGTGGGTTTTCTCTGAAACTAGAGATAACTTTAGGTGCTTGAGGGCTCTGTACGTAGGGGTGTTCATCGGATCGGATAACAGATTATTCGGTTCGGGTTATTCGGATGTGAAAATTTTTGGACCCTATCCGAAATCCGATCTGATCCGAATTAGGAATATTCCTATCCGATCCGAATCTATCCGAATTCAATTCGGATCGGATTCGGATAATATCCGAATAATCCGAAATTATCCGAATAATTCGAAATAAACCTAAAAAATTTTCCTGCTTTTTTGTTCCTAGAATTTAATAGTTTAGAATCACAATAAAAATACAAACCGGAAAATACGAATTACTCTTAATACAAATTTAAAGTTTAAACTTCAAACAATAGTCTAATAAATATACCAGACCGGAAAATATCACTAAAAACATGTTTTTTATTCGGATTAAACGGATATCCGAATAATCCGAACAATCCGAATTTTTTAAAATTCCATATCCGAATCCGAATTAGTTATTCGGATATTCGGATTGATCCGATCAGAATATCCGAATAAGAATTCAGATCGGTTTATTTGAGTTTCGGTTTCGGTTCGGATTTCTGTTTTTTTCGGATTTCTTGAACACCCCTATCTGTATAGGTGGGTTGGGCTAGCTGGTCGTGACCTTTTGCCATTAAATCACCCCGTACGAAATATGTAGACAATTATATGTTTATTGGCCGTTAAAAATATATCTAAATAAAATAAGTTATTGGGTTTGTGATATTATATGTGCGATCTCCAAGATAACCAACATGCAACCTTAATTTTACATTTGAGAGGTAAAATGCTTAACATTTGTCTAATGTGCCTTAAATCAATTGATATTATAATGAGCCATAAATTAACTTAAATAAGAAATGAGAAGTGAAGATTAAAGTGAGAGATTGTAAGGTTTCAAGATTGAATTCAGTCTTAAACGGGTTCAATCATAGCTGGCTTTTGAGCGGCATGTTTTCCTAGGAACATAAGATGGTAGGCTTGCATTACCCTACATTGTCGGTGATTGCAAATGTATGTGATTGTCTTTTGTCATTATGTTACCCCAAGTAATAGGGCTCTATTTGTTGGTGGTTCAAATAAAAATGTAACAATTGATTTCATTTAAATTATAGCACATTTTAAAAACGCATACTAACCTAATAGTTAGAATCTCATTCTAATATTGCGTAGCAAAACAAAAAATGTAACTTCTTATAATAATACAAACAATAACGTATAATTATACCAGGTAGTGATCATGAGCATCAACTTATACATGCTCTCTACATCAGTTTACCTACTATTTCGAGGTTGTTATAACATTAAGGCAATGAATCCGTCAATTTTGATACCTAAACACTTTTTATGTGACTTGTGGGCGGTACCTCTTAAGATATAACAAAGTTACTGTTTTGAAAAAGTTCATTTTTATTCTTTAAGGAGTGAAATTATAGTCGTGAGTTTACACTACGTCAAAGAAAAGACTTAATCGAGTATCTTTCAACAACAAAAAAAATCCATTCATCAAGATATTTATATCGATAAAGAAGACAAACATGTAACAATTGTGTCACTAGTCATCGTTAAAGCATATTCTCAAAATACTTGCATCTATGACATGAAGTAGAATGAAACGTAATCTTTGTTTGATAAACTTTACACTATGTTAAGAAATTTAGTATATATTCTCTCTCCTTTGTGTCCATTGCATACTTACAACACGCTATCACACTAGGTAGTACCTCAAAAGAAAAGCACTTTTAACTTAAAACTTTTAAAAGTGATACAATTTTTGTAATAATATTTAGGTTAAACATACTTAAATTGTATTCAAGACTTAAATATATAATTGGTATCAACCTATTTTATATTTTACATTGGGGTGTGCAAAATAAACAAAAATAAATAAATAAATAAATCAAACCGTATTCGTAACCAAAAAAAAAAACAATCCGAATTGTAAATTCGGTTTTTTATCGGATATTAACCGAGTCCGAATTCGCGATTCGGTTTTCGGATCGTTTTTCAGATCTACAAATTTATGAATTCGGTTGCTCGAAAATTTAAAATCATGTATTTACTCATTAGTCCCAATGAGCTTTATTTCAACTGATATTGGATGCGAAATGAATATTCGGGCTGGTGTCTGTAAAGTCCCAAGTTTGAATTCAATCACAACTTGGATTTACTGTAGTGGGGCTTTGGGCAGTGAGTTTTCCTCGGAATAGGAGATAGTGAACTTGGGTTACCCGTATTGTCTGCAATCACAAAAGTATAAGGTAACCTTTTGCCATTGGATTACATCTAATAGCCAAACTTTATTCGTTTATTGTTAAATTTTACTCATATTACTAAACATAAATATATATTATATACAGAAAACCACAACTATTTCACAAATTGTGGTAAACTTATTAACTCAAGTTTCACCTAAAAGTGAAAATTATAAGTACATTCCTCTAGACTTTAATCATGTAGTCGTCCTACAATGATATCTATAAGCGTTTAATGACTCTTGTTTGTGAGTTGTTGGGAAATCGAACAAAAAAATTTACTATGAACTCAGTCACGACACATGAATAAAAATCATGTCAGACAGATGAACTTCAAAATGACATAAATTTTCACCCGGCCACACAATTCCGGCCTCGAAACTCAACAAATCTTGTTTAGCCGAGCTCGTTCACAAAATGAACCCGTAACATAACCGAGCCCGTTTAGACAAAACCAAAATTGAACCGAAGCAAACCCAAAACCATAACTTTAAATGGTGTAAGACACTTTACACGTGTAGACCGTATACTAACATACCAAAGACCCCTACCTCCTAACATACCCAAAATTGTCATAGGTCACGTTTTATTCTTAAAAGCAAAAAAATCCACTTTCTGACGAAAATACCCTTCTGTCCCTACCCTAAAGGCTAAACATTCAAAATCACGTGACAGTCATTCAGGCCCAACATATAAAACAACACCTCTGTCTCCGTCACAGCCGCGCCTGTAACTGTAACCTTATCATAACCACCCTCACAGCCTCCTTATAATTTTCAAACCAAACCTTTGAGACAATTAAACACAAAGACACGGTCAAATGAAACTCTACTCAAATCAATGTTCGTTAACTGCGGATTTTGTTATGTCTGGTTTTCATCTGTTATCATCTACAGATAGAAGATATTTATAAATCTATACTCACATATACTTTTATTTTATACCGTATACGTATAATAATATTGTATTTAGATCTAAATCTAACATATGATATGTGATTTGTGTTGGGTAGATTTTCACTGGATTCAGCGGTTCATCGATCTGTTCCAAAATCATGATGATGATTAAGATTAAGAGAGAGAGATGGTGAGTTGGAATCGATCGATAAACCTCTGCATCCAGTGTTCTTCGTACGTGCTTCACATGATCTGCTTTTTGAATATTTCTTTCTATGATTACTTTATTACTATACCATGTGTAACATGATTATGTGCATTTATTTATAATTATAATTCTTTTTAAGAATTTGAACTCATAATTACTTTTTACTAATGGTATCACTAGATTGATAGGTTATGAGTGTGTATTTATTTAATTTAATTTAATAGTCTTTAAATGTGTTGATGGCCTTTGAAAGTCTAGATGAGCCTTTTGTATTGATTTAGTTGATGCTAAATTATTAGTTATGTACTTTATTGGTGTTAAAAAAATCATATAAAGTACTTTATTTTTGTATTGATTCAAGTTAATACTAAATTATAATTTATACGTTCTGTGTGTTTAAAGCATCATATAAAGGGTACATGGTATGATGCGTTTACGTTCAGTTAACCAAACTGTTAAAACAAGTTGTCATGTTGTATCATGTTCTAGATGAGTTGACGTGAATTTTGTAGTTAAATTGCAAATAAGGAAATGAGGTGTAAAATTATCAATCCCATAGAGAGAGAGAGAGCATTTGAGGGGATGAGATAGTAACCTATCTTTGTAAAACAAGATAATTATTAAGCCACTTCCTCTTAAACATCTAGCTAACATTATTATTTTTCTTAATGTAGCGGGTTAAATATATAAATGATATCTTTTTTTTTCTAAATTTAAAAGGTGAGCAAATCAATCTATTTACTAAACCACTAATAACTATCTAATTTTTCAAATAGTATTTTTTTTTTAATTGGCAGCAACAAATTTTATTAAACAAGATGTCATGTTCTATAAGAGTTGATGGATTGTAATTACATTCGTTTATTTAAGCCGATTAGCTTAGAGGGAAAAGTACAACACATATTTTTTAGAATAATATTTTAAATCAACCGAATACCCAAGTGAGCTTTTTTGAGATAAGAGTCAATCGTTCATACTGAATTTTATATTTGAAGCCTGGCTCACTCAGGAACACCATAAAAAAAAATCTACCACTGTCGAAAACCTCTTAAGTTAGATTTTGAACCTAAAACCATAAAAGTTTCAAGCCTTAACCATCATACCGGTGACATTGGACCAGAATATCAATTGTAAAAGTATAACGCATTACACGTTAACATCAAAATTACATAATTGGTCAGTGGTCTTGTATTGAAAATTGTCTTGTGTTTTATCCACAAAAAATGCAGACGCATTGATATCTTCCATGACTTTATCGACCACCAAACACATGTCATCAGAAATCATTTCGTTTTAAGACTCCATAAGAACCGCAAAGGGGATAAAACTATGCTTTGCCATAGTTTTTATAATAATTTGGTGCCTTTGTTTTCATTTGCGAACTCAAGTTTTTCAATTACCAAACCTCCAGCCTTAACATCATCTGATTTGTTTTGTACCATTCGCTCAATGAGAAAACAACGAGTCCAATTCTAAAGGATCAAATCTACAGGACTTAAAGATTAATAAAAAAATGAGAGTGGAAAATATTCATGTTAAATAAATTTAAATCAATCAAATAAGTAAATGAAAATGAAGTAGAAGAACTCTGATTCCAAATGAATAAATTCAAACTTAAAAATGATCTTTCTGATTCTCGAAGAATGAAAGGGCCCATACTTCTTTAGCGACATACAATAAACCAACAAATTATCAATGGTTTTGACTAGCAGACCTGCAACCAATACAAACCAATGTATTTACAAAGACGTTCCTTTTAGCCAAATTAACCTTCATTGGGATTCAATTCGTACCCACCCTCCACACAAAGAAAGTAATCTTTTTTAGCACCCACTTTACCTAATCGAACAACTTATATTATCATGGACAAACAACCTTTTTATCCACCAAGGCTTACAAGGACCAAACTTTGAACTCACCTAAAGGATCGTCTAACCAAGACCACATGTCATGCCTATCCGAGAGCAAGCATACAATTAACAAATGATGGCGACATCTCTTGATGCCCTTAGTGATCCTGTAAAACTCGCATTCCATTCTGTAAACAGTAGCCGATTGTAAGGTATACATTTGTTGTTTGATTGTATCATTGTTCATATTCAGTGCAATAGCATCTGATTTGTGTTGTGAGTTTGTGTTATCAATAGCATCAATGGCATACCATTGTGTTGTGTTTGTTCGATTATGTTGCCAACACATAAAAACAAATCGACCCCTTTGATGAACTACTATGCTAATACTCATTCCTCTTGATACTTCGTCCTCATATATGTGTGTTTCTTTGGTATTTTCACTTTCAAGTTAAGAGATATTTTGTATCCTTTCCATGATGTCTTATGCTACTCGACGAAAAAACTACAACGAACATTGTCACATTCGGAATCCATTTAAGAGTTTTAATAAGAGTTGTAATAAAAACAAACATCCAATACATATTTATACCAACACAAAACCATCAAAAGATGGCAAAAAAAAATAGTGCCCAAAACAACTATATAGCCATGATAGTTTTGGTCCCCAATGGTAAGCACAATTCCAAAATATAACACCTAAGCATGCCCGGGTAGGTTTGAAACCGAACCGGTTTCCATGTCGGGTCGATTTGGGTCTTGGAACATATGTTTTTTACACCACCACTAGCCCAGCTAGAGGTGCACAAAAACCCAAACCCTGTATCGTACCGGAAAAATAAATCCAGATGCGAGTTTTTCTATACGCAGATTTTTACTGCCCTTACTCGTACCTGACCCTACCAATAGGATAGAAATAGGGTATGCAATTAAGTACCAAAACCTGTACCTGGAACCAGACCCGATTTGTACCCGGTAATACTCGAAACCATGTTTTTCAAGTACCTGATCTATACTCGAAATTACCCGAAAATATCCAAAAAAAGGTCAGCCCCTTAAAAACCCAATTTACACCCGGGAAAACCTGAAAATAGAGTTTTTTCAATATTCAGAAATATGGTATTCAAATACCCAGTTCTATACCCGACCTGAACCTGGTGCATAGTGTATGGCTATTAGAGACAATAGCCGGACCCGTACCTGACCCGGTTATTAGTAATGCCCGATTTTCCAATACCCTGTCATAACCGAATCCGGTTCCATACCCGGAACCGAGTATTAAAAAACCCGATTTATGCACATGTAAGCCCACCAGGTTGATATAAAATAAAGAATTGGGCCAGGCCCAAGTAAACCGGAGGTGAGAAAACCACATAATAACCAGTTTCTTAAACCCTAAAAATCAAACATTCCGGATAAACCCTAGTTCAGGTTTCATTCATTCGCCTCTTCCTTCGTACTTGATTGAAAGCAGAGAGAAATGGGTGCAAGTGACAGTGAAACAGAGAAATCGGCACACAAGGACAGCAAGAAGAAGCTTCAGGCTTTAGCCCCAATCGCCAAGCCACTTGCCGGCAAAAAGCTTTCCAAACGCACCCTCAAACTCGTTCGCAAAGGTTCAATTCGATCAATCACGCATTTTTTCATGCGATTGGATCTTCGGTTTTATTAAATTTATGAACTTTAGCTTATTATTTGTTTGATGTATTTCAGCTGCGGAACACAAATGCTTGAAGAGAGGGGTTAAAGAGGTTGTCAAGAGTATCAGACGCGGTAATAAAGGGTACTGATTTTGTTCTCAACTTATCCAAATTTGACTTTTGTTAATAGTAATTAATTTGTTTATCTGTGTTGATAATCTGTTAATACGATGATTTTGTATAATGTTTGTTCTCTATTGTTTAAGCTAGTAATTTTAGAAATCAATCAATCAATGAATTAATCAAGCCCTGTATATCCCACCGCATAGCACACAAATTTTTAGAAATAGGTTTTGCAAATTGAAGAGGTAGGTCCCAGCAGAGGTGGTTAGGACCCGCAAGACTCCCTTAAAAGGAGACGTCTGCGCAGTTGAACACGCAAGACTCCTTAAACGGACGTCTGCGCAGTTGAACACGCAGACTTCACCATAGGGACGTCTGCGCCGCGACCTACCAAACCCGCAGGACCCACCACGCTCAGAGTTGTGACGACCTCACATGCGGTACGCAAGCTGGTCCCGCAGGAAATGCCTCCCTATGGTTTCCAAGTAACCCGCCTGTTCCCGCAGGCGTGGGTACCCGCCATTAGGGACTGGCCACCCGCGCAGCATGGCTACACGCATAAGGCTTAACACTCATAATAATTCAGTAGTCACCTGAAGAAGGAATGAGCAAAGTCGGGAACATTCCCGCATAAAGGCGGGAGGGGGAAAACTCCCGCCTAAATGAGCCAGTCCGTATAATAATGGAGGATCTTTTGTGTGATACCTAACGAGGTATGGACAAAAGATCTGACCAAGGATACGACAGCTCACTGACAGCAGCATGGCAGACAACACGCCACAGCACTGTGACCAATAGCCGCCGCCTGCTCACCAACTCCTGCCATACCACGTGCCTAGCCTGTAGTTGGTGGAAAAGGAAAAGTGAACAGCACGCCTGGTCACTACCAGCCGCTGCCTATCCACCAATTACCAGCAGAGCACGTGTGTAGGCCACAGTTGGCAGAGTAGTAGGCCGGCTAAACCTCCTTGGAAACCCACCTTCGGCTATAAAAGACATCAAATGGTATTATCATTTCATCATCTTATATCATCTAATATCTTGTATAATTTACCTGATAACTGCTCTAGTATTAATAATATACTTTTATAATCAAAGAGTAATATAGACTGATTCTCACGCCGGAGGGTGGTCACAAGGAGGAAGCCCCCCCTTTCTTAGTGACGAGCTCACGGTGTCTGTTTTGCAGGTTATCGGAAGAACCATCTTGCCGGAATTAACCCCTCGTGGGAAACGTCTATCTAACCCTCAGGTTACTTGTAATCTGACCGGGTTCGACTGGTGTTTCTTCATTGGCGCCATCCGTGGGAAAAGCTAGAACTTTATTTTTCTCCAGTTTCTTCAAAATTTCTGGAAAGATGGTTAAGGATACTCCGGTCCCAAAACTGAGTAACCAAGACACTCCGGTAATTACAACCCCAGCTATAAGGGGGAATACCGAGTACACAAACTTTACGAACACTACCCCAGCTACCCAAGCCGGGGCAAGTGAAGTAAATAATCAGACACTGGGATTCACCGACACCCAGTTAGAAAATCAACAGACGAGGCTCCCCTGCCAAACACTCGATGAGGTTAAAGCGTGGGCCGAAGCACGTCAAAAAGAGTTCCAAGCTGAGTTGGATGAACGTTTACGTTCACTCCAACAAGTGGAAGAATTCGAATACGACGATGATTCGGAGGAATCCGAGGAAGACGCGAACCCTCGTCATAGGGCGAAAGGGAAGCGTAAAGAAACGGATTCCCAACCGAGAAGGCGTTTTGGAGAAGCATTCAGTCCAATAAACGTGGGCAACAGCCCACGGGACTTCTCCAAAACATTCACGCCAACTGCGGCAAGGGCGGGAATGTCCAAATTCGCAAGGGACATTGCGGAAGCAATCGCCCCAAGAAGTGCCAAACAAATGTCCAACATAGGCACGTACGATGGTATTTCTGACCCTGACGATCACTTGAACAGATTCATCGCGGGGGCGACCGTCAGTAACTGGACGGAACCCACGTGGTGTTATATGTTCCAAATGACGCTGGTCGGGGCAGCTAGAGCGTGGTTCGACCGTCTGCCGGTCCACCACATCTACGACTGGGCAGACTTCCAACAGAAGTTCAGCCAACACTTTAGTCAGCAAAGAAAGTACACTGAGGAGCAGTGGACAATCCTCAAGTGCGTCCGAAAGGAGGAAGAATCTTTGCCTGACTTCATCACTCGCTTCAACTCGAAGAAGCTAAGCCTGGGCAACGTTAGCGAAAATCTCGTTCGCGCCGCTTTCATCCAGGGCGCAAACGACCCGGAACTCATCCGCACCCTAACGGGCAAAGATGGCATGCCATCCACATGGGATGCCATCATGACCGCAGCTAAACGCTTTGCGGAAACTGAGAGGCAACTGGGCAGAGATCTTCCGCAGAGCACGAACCTCTACACCCAGAAGACGAGGGAAAACAATGTCCTTACTGCCCGATTGAACAAAAAACGGAAGCTGGGCATTTGGCAGTCAAGGGTAAACTTTGACACCCCGTCCGGCTTCCAACATCGGTTGGGCGGAAGAGATAACGTGAAACCGGAGAAGAACTCCAGGTGGACGCCACTCACAAAGAGTGTGTCCGAGATATTCGCCACGGAGGAGCTCCCGTGGCCAAAGGCTCCGTTTATCCGACATCGCCACAATGCTGACCGGAGAAAGTATTGTGATTTTCACAAAACCAAAGGTCACAACACTGAAGAATGCCTAGATGTAAAGGACTTGGTCGAAGCATTTGTTAAGGATGGGACACTCGCGCACCTTGTGGCGAAGTGAGCGTCGAGCAGGCTGATGCGTGAACCCCAGCTGGGGAAACGCACGAATAAAATCGCAGCTTCAACGGAGACTACATACTGCGTAAACAACGAGATCCCGAACAAGATACATGTCGGCTCGATGATGCTCCCATCCAAGCCACGTCTAATGGGAACTCAATTACACAGTTTATGTAGATCAATTCCAAATTTGTAAAGAAAAGGCCTAGAGCCACTTCTAATGGAAACGATTCTCCTTCAAATTGAAGCTGATGATTTTACATTTTTATTTTATGAACTTTGCACATGGAGATGCCGGTATCCGCCGCATCAAGTGTAGAATCGTTGCGCAGGGAAGGCGGCAAAACCCGCACAAACCCAAAAGCATCAAACCTTCACGCAGGTTAGTTAATGGGGAAAGGTTCAGCCATCCCACTATGTGAAAGTGCCGGTATATCCGCATGAATCCTGGTAGAGGAAGCTGAACACTAACCTATTAACAACCACGCGTTGAACGGTCGATTCAAACACTAATGCCGGTAGTCATCGCATCAAGTAAACAGTCGTTGCGTGGGGAAGGCGGCAAAACCCGCATAAACCCAAAAAACGACAGGACCTTCACGCAGGTTAGTTAAAGGGGAAAGGTTCAGCCATCCCACTATGTGAAAGTGCCGGTATATCCGCATGAATCCTGGTAGAGGAAGCTGAACACTAACCTATTAACTACCACGCGTTGAACGGTCGATTCGAACACTAATGCCGGTATTCACCGCATCAAGTGAAGAATCGTTGCGTGGGGAATAGGATTTTAATTACTACTTTAAATTTGGGCTGTAAACGAGCCGAACCAGGGTGGGATTTGGCTTGGGTATTTTAATGAGCTGAAATGCTGAGTCGGGCTTGTGTATTTTAACGAGCTGTAAGGTTGAAATTGAGCTAGCTTGTGACTTATGAAGCTGGCTCAATAAGTTGTCTTTTTTACACATATTGATTGTTGATTCGTACAAAAGCTAAATATAATATGTATAACATATACATAATACAAAATTTACAAACTACAGAATTCATAATTTGTGTGTGTATGTACTATGTAGTAGATTAGAATTTGAGTTATAGTTGCTGGCTGTAAATTTTATATATTAAAATTTGGGCTTTACTTTTAAACAAACTGACGAGGGCGAGCCACGAGCAAAGCTGACGTTGACCCGGGTTCTGCATTTTTACAAACAACACAAACTTTTCGAAGAGCTTTTGTACTACAGTGCAAGATTATGTTGATGAGTTCATATTGTTTGCTAATGTGGTCGTGTTTTGATTGCAGAGTGTGTGTTATTGCTGGAAATATAACTCCAATAGACGTGATAACTCATGTTCCAATCCTATGTGAGGAGGCCGACATACCTTATGTTTATGTTACATCAAAAGAAGTAAGTTTGATGTTTCTTCATCACCATGTTATTGCTGCAATTTGATGAAAACTAATGAGGCTGATGGCAAATGGCTATTGCAGGATCTTGCAAATGTGGGTGCAACCAAGAGGCCGACATGTTGTGTTATGGTTCTCCCCAAACCGACTAAGGGAGAACTTGCAGAGGAAGACAAGGAAAAACTGAAAACCGAATATGATCAGGTTGCTACAGAAATCACTTCACTTGCTGCTTCCATGTTTTGAACACAATTGTTTGTATTCATGTACTTCATATTGTTTTAAGTTTATTAGCAGTCTATCATGGTGTTTTTTTTTCTTCCAAACTGTTAAAAAAGTCTATCCAATGTCTTCGTTACTAGATGTCACAAAATGGGCATGGAACCGATGATTAGTAACTTAGATAATTGAAATAAATGAACTGAGTTGGCTCAACGTCATCCAAAATCAACGGGTTGGTTTTATGTTTTACAAAAACCAAATGTATCGTTCGGTGTTGGTTTTGTATGCACTAAAAACCGGAAATACTAAACTGAAATGTAAAATTCAAACCAAGGAAGCACTTTTGTTACATTTGCTCTATTTTTTGTTTTTAAATATCGTGTTTTATGTAATTATAGATTCTAATTAATTTTGAATGTTGAGTAATTTATAAAGAAACTAGGCTATTGACCGGTGTACGACACGGGTAGAAATATATAAATTATGTAACAATCACACGTAATATGAAAGTGGAAAATAAAATGTCATATATACTTGGGAAGATGGCAACATGATTTATAGTTATTAATAATACCGGTAACAAAATAAAAGATTATTAATTAAACGTAAGTTCCAACGAAAATAACATCCATTTTACAATTATTAGATAAACAATTAAAACTTCAAAATGAGGATTTCATAAACTACTAAGTAGTTACTTATAAAACACATTTGTAGTTTTATTTATAACTTTACATTCCTTGTCTAATTAAGCATAACACCGTCTCTATTTTTCACTCGTGATAAGTCCTGTTAAGGCATTTAACCTTATGAGAACACGTTAAGGTGGATTTGAGGAAGTTAACGACAGATCGTGAGAACTTCAACATAGAAATTAATGCTTTCGTTGAAGAGTATTGATGCTAAAACGACCGTACGTTGCTTGTTTTTAAAAGAAAGAGTTTCTAGCTAACATTTGATGAGTCTTTTAGCGCTGAAAATGGCAACCTCGAGTCCTCGATAATGACCACAATTGCTCAATTCCTCCGGTCTAATGGGTAAGTTAGATTTGAACCCACCACTCACATTTTTTGAGAAACAAACACCATACCACGATATGCATATCAATGCATTTACTAAAAAGAACAAATTAAATACACTAATATTCATATATAAAATGATCAAATAGTCTGCTCTTATCCAACTCTATTCATTGATAATAAAAAAAAAAAAAAATTGCTCTATGCATTGAATATTCTAAAACTCCAAAACTGCAAATCCTACAACTAGAGAGAAATATATGAAACTTGTTCAAATTACTTGATGCGCCTTGCCATAATACCTATTTATGAATGGTTCCTGCACACGAATCTCAGTTTCAAAATGGATCCAAATAGGTGACTTCAAAGTAAATGTAAAGAAACACAAAAAGTTTAATAAAAGAAAAATAAGCGAACCTTGACACCGGAGATATCTGGTGTATCAGGTGTGGCAACAGGATAGAAATTATAAAACCTCATGTTCTGAAATGCAGCCACTCTCTCTTCACCGAGTTCTTCTCGCGCCCTCTTTTTGTTTTCCGTTTCCTATACACATTCCCTTAATTTATAAACCACGTCTTCTCATATATGTAAATGTAATACTCCCTCCGTCCCATTATAAGTGTCCAGGTTTGAAAAACACAAAGTTTAAGATGGATTGAATGATTACTTTTTTTTCTTATCATATGACAATAATGCCCTTGAAAAGTGGATCCATCAATATTGTTTATTAATGTTAGTTGTTTGTGTTTAAGGGTAAACTTGAAAATTGACTAATAAATTTTGAAAGTAGACACTTGTAATGGGACCAAATAAAAAAAGAAACGTGGACCCTTATAATGGGACGGAGGGATATTGAATTAGACAAACTACCTCACGGTTAGCTCTCTTTCTTTCTCTCACCCTTTCCTTCACAAATTCCTACATAAAAAAAAGGAAGAAATGTTAATGAAGATAACAAAGTTTTAACTACTCATTTGAGCTTTACCTTGAAGCCATCCTTTTGATCTTCAGGCAAGATTTCCTCAGAAATAAGATTATTAGTGAACTCCTACAATAGATAAAAGTTTTCATGTTTACAAGTAAAACTATACTTAATAAAGCGATAGAAATCATATAAAGAGAATGAGGGCTCACCTCAAGATCATCAAATTCCCAATCAAACTGACAGACAACCTATATAAGTTCATGAAAAGAAAAAAAAAAGAATCAAACATTATGGTATGAATGCAAGGAAAGATAAACAACTAAACAACCGCTTACAGGTGCTGGTTCGGCTGGATACATAATATGCTCAACAGTATCCGGTTCAGCCTCATCTTCCGCTAAGGGATTATGAATGTCTGGCAAGAAAAGAAACACTTGTAAGAAGATGATTTCACCTTCCAAAACATATGTTCCATATTGCAGGGTATAATGTGCAAATTGTATAGTAAAAGTATTTGTCTGCATATGTACTTACACGGCACGCAGTATCCAAACTGCTTGACTCGCTCTAGCTTCAAATGTTTTAAACCAGCCCTGTACCACATCAGATAGTCAACAACATTATCTTCGAAACTGCAAACAAGCATTAAGATGGATCGAATACCTTCTTTGGACACAGTTAAATACAAAGATTTGGGTTTCAAGTCTTTCAGCTGAACGATCCCTGTAAACATAGATTTATATTAATGATGATCTTATTGGAATATGTCAAAAACGGCTTTCAATATGAAAGAAAATGACTACCGTTTTCCTAGTGGAATGTATGGAACCCAATCCATTTTCATCTTCTTCATGTCAACAATTTCTTCACGTGCCATTTGTATGGAGGTATATACAATCTTATCAGAAGGAGGAATACAATCTTATCAGAAGGAGGAAACGGCGACACAACCTGTTTATTGTACAAAGAAAAAAAAATTTAAATACAAAACTAAAAAACGTATAATGAAAATAATATTCTGTTGTACGTAGTACATACCGCAACAATTACAGGTATGTAGGGTATTTTTGAAACATCCTGCAAATGGATCAATTGTGCTGCAACAAAGAAAAAACAAGTCACATATATAGAACCCCATAACAAAGAAAAAAATAATTGATTACTTACGCTCGGTACACTTGAAGATGTATACTTTCTTCCGGTGTAATATCCCACCCTCTTCAAATGCATCCTGGATGATTTGAATAATAATATTTTTTTAACAACGCGACGGTGAAACAAACATTTAAAAATAATGCAATGCGACTGACTTCGAGGTTTGAGAAATTCCAGTTGAATTCAGAGAGGGAGTCCATGTTTTCCCACTGTCAAGATTGATATCAATGAGTGGTTAATTAATATAATATAAACGAATCAATCGACAATAAACACATATATACATACATACATACCTCGGTTCCAACAGGGAAGGCCTGCTTCCATAAATCCTCCTGCAAAACAAACATATTATATTATTTGACATGGATATTATCATATTATATATATAGTTCACTAAGAAACTGATTGAAAAAGATTATATATGGCTGAAAGATAAAGCTGCAAACAAAGCTTACACATCTGCATGCACAAATACAATTACACGTACGCCGTGGGATCGAAAGACTTACCAATTGACGTTGATCTTGGAAGAACTGGGGCTCCGATTCAGGTCTTGAACGTTTGGGTCTCCTACCAGCATCAGCATCATCATTAGCATTACGGCGTTTGGTCATTGTGCGTAAATCTGAGGCTGTGCAAATCAAGCAAAGATTGAATGAATTTATAGGCATAGTTGGTTCTTTGGCGGGGACCGATATTTTTGGTTATGGAGCTTAAACTATACGCTATGATATAAATCGCCTGCGGTGTTACGTATGTGTACCAGCAATGGTACGTATATGTACATATATATATATGTACCAACGATGATATGAACCACCGCCATGCATGTTTGAAAACAGATTCCAACAAACAATAAAATATATATATATATATATATATATATATATATATATATATATTGATAATAAAAGGAAAGATGAGTGAAGAGGTAAGGAATTACCGATTGGGTTTTAGAGACGAGAAATTATAAACGATCGACAAAAGTATGAGCACGACTTAGGGATTAATTAAACGATGAATGGCTATGATGATATTAAACAATTAGGTTAGGTTTTATTTGTGGATTGAGATAAATTACATATATATAAACCCTTTATCAATAAAAGAAAAACAAATTCATCAAATTTTATGATTGGTAGATTTAAAAAAATCTTGATCAAATTTGACTATTCATCACTTCAAAATTCAAACAGCAAATGAATGAAAGTGTGTTACTTGCTATATATTATTGTACAAAATATTTTGTGATTTGAATTTTTTTATTAAATCGAGTAACAAAAATAATGAATAAAATAAAAAAAAATCATTAAGATTAATAATTTGAAAAAAAAAAAACTTTACAACTTTTAATGACTTTTTTCACCATAGGGCTTGTGAGTTTCACATGAGGCCACGGGAAGGAATTACCAGTTACATCAAATTTGCAAGATTCAGTATTCAAAGTTTTATTAGGTATATTCTTCCAATAATTCATATGTTAAATTTTTACTCTAATTATAAGAAATCAAAATTAAAAAATTATGCCAACATTAACGGGCTAAATGGTAGCACCTCCTTTCCTTTTGTAGAAACTAATAATTATGATCAAACAAAATTAGGAAATTATAAACTAGTACTCAAATTTTTAAGCAGACAATATACCGAATCAAATAAGCAAATTAGGAAATCGCATCATCCAAAGTTGTGTGATTAGTATGTCGTCAATTATAATCAAACATGGAAATTAACATATATAATATAAAGGAGGGAATTGTGTTGTACCGGTTAATAAAAAGCTAAGGAATAGGGAAGAATAAGTTTTAGAAACAAAATTAAAGAACAGATGCATGTGTAATCGGAGAAGGAAGAAGGCAAATAGCAATTAGGTTATGTAGCCAGGAGTCGAAGAATTGATATGCAATGGCTTATGTGTTTTATAATCAATTACTTACCGAGTTTAGACTGGGAAGGTTGGTACAGGTTTAACTTTGTTAATTTTTCTTTGTTAGCTCTATCGTGTAACTTTGTTACATTGTTGGGGGTGGGAGTGGGGGTGGGGGTGGGGTGGGGGGGGGGGTTAAGCAATTAAAATCGAAGCACATATCTCCTTTTGATGAACGACCCAAAAATTCAATAATAATATTTTTTAGATTTTGAGACGTTGTAACACAAATTGACAAAAAAATCATACATCATATGCTAGGGGTTTACTTGATTTATAAAATAAAGCTTTCTTTGTTACTATATGCTGTTATATTTTTCAGGGACAAATTCACCTGATTCTTTACACATTATATCATACATGAGTCAGTGTGCTCCCAACATCCTGTTGGGTGTTTTTTATTTGAAAACTTTCACAAGAGGTGGTTACTTTTCCTTTACTTTTGGGAATACAAAGTCCTACACAACAAGAACCCTAACCCACCGATCGCCAACGCTGCAATAATCGGAACTCCAATCGACTCGATCTCGGTGAATCGGTTGGTCTTGTCTGACCGGTCAACGTGGTCCTTTTCGGTCACATAATCACGTAACAGGTTACTTAAGTTGTCCAGTTGATGCATTAGTTGGCGTTGTCCCCTTGCGATTAACAGCACCTGTTTCAAGAAAATTTTAAATATTTGAATAAAAACGACTGAAAATTGGCGTTTGCTCGTCTGGCCCGTTTCAACTGAAGTATATTTGACCCGTTTGAGATTTAACATGACCCAAATTGACCTCATTAATATGTTAATGTGTTGCAACTGTCATATTTGACTGCAAGAAAAGCTAAGGAAATTGGAAAAAGTAGAGTTTTGACTTTTGACCCATTTCAACCCAAGTAGATTTGACCCGTTTAAGATTTAACATCAACACAAGTAGATTTGACCCATTTCAACGCAAGTGGATTTGACCCGTTTACGGCTTAACATCAAGCCAGATAGATTTAACCCATTTCAACCCAAGTAGATTTGCCCGTTTGAGATTTAACATCAACCCAAATAGATTTGACCCATTTGAGATATAGAAAATACTCATTTTTTTTTCTAATAAAATGATTTTAAAGACTGTATGCACTGAAAATAGACTTTTGTCCATTTGATCCATTTCAACTCAAGTAGATTTGACCTGTTTGAAATTTAACATCAACCCAAGTCGAGTTGACCCGCTAGATATATAAAATACTCCTTTTTTTTTAATAAAAATAATTTAAAGATTGTATGCGCTGACAATAGACCTTCGCCCATTTGAACCATTTCAACCCAAGTAGATTTGACCGTTTGGGATAGATTTGACCGATTTGTGATACATAACATGACAAGCAAATGAAATTGGAGAAAAGATGAATGGTGCACCTCTTCCATGAGGGGGGTCTCTCGTGCCAACTGGTGAGAAGAAGCGGAATTAGGCAGTAGTTGACCAGTCAATGACCCGTTTCCTAAACCAGTCATGAACAATGAAGTTGCAGAGCCGTTGCAAGATTCCGCCTGGCCTGCCATGTTTTGAAGGCTCGGTACTTTTCTTTGTGAAAATTTTGATGTCAGCTCTTCAATTCGAGTAGTAAAATCATCCATCCTTTCATTTAGAGTTGAAATTTGTTCTGATAAGTGAGTAATCACTCCCTATAATAACCAAACCGAGTGCTAAATAATGGGAAATAATTAAACCAAAATAAAAATTAGAAATAAAAAGAGATATGGTGGCTTTACTTGGTTTACAACCGTTGCTGGTGAATCTGGGGTCCTCCCATCAAATCGCTTACTATTAATGGAAAGTTTTGTCAACTTTGATAAATTCTTTTCACGGGTTGAAAATGAGTGAGCACCACCCCTGTTCATTTATAACTCACATTTAAAAACCTAGCAAATCAAAGATGCTTAACGGGTCCTAAAATTAAAACTTAAAAATATGTCTATAAAACAATTACATTTAAGTTTACAACATTCGATGTCAATTTCAATTTTAGTTTTTAAATTTTGATATACAATCCCCAATCATCATAAGTTATGACATAATAACACATTTAAAAAAATTAAAAAAATGAAACAGGTCAACCTACGAACCCACTCGTTTAGTTCAACGTGTCCGTGGGTTAGACCCAAACCCACATAAGACTAAAATCCCAAAGCCTCAAATTTTGTGCTAGGTACGGGTTGTGTTTCTATGTCCTGCTAGAAATTCACACTTCTAGCCAAATGGGCAGGTTGGGTCAAAATGGGTATTTGACTGATATGAGTCAGGTTAACCCAAAAACTTTTTACCAAAATTTTGAATAGAAATTATATCGTTTCCCCAATAGTTTTATGAACAAAACAATTATGCACAATTGGGTCTGATTTTCGAGTTCCAACTCGTTTGACCAAAAGGTCAAAATTGCCATTGATGCATACCTGTTAAGGTATTTGGATCTTCTATCAGCAGAAGCACGCGATAAAGCTTCTTTAGGGCTTGAAACCAAATCATCATCTATACTGAGTTTTGTTTTTAGATCATCTGGCAACGCCTGTAAGATTATTATTTGACCAAATCAAGACCATAATAAACAACCACTTATTTAATGTTTGCTATGAAATAATATAAAAACATACCATCACATCGTTTACAGCTTTTTCTAACTGTATTTGTTCTATGTAGGTTCTAGGAACATATGTACCATCTAACTCCAACTGCTCTGCAATATATTTCACATACAAACGATCTCTTCCTTGCACCTTTTAGCCAATTGGATTATACCAAATTAAAATGAGGGAATTAAAAATTAGGATATCGGGCAATTTCATATATGCCCCTAAAAACTTGTATTATATAATATTTACTCAATTGAAAAGTGTAATATCAAGTATATCCATTCAAGATAAATAAAATGCCATATTTTGATAATGGCCATTATATCCTTATTTTCACATTACACCCCAAACTCACATGATGCAAATTTTACAGAAAGGGTATAAATGTCATAAATTTGCAAATGATATACTTGACATTCTGTTCGATAAAAAATATGATATTATCCCAAGTTTGAAGGGGATATGTGAAATTAACTAGGGATGTAAACGAGCCAAGTTGCTTAAGGTCGGCTCTCTAAAATCTCGAGCTTCATTTATTGAGCTCAAGCTGGCTCGCGAGCCTAAACAAGACTATTATTTATATGATTTCTATTTAATAAATTTAATTTACATTTATATGACAATAATTAATTAATTATTACATATAATTATGATAATAACAACTAAATAATACATATATATTATCTATATATAAACTTTTAACTTTTAACATATACAAAAAGTAATTTCAAAAAGTATATAAAAATTTTATATATAAAGCAAGAGCCGAGCTAAAGCTTGAAGAAGCTACTGACAAGCCGAGCTCGAGCTCGAGCGCCCATAAGTTAAACGAGCCGGGCTCAAGCTTATGCGATCTCAGGCTTGGCTCATCTCGTTTGCACCCCTAAAATTATCCCTTATTATTTAAATGACAAGATGGTGCTTAAATAATATACCTGTACATAGGTGCGGTTGAGTTGCTCTAACCAATCGGTTTTCACACACACCTTTTCATCAAAGAAAACATGGCTGCTTCTTTTGAGTATGGCAGCAATTGTGTACCCTAATGCCATTAGCCCGCCAAGAAGACGTACGCTCACTTCAAAGGTGATTCTGGGTGATATAATGAACGGGCTATCCGTCACCCACTCCTAAAAATGCAATATAACACATGTAAATCTATCTATTACATAACATGATTCTGATAAAATGTTAGGTGGAAGCTTTAGATTACAAACGAGCTCAACATGGGTAAAATAAAGGTCTGTTATTGTAATAAATTAATTTTTGTAATGATATGTTAACATTAATTATTTAATGCTTTAACTTTTGGTCGGTCATTGGTCACCGGCCAACCAAACCCAATCAGAACCAACAAATTGTCTATTTTGACCCGTTAACCCCTTTTGCTACATCTAATAAAGATGCATACCTCAAACATAAGGTTTTAATAATTTAGTTTTTGTAATAATATATAAAAACGATCAACCAAACCCAATCAGAACCACCAAACTGTCTATCTTGACCCGTTAACCCCTTCCGCTACATCTAATAAGAATGCATGCCTCAAACATAAGGCTGTAACAATTTAGTTTTTGTAATTATATATAAAACATTATTTATTTATAACTTTTATTTATGGTGGGTCAGCGGTTGATCCAACCCAATCTGACAAGAAGTTGTCCATTTTGACCCGTTAAAATCCCTTTTGCTAAATCTAATAAAGGTGCATAACTCAAACATAAGGTTGAAATAATTTAGTTTTTGTAATCATGAGTACAGCATCAATTGTTTAAAGTTTGATGAGGGTCAACCCGACCCAGCCATTTAAACCCGTTAATCCGTTTTGCTACCTCTAATAAAGATACATACCTCAAACATAAAGCTGTAATAATTTAATTTTTGTAAACATATGTATAACATTAATTATTTATAGCTTTTATTTTTGGAACCCCATCCGACAACAAATTATCCATTTCGACCTGTTAATCCATGCCTCAAACATAAGGTTATAATAATGTAATTTTTGTAATCATATGTAAACATTAATTACTTATAGTTTCACGGTGGGTCAACCCAACTCGGACAAAAAACTTGACCATCTTGACCTGTTAATCCATTTTGCATACCTCAAACATAAGGTTGTACTTGCCATCACGGTTCCTCATCCTGAGATACGATTGACAAGCTTCCGGATCCTCGCCAGGTGGCAGAAGATATATATCATAAGTTTCTTCTTTTCTTTCTTCATGTTCTGGAGATAGAACCGCCTTCAATTGCTCTGGGGTCACAGTCTTTTTAGACTACAGTAAAAACATAAACAAATATTAATTAATTTTAAAACAAGTTTCCTTTTAACAAAAATTAAAGATCAGATAATTAACCTTCAGAATATAACTCGGATTCTGGAATCCAGAGAACGGATTGAACTTGTTGATAATCTTTATATGTGCAGTTTGTAGATCTGGCTCGATAAAAGCTTTGTACATAGGATATACCTGTAAATGTATATTATGATTAACCCAGTAGTGACATTTTTGACCCATTTACTTGTAAACGGGCCAATTTAAAAACGGATCACAAAAAGAAAAATAGTTCGAAGGGTAACAGGCCAAAAGGTTGAAATTGATATATGCTTTGTGAAAACCAATAATATGTTTGTAACTGTAACTAACACGTTAACATTATCCAAGTAGGGGATGGAGAATACAGTTTCAGAGATTTGATGAATAATTTCTTCAGGTTCTTGTCCAACGCGTTGAATGTCTCTCAAAACCCGTTTGACCAGGTCAAAGTGTACCCCACCAGTGACGGAGACACGGAGATCTAAAAGTGGTCTTAGTTTTTCACTGAGTGCATAAATCCCTTCAATAATCACTATGCGAGACGAAGGAACCTCAACTGTTCTGTTATACATAATACAACTAGAATAAATAGAGACACAAATATATAGATATTCGTGTGTGTGTAATGGATCATTAGTAAATAGTAACCTGTAACCAACTCTTGAACTTGTTTTAAAATCATAAATTGGAACTTGAACGGGTCTCCCTTCTTTAAGGCCATGTATGTTTTCAAGCAATGTGTCATAATCTGTCAGCCTTGGATCTGCAATCAAGCAAACAAGGGTCAAAGTCAAAACGTATCGTATCTACATATTTTAACATCAACGAGGACTTTTAACCACAGTTACCAAACTGACTCTCTTTTTCTCACAATATCATCTTTTCTGCCCATTTTATTAATTAGTTATTAGCCAATCAGAATTTGTTAGATATCTAGATTATGATCAATGCGTATCAAATAATCACTTCGAGTTTCAAAACGCACATCCAAACAACCTGTAATAGGATTAATTAGTAATTACAATTACTGAGTACGCTTAATGTTGTAAACGAACTGAAACTTCTGCAAACCGTTTGGTGGGAAGTTCGTTTACATCCGTCCATTTAATAAATAATAAATGAACGAACATGAAAAGAGGTCATGCTCGTGAACGTTCAGTAATGTGTTCGTTCATTTTGCATTCGCTCATGTTTGTTCGTTGACGTTCATTAATGCCCGTTCATTTACATTCGTTCATGTTTATTTCTTTACGCGTCATTAAAGGTATTTTAAATTATTTAATTATTAGTTTATTACGTATTAAAAGATTATTATGTCAAGTACTAAACTTTATATTTATTTTGGGTTATTTTGTGTAATGCTTGAGTTTAAGAATGTTGATATATAATTTTCTAATAAATATATATGTTTGTTTGGGTTCGTTTGTGTTCATTTTTTTTGTTTTATAGAATTAATGAATGAACACGAACAAAATCATTTCCTTCATGGACTGTCCATGTGTCCGATAAATGCTTAATGCACAAATATGAACAAGGACTCTGTCGGTTTGGTTCGTTTTCAAAACTAAATCATGGAAGAATAAATCAAGACTAATTACCATCAAAATTGCCATCAACAATACGAGTTGCATCATTGTAATTATCCATTGTTATGACAGCAATGCTGGGCATAAAATTGAGAACTTTATCTGTAAACACAGTTTTTCCAGCCCCAGATGGTCCAGCTACACCAACCAATAGAATCCCCTCATTCTTTTGAACCAATAACTGGCATGCTCTAATCACTACAAAGAAACCCTTCTCAAACGATAGAGTATCTTGAATCGGTGCAATCTCATAACGTGATGAATCTTTCTTTTTAACCAATTGAACTTGATCTCTTAACAAACCAGACCGCCTTCTAGGTGACTCAATCATGGAAGAATTGTCTTGAGACATGTTTAACACGTAGATTTATGCTGCAAAAGAAATTTTTTTAAAAATTTTAGCAGCATGAAAACTAGCTATATAATAATGAAAACCTTGTAAGATATTTTGTAAATTTAATCAACTATATATGTGTATAGTGAAAATAATTACAAGGAAACCTACTCTAATCACATTTCATCCTAATTATGGTATGAATAATTACAATAAACCCTAATTAATATCCCCTAACACTACTTTTTGATTGAATTGTTAAGGTGAAACCGAATCGGTAGCACACCGACTAGCGATTATGCAGTAGTAAATAATCAACTGTATATATAGATACAATTAGGATGACTAAAAAGTAAAAAGGAAGCCTAATCTGATCATATATCCGTCCTAATTATGATATAGATAATTACAATATATCCATCCTAGCATTAGTTTTGATTGAATTGCACATATAATTTGGAACAGGCATATGAGTGTTTAGATGCTGAAATAATAATGAGATTAAAACTGGAAATTGGAAATAGTATTTGATCTACCTTACAAATTAGCCTGCAGTAAAATAAAAAGCCCTAGAATTCCAGAAACTCGAAAACTAATAAAATTTAACCTAATTTTGAAGCAGTGAGTGAAACGAATAATAATTGAACAGGAATTAAAGTGAAGGATCGCACAGAGAAGTAGCAAAGCACGCAATTGAAGCAAAATAATGATAAAAAGTTGTAGGATAATATTAGTATAAGAAGAAGGAACCTGAATAGCAGATGAAGGATTTGTTGAGCTGAGAGAAGAATAATGAAGAATGTAAAGGAGTGATCTAGAACTTGAAGAATAAGCGTGTGGGGTTGAAGAGAGACAGGTGGTGAGAAGACAAGTTTGTTATGGGCAGGTCAGAAGGCAGTTGAATAGTGTGACTCAAAAGCTGGATGTTGATGGAACAACATATTATTATCATTCTGCGGCAGCCAAATTATTAGTAGTAGCTGGATTATAATAATTCAAATTATTTCGGATATTCTTTTCTCTCTCTTTGATGATTCCTGTATTATAATAATCTAAATCCTAGCTAACTGACGTAACCTAATAGTAAATAACGATCTTATACGTTTGCGATCTCTGATAGTGATGGGTAGATCAAACCCACCACCTTATATTTCAAGAAAACCATGACGGTTAAGGCTCATTACGATAAAAAAGTGTACCAACGTATTTGATCTGCAACGGTCATATTCAACATATACTATTTGAAATGACAGGCCTCACATATCGTAGAGCCGTCATTTGGTGGCATATGGTGGTCAAATTGGCGTAGCATGAGATGGTTGGATATGTCATTACTAATGAAGGATCGTAAATTTTTTACATTAGTTCCCAGGGCAGACCATAAGGGGGCGGGGTGGTCGACCGCCCCTGACTAGACACTCTGCTATGTTCGAATTATATATATATATATTTAAATTATTTTTACGTAAACAAATATGTAATTTTAATATTTAAACGCAACTACACAATCACTAGTTTTGTGTAGCAGTAAATGTACCAAAAGGTTGTTTGTTTAAATCTCATGAAACACAATTTTTTTAACAACCCAAATCATAACCATGTAAGCCCATTTAAAAGTTTAAATATATATAAAAAAAAACAAAAAAAAACCCTTTACTTAAGGCCTAAATCATTATTTTGCCTTTAAACCCCCCACCCCCCAAAAAAAAAGAATAATACATAATAGAGATGGCCCTGTTAATTCCGCCACTTCAAATGACGAAACAACTTTGAATTTTTCAACCCATTAAACAAAGCTGACATGCTTTGTTAACTTTTATGATCCGTCATTACTAATGTCACCACCTAAATTTAATCTCAAAATTTTCTATTTTGAAAAAAATTCTCACTCATGATATGAATCTATGATAGTTAAAAAAAGGCTCAGGGTTATACACACGGAAGGTTATTCACTCACCATGAAAGCCTATACGACTCGTATATGCTCTATACGAGTCGTATAAATGCATAGTCAAGTCATTTTCGTTTATGAGTGTTAAGTTTTATTCTCTTGTACCGTATAGCCCCTATACGAGCCGTATAGGACTATACTACTCGTATAGAGGCTGTTTGACTAGTATAGGTTTTTTTTGGATAACATTAAGATTACTTTAAATATTAAATATAAATTTGAGTTGGTTATAAACTAGAAACATGTTATTTAAAAGTAAATATTTTGCTCCATACCAATCAAACAACTTTCTATATAAGATCATAAATCATCAGACAAATCTATCATGTTTTAGGCTTATATCCGAATATTACAATCAGCCAAACAACTTTTCGTATAATCTTATCAAGCAACACACAAATCTTTAATGCCTGGAGCATGAAAAACTTATACCTAGCATGTACGGGTCGTATATCATCTATACAGCTCGTATAAACCAGAAAATAATTATAAATTTCCTGTCAAAGTACGGGCTCATGCTATCTATAGAGTCGTATAACCCTATACGGTTCGTATAGGTCAAATGATGTAAGTGGGCTATACGAGCCAGAAAACCTATACGGCTCGTATAAATTGTAAAAAGTTGTCGCACTGTCACTTCCGTACGAATGTCAATAACTTACGGACTCAACGCCTTAACCAATTCCACTGCCGAATCTGCTTCCTTTAATTGATCACGCCATAATTCAAGTGAAGGTTAGTGCTGATTATTATGTTAATGCTGTTTCCTTGCTGTCCAAATGTTCGTGGCCCGCTGGCTCAAAAATAGCTCCAATTTAAACAAGCCGGCTCGAGCCATGGTTGGCTCGGCTCGTTTAGATTAAACCATAAATTTTAATAAATGATAAAAATAATAATAAATTTAATAAATGAAAATAGCTACATGAGATCGCTCGCTAAAAGTTCGAATCGACCCTAGCTTAAATGAGCTCGACTCTAAATATAAGCTTAGGTTGGTAATTCAGTAAATGAACTGAATATGCAGTGAACTGTTAGGTGGTAAGTCCGTTTGTTTAATAAACGAACATGAACAAAAAGCCTTGCTCATTTAGTTTAACGAACGAGCATGAACACTTGTATTGTTTGTGCATTTATGTTTGCGAACGTTCGTTTACCTTGGTTCATTTAAGTTTATGTTTGTTCAAGTTCGTTCGTTAATATTTCATTAAAAACTTTTAAGCTCATTACAATATAATTTAGTTTTAATAACTTTCTAGGCCCAACACTAACTTTCTAGGCCCAACACATTGTTGTTCGCATTTACTTTTAATTGGTTTTAGCTCAGTTTTGTTCATTCATTTATGTTTATTCGTTTACATTTGTGAACCTTTTGTTTATTCTGTTAATGAACGAAAGTTAACGAACACGAACATGTTCATTTTCTTAGCGAACAAACACGAACATGCTCCGTTCGTGTTCATTTGGTTTATTTACATCATTGCATGCCTGCTTATCAAGCTCGAGCTGGGCTCGCAAGCCTAAAGTAGCCTATTATTTATATAGTTTTTTTCTTTAATGTATTAAATTTCTATTCATATAATACTTATTATGTATATAATTATGATATAAATAACCAAATAATATACATCATGTTATATCATAACTAAAATATATAAAATTAATAATTAGTTTATATAAATAAATTATAAATAATAAACGAGCTACTCACGAGCCAAGAGCGAGCTTTCGAAATAGAGCTCAAAACAAGCCGAGCTTGAGATCTAGCAAGTTAAACGAGCCAAGCTCGAACTATTCGTGCTTAGGCTCGGCTACTTCACACCCCTAACAAAATTTGATGTCATGTATACATTTGACATCTATGTGCGACTTAGCCATGCATTTATATATAACAGGTATGGTGTTTCTCCATTTGAGTATGCGCTCGGGGAGTCAGGAGGAAGCTCGCAGTTGGCGGTTATAAATGCAGATATAAAGTGGCCAACAACTACCACGGAACCACCGTATCCTGAACTGCTTCATCAGTTTGTGTCATGAATGCTGCAGCCTCAACCCAAGGTTCGACCCCGCATGGATGACATCCAAATTTTTGACAAGTTGCTCCACAGGTTCTCAATGTAGATTTTCTTGCATCTTTTTGATTAATGGTTCATAGTGTCAATTGCAAATGAAAAGATGTTACAGTTAGTTTATTGTATATACTAGCTATGTGATGTGTCATTTTGACTAGGTGTATTTATCTTCATTTTTTGGAATATTTAACACCAATGTTTGGACCGAATTAAACCTGTTTACATAAGATATAAGATTTAGGACCTTATCGAATAAAATTATAGCTAAGAATTGCAAGAACCGCATAATGGACTCTGTACACAATGCACTGGAGATGACAACGGTAGGGGTAGAGAGAAACTGTGGCGATAAATAGTCATCTTATGTGTTACATGCAAGCACTGTGTACAAGTGTATTATATGGTTATTTTAGTTATCAAATTCTACTCTCTCATTCTAGACTTGCCAGGGTGGAACTTCTTATCACCACGCTAGCACTTCCGAGTTGAACCACTAGACGGCTATTGAACCACTAGATGGCTAGACCCTGTTAACCCTGGCCCAAGCTGGCTTGTTTAGTTTCGAGTCCAAGCTTGAGTTGAGGCAGTTGGCTCACAGCTCGCTCGTAAGTAGCTTCAGACTCCTAGGTTAAGCTCATGAGCATTTAGCTCGGTATGCAAAGCTCGAGATCGTACCTATTTGTTCAATGAGCTTTGAAATAAGCTCGAGCCCGGTATCAAGCTAGCTTATGCTCGGCTCAATTAAAGCGTTTTAACAAACTGATGTTAACTTATTTACACTCCTGATACCCAACCTCAAAATTAAATATGATACAATGGTATATAATATGCTTGGCCCAGTTCAAACTTTTATTCATTCGTGCGTGTTAACAATTTATCAAAAAGAATATTAAACATTTTATATAATATAAAACTAGAATAAAATATTTCAATAACGTATTTATTTTTTTATATAAGAAAAACTGAAATAAAAAATTTCATTTGACATGTTGAAAATTTAAACCAAAAAATTGTTAAACGAGGTTGTAGAAATAGAAGTTGGGTGTACCTCGTTTTGATGAGTCACATGTTGTGGCGTTGAATGGTTGACCCAATTAGAATTAGAAAGTTGGCCCACACCTTTTGTATTTTACGAGAACAATTACATTTTGTTATTTGATTTTTAATCTACTTAAATAGCGCAAATAGATAATTTAAGAGAAAAACATAGAATAAATTACATGGTTGAGTGACCTCTGGGAAGTCTTTATCAGAACAACAAAAATAAATCCGTAAACTCTTCGTGAATAAAACAAATAATATTGGTGATACAAAAGGCCATATGTTACCTGGGATGACATAAAATCATAATGCTCATATCTAGGGTGATAGACAATTAATTGTTACCAATTAATCCTATAAAATTATTTATTTGAATGGTAAATATTAGTCGTAAACAAAAGGAACAACCGGATAGTTCATACGAGAATATTGAGTATATTATGGTAGTCAAAGTTGCAAGTTAATTAAATATTATAAAAGTTATAGGTAGACAAGGGTAAAGTTAATTAACATCTTCACACCTATATGTGGATGTGTAAAATTTGATTAAGTAATAAAACATGGCAGCATTTATTGAATATTATGCATGGGTGGATGTGTAAAGTTTGGTGCCTCGTAGCATGTATGACGGTAGACATCCGTATCTTCAAGTCCACGTTACAACGACTATTTTCTTCTATTTGTTCTCACTTTGAATGGCAAGTAACTATTTTGTTTCTACTATTTTTATGCACTCCTTTTTAAAGTTATTAATTTGTAGAGGCAAAATATTATTATTTCGTACAAATCACCCAATAAATCGGGGTTGTGTGTCTTTTAATTAAAATTTAATTTAATCAGAAAAAGTTTGTTTATTTTTCTTTAATTATTATCTATTTATTAAGCCCATTATATTGTCCATAGATACTGTAAATATATAACTATGTAGGTTTATTTACGGGTGAGATGTTCAAAGACTTCAATTTAAAAGGAGAAGATGTTGGGTTCAAGCAGAGCCATCTCCAAGAATTTATATGTCTCGGCCGAGCCGAAATAAAAAGGCCTATAAACTTTAACGAGTAATGAAATAATATAAGAAAATAAAAAATAAAAAATTAGACCTTATGTAAATGGTGTTTTGTTTGGTTAAAACAATTAAAATTTTAAATAAGCTTACTTGTTTATGATTTAAGTTGTGTAAAAAACTTTTTGTATAAAAATAAGCTTAAAAATGTCTCAAGTGAGACTAGAGCCTATAACCTTTTGATTGGAAGTCAAACTCATTTGCCACTACACCAAGCTAGTTATTGTATAATGAGAGTAAAACATTATATATATATATATATTCATAAAAATTTATTTAAAAAAAAAAACTGTGCCCCCGAAAATTAAGTACCCACGCTGGTCGCCCACATTGCCCTATGCTCGAGCCGGACCTGGGTTCAAGTCTCACCTACAATCAAAATAAAAATAGAGGTTTTATGTTGGGGCTGAGGATTTTCTCACCTATGGTAGGGTTTCCTTCTGAGAGTTGAATGAAAATAATCAATTGGCAAATGGTCTGTTAGTGATCCGAATGAACGTTAAATATAAATAAATAAAAATCTATGGGTGTATTTCATTTATCTTTTTTTTTCTTAATGATTATATATTCTTTAAAAAACATGAAATAATAATTCCTGTGGTCAACTAATTGCATAATTATTAGTCATCAAAATATTTTATGTGCTTGTCTTAATTGTTTCAACATGATCACGTGAAACACACTTTTTAATTCTTTTGTTTTTCCAAAAAATTAATTTGAATTTAAAGAAGTAAATCTTAGTCTCCAAAAAGTGCTTCATGTTCCCCCTTTCATATATTTTAATTGGATGTAAACTGAAAAATTATGTCTTTGACTTTACTTTGACTCTGACTAATCTTGGGTCTATAAATGATTGATATTCTTTCTCCCTCCAATTCCATTTTCACAATCCCATTCTGTTAAAAAGCATACATGCAAAGAAAGACACAAAGAACAAAATGGTCTCCACAAGGTATAATATCTTTGGCTATGCAATCATCTTCATGTCACTTCACTTTGTGGCATATCCTCTTCAAGGTATTCTCAAAACAATCTTTTCTTTTATTCCCACTACTTATCAATTAATCTTTACATATTTATACATATATAATGTGAATGTGAAATTTAAATATATGTGTCGCTTATACTTGTCTATAGATATAGAGATGAAGGTGATGTCTAGAAACAAGATCGAAGAAGAACAGGTCATGTTATCTCAACCAGAAAAGGTGAATCTTGCAATTAGGGATGACGTTTTGAAGTCACGAAAGAATGTTTTCTTTCATATTGTAAGTTTTTTTTTCTAGATTTTTGTCATTAAATCTAAGGGTTTTTTTTTGTTTTCCTTTTTAAAATAATTTTTGTCATAAAATCTATGGTTTTTCTGCATTTTTGTCATAAAATCTAAGGCTTTCTAGATTTTTGTCATTTAAAATGCAAGGTTTTCAAAAAAGAAAATGAATTTGACCTTTAGTCATAGTCGGTAGAGAAGAGACCTTGTGATACCCATCAAAAAATTTTATTCGCCGCTTTGACAATAAAAAACAAGTGTTTTATTTCATATATGGAATAATCTTAATACATTTTTTCAAAACTTAGCTTATTTCACTATAAAGTATATTAAATATTCATTCTATAACAAACTAACATTAACAAATTTGTTTAGGAAACTCCGAATGTAGTTCCTGTCGGTTCTAAAGTGGCGGTAAAGGGTGGACTGGTTGGTGGGAGAAAGATGGCTAGAATGGTGAACGAAGAACGTATGAACATGAAAGATGAAGAAACTGCGAGTGTTCCGTCTTCAAGTGAAAACCCTAGTAATAATGACCACAAACCGCACAAGCGAAGCAAGAAGATGTATCATGATAATCATCAAGTTAAAGCCAAAATGAGTTCAACATTCATGGTTATGAATGCTGATTACCATGTCCCAAGATCTCACCCACCCAAAAATAACTGACACTACTAGAAAACTGGATATTTGTGACCGAAACTCTGGTCTTAAATATCTATTTGTGTACTAGTGTGAGTTCACATACATAGGATTAACTGTTATTATAAGGGAAGCAATTTTGTATCACTAGCCCTCCCTTTCATTTGATCTTGCTGACAACTACATAGGGAAAATATGTAGAATCTAATATAGTAATATAACTATATGTTACCATACATATATACAACTAGGATTAAAGAGATTAAGAGAATATTTTTGTTTATGTATCTATCTATTACTTGTTTAATCAATGTAATATTGAAATTTTGGGATGTTGTTCATGTTTTGTTTAAGTTGATTGTCATTCTATATTTGGATGTTAAGAGTTAATTTCCAGATAAATATGGTCGAAAGAGGACGGGTTCTAACTATACGTGGGCAAAAAGAGCTCGGTTTTAAAATGATAGTTGAAATGATGTATACTTGTATAGTATAGTGAAATCCTTTTTGAAAGTAATACACAGAATTAGACGTGCACAAAAGAACCGGTTCCAGACCCGACCCGGAACCGGACCCGACCCTACCCTACCCGCAGCCCGCGGGTACGGACCAGGTTTTGGTTTCCCTCGGAGCAGGGCCGGCTCCGAGAAAACAAAAACAAATTTGGCCCGAAGGCGAATATATTTTTTTTGGGCCTTAAATAAATGAAGTATTTGTTGGGTTTAAACAATTTAAATTTTATATGGGTTTACTTAGTTATAATTTGAGTTGTGTAAAAAATTTTATATAAAAAAGGATTAAACATGTGTCAAATAGGACTTGAACTCATAACCTTTTGGTTAGAAGTAATACCATTTGCCACTAGACCAAACTATTGATTATGAAATTAGATTTAAACATTAAATATACATATTGTATTTCATAAAAATACAACAAATTTTTTTTAAAAATAAAAATTCCGGGCCTAGGGGGTCTCGGGCCTGTGGCCGTCGACCACCTTGCCTCACCCCAAGGCTAGCCCTGCCTCCGAGAACTGCACCCGAACCGGAACCGACCCGGACCCGGTGGAACCGGTTCCGCCAATACCCGGTCAAAACCCGACCCTACCCTACCCGAAACCCGAAAAAACCCGATGGAACCGGTCAAATACCCGAGTATACCCGGAACCGGTTCCTACCCGGACCCTGTTTTGACTTTTGTTGACCATACCCGGTTCCGGTTCCAAACAGGTTCCGGGTTTTAAAAATACCCGATTTTGCACACCTCTACACACAATGACATAAAAAGAAGAACACAGATTGGTTACTTTCATAGTGAGGGAATTGACCCTTTATTTTAGTCACTTCCTCTTGCAACCTCAAAACATAATGAAATTTGATGCAGTGGTCAAAAGATGCGTCGATATAGACTACTTGTGCGTTACAGTTACAGTTATATTTCTGGAATTTAATGAGTTTTGATATATGTTTACAATATGCGTTAAAATACACTACAGCGGGGCATGAAAAATTTTGCATTCGGATGTTTTGCTGGATTTTGATATACGATACGTCATAATACTACAACAGTGCATTAAAACTTTACGTTTTGATGCATAATTGTAATGCATTTTGATGCACGGCTTTACTACGAATCTACGATAAGTCAGAATGTATTACATATGCATAGTAACACATGCAGTTTGATCAAAGAAACTAAAAACTTGAACAAATCCACAAACATCAGATAATAATCACTCACAGGGTACTTCATGTTAAATCCGCTATATATATTGCACTTTATGCAAAAATATACAAAACCAAACTCTTTCCAGTTCATGAAAAAATCATGTTTTTAGCATCTTATTATATGAACTACTTGCTTATATTCGTCTTAAACGAGCAAAAAAAAAATCAAAAAATAATACTATGAACTAATACTATGTTCCTTAAAGCTACTTACAACCTTTTTAGGCTTGTCAAAATTGGCAAGAACTCCCGATCCTAGGATTGTTTCTCATGCTTACACTGCTCGAGATCTTCCTTGCTGCCATTGGGGGTCCCACAAGCTCCTCAAACTTCTCCAAAAATAACCACCATTCGTCCTCGTTCATATCCGTCACCTTCACAAAACTAGTTGGTCCACCAACCGACTCTTTCGCACTTGACCGGACCCCACTCGCCTTCACACGCCCTTTCTTGCCCAAACCCACTTTGTTACAAGTCAAAGCCCGGGTCTGGACCACCTGGTCAGGACCCATTACTTGTTTCATAGCTTCTAAACATATTACTTCAAGCTCACTTGGTTCTTGATCAGTGAATCTGAATTGTCTACTCATCATCCCACCAATTTCAGCTAAACACAGCCCAAAGCACGCAGCTTTTTTCAAAAAACTGGTACAAAGACGTGTATACACGCTTCGCGTATCATGGGTAACTCTCTTCTCAGCATTTTAGCATCAAGTTTCGCGTCTAGTGATTTGATGTATTCAAGCTCAGTTTCTGAAAACGGGATCGATGCTTGAGGCCAATGCATCCACTCAAAGTAAGGATCTTCCAAACATTCTGGCAACAAAGACCATGATCGATAGGAATAAGTTCAACTTGACCAATTGACCATCACAAACCTTTACCAGTATGTTTCCAGCATGCCGGTCCCGTGTTAAAGACTCTCACATCTAATATCCCGATTCTGTGCACATCAGCAACAGAGAATCTTGAGCTTCCATGATCACTCGCATCAAAATCGTGTGCGATGAATTGTTGTAATGATGCTATCTTGCTAACCCCCTTCTCAGTTTGAATCGTGTTCTCGATTACATGATCGTTTAGATTAAAGATCGAGTGAGTGATCTAGACTAATGAAGTTAATGGCACACGAGCAAAATGGTCATGGTCTAGAAGGTAGGCTGCAACTTCTCTAAAACCGGTTTCGCCTACTCTAACAGATTGTTTAAGGCCCGGTTGACCGAGAACCTTTCCAATGAACCCTTTCGGGTTATTCGGTGCAAACGGTTCCTCATCTGTAGGCTTAACAATGGCTGCAAACTCACCTTTAATGTTTCTAAAATAATAAGCACCACCTAAACCGCCATTCACAGGAATTGGTTCTATATTGGTTTTCAACGCGTTAATAATCTCGTCCACGAGCTCTTTTATTTTGGTGAAATGACCAGAATGCCCTATGATCTCCACGATATTACTTTGAATTTGATCCTTTTGATCAAAAGTGTTTGCGGTTGGTGACAAACAAGGGGTCGATGAGCTTCGGTGCATCCAGTTCTTGGTTAACAGAAGTGCAGAATCAGCTCGAATGGAACTAAGATCGTTGGTCAAGACCGTATCGCCAAAAGTCAGTGAACTTTCGCCGGTTGGAACGTTTAACGTTAGCTGCATTCGTTTTCTGACCGTGTGTGCATCGTCTTTTCTCTCGAGTTCCATACCTAAAACACAACCGTTTTTGGTTTGGACAAAAACGCGCCGTTTGTTGGGAAGTTTTGATTCATAATCAGAATGGCATGGGCCATTGAGAAGTGACACAGATATCTTGTTTGACATCGGGCTTTCCATTTTGAAGCGTTAAAAAGACCAAGGAAAACAAGATTCTGCTTGTTAACCACTGTGATCACATTGGGTAACAATCAGCCAATTTGAGTTGCAGCAGTTTTGGTTACATCAGATAAGCTTTCTGATGCGTTCCAACATTTTGACCAGCCAAACCTGAGTCAGATTGACCAAGCAACAGTCAAACATCACAATTCAAAACATAGATAATTAATTAAAAAGGTTCAGAATCTTCAACTGTATGACTATTTCAATGAAACTTTAACAAGATTATTATTGAAATATTTCAGATTCAGAATCAAGTGCAACAAGAATTCAACATTTTGACCGAATAAGAGTCAAAAGTCAACACATACAACAATGATACCTCAATGACTGAATGGTTCAGAAGCTTCAATTATACTACTACTATTCAAAATAAATCCAACAAGATTATTATTATTATTATTATTATTATTATTATTATTATTATTATTATTATTATTATTATTATTATTATTATTATTATTATTATTATTATTATTATTATTATTATTATTATTATTATTATTATTATTATTATTATTATTATTATTATTATTATTATTATTATTATTATTATTATTATTATTATTATTATTATTATTATTATTATTATTATTATTATTATTATTATTATTATTATTATTATTATTATTATTATTATTATTATTATTATTATTATTATTATTATTATTATTATTATTATTATTATTATTATTATTATTATTATTATTATTATTATTATTATTATTATTATTATTATTATTATTATTATTATTATTATTATTATTATTATTATTATTATTATTATTATTATTATTATTATTATTATTATTATTATTATTATTATTATTATTATTATTATTATTATTATTATTATTATTATTATTATTATTATTATTATTATTATTATTATTATTATTATTATTATTATTATTATTATTATTATTATTATTATTATTATTATTATTATTATTATTATTATTATTATTATTATTATTATTATTATTATTATTATTATTATTATTATTATTATTATTATTATTATTATTATTATTATTATTATTATTATTATTATTATTATTATTATTATTATTATTATTATTATTATTATTATTATTATTATTATTATGGAAGCATTCCAAATTCAGCAGTTTTCATTCATCAGAATGCTTAGTGTTGGTGGCTTTTTTCATTCATCAGAATGTTTTGGTAATATATGTTTTAGGTTGTTCATGTACATAAGTAATGCATATTAAATCACATAAATATTATTATAGCTAAATTTACAAGACACATAAGCACAACGAGCATTAGAAAGAACAGTACACTTTGGATCATCATGTTGCCTCATCAGGCTTCTCGCCTTCTAAAACAAAGTTAAAAACAATAGGAAACCAAACCAATCAAATGTCTTGATACCTGAAATGCCCTTGTGTGGTGATGCTCCTGAATATGATATCACCAGGAAAGAAAATTGATTGCAATGAGAATGTGATCAAGGTAAGGGTACAACCGTCATAAACCAACAAATCAAAAGTACACTATAAATGCTTAAACTAAACAAAATAAACAAAAAATACTTGGAAAGTTACAAATTACATGCTAAAAGAGCTTTCAATTGCAAATACATTACATCCGCCACAGAACACATTTTTCTCCAACTAACTCGGTTTTCATTTGAATGTCGACAGCCTGGGAAGCTTGTCACGCAAGTAATACAGCCGGGCTCTTCGGACTTTCCTGTGCTTAACCACCTTTATTTCCTTGATGTTTGGAGAATATCTGTACAAGACATACACACATTATGAAATTGCATATTGTCATTAACATCAATTTGTTTTCCTATTTCTTTTTGTGACAATATATTTATTGTCTCAATAATATCAGTAAATGAATGAAACTTACATAGGGAACACAATTTCAACTCCAACTCCCGCAATGATCCTTCGTATACGAATTGTGGTGTGAATACCCGCATTCTGCTTCGAGATTATAATACCCTTGTAAATGGATAACCGACGCCTGTTCTCGGGCACTTCCTACAAAATTAAATTAAATTCCGGTGTCACAAATTCACACTCTTTTTATATCATATAAATCCAAATTACATTCAACATCAAACTTACCAATTTGATTTCAACAATGTCTCCGGTTCTTAGGTCGGGCACTGGCCTTGAACTATCCGAAGCTTCAATCGCTTGCTTGTTAAGAATCTAATTACAAAGCAAAAATGGATATTTCAGTTCCGAATTCGAATTCAATTGAAAAACTTTCAAATTTGAATAGCTAAATCCAAATAATCCGACGAATAACCCTAAAAAAGGTAAATGCATCTCCAAATTTGAAAAAATGATCATGCTTCAACTTGTTCACAATATATCAAACAAAAATAACCTAAAAGATGACCCATATGAACAAGTTATCATCAGTTTTCACAACAGATAATAGGGGTGAGCATAAACCGATTTAACCGAACCGACGTTTAAATTTTTTATTTTTCGAATAACTGATTTTTAGGTTCGGTTTCGCTTAACCATATATTAGTAACCGATAATAACCGAACCGACGTTTAAATTTTTTATTTTTCGAATAACTGATTTTTAGGTTCGGTTTCGCTTAACCATATATTAGTAACCGATAATAACCGAACCGATTAACCGAAGCCTTGAACATTGATTGGTGATATCGGTGTTTATTAAATTATTTTGCAGCGGAATATTTCATCAGAACCGTAGTTAGGAAAAATGATCAGAGTTATAAAAACACCATGATTATTATTATGATACACTGAGAATTTAATCCCTTTTGATTCAAACATAAGTTTTTATAGGGATAAACCCTAATTTACAAAACAGGTTTTTTATTCTGGTGACAAGCCACTTATTTAAGCTGGAAGCCCGCAGGCATCATTCCTTGGTCTCTAACAAGTCACCTGAAACATGTTTAAAATATTTGATCAGCAAGAAATACTAGAAATACTGGTGAGTACATTCATTTGAAAATGACACATTTTACAGTTACAGCATTAAGATGTTTTTACATCTGCCTGCTTACAAATTACCGAAAGGTACTTGTCACTCGACCGTATTTATGACTGTCGTCATATTACTTATTGACTAACACTTGTCCAATAAGTAACGTGTAATAGCCCAGTAGGCAAGCCTTGTATACAAAACCCCACAATACTAGTAGTAACCATCCCATAAGTCTACAGAGACTTAATCACTGTAAGGTCAGGCAGATGGGAAGGAGACAGAGATTGGCGAGAAGCCCCATGCATACCTGAAGGATCGGCCGTCGTTGCCGATGACGGAGGCATGGTAGAAGCCGCCGCGGTCGCCGCCGCGGAATCCGCAGCAAAAGTAACCGCCGGCTAGGTGAAAGATGCGGTAAAAATAGCACTCACAGCCGGCGGTGACGTCATCACAGCTGGAACAGTCGGCTCAAAGGAGTAAGCAACTGAACCAGCGGAAGCAGGCGCAGGCGCCTGGGTCGTCGCCTCAGGTAGGCTGACCAAGCCTACCGTCATGGGCGGAGGGATACTCTGCGCTCCACCCTGGAATGCGTCAACATCCATGCCTGCACAAAGAAGATAAGCATTAATGATGGAAAACTATGAAGTTAAAGATAAAGGAAGTTTGTACTTACGGGTTTTCTTGAGCCTGAAAGTGCGGACGGGCGGGGATGAACCCGATGGAGCCGGCCTCTTCACGCCGGTCACCGTTGTCATCCTTGGCTCTCCGGAGGTGACAATCGTCGCAGCCTCCGGAGCGGCGGTCTTATCACCACCGGGATTCCCCGCCACCTCTTCGCTCTCGGTCTCCGAATCAGACCGAGGCGCCGGATCGGCAGTGGAGGCCACCTTCTCCTTCCCCTTCCCGCCGGCAGCCTTCTTCTTCCGCACCAACGGAGGACCATCTGCGGATTCCTCATCAGAACATACGATTAGAGGAATTCCAGCAGAGGTTTCAACATTGAGGGGTCGAGGGTCGAATAGCGCCTTACCTGGCCGCCTGGCGCTAAGGATCTCGTGACCTAGCGGATAGACCTCCACGAACCGATCCGCCGTTTGTTCTAGGATGGGCAACTCGTTCTCGTCTAAAGCGCGAGTACCCATCCGAGTGAGACCGTCAGCCTCCCGCGGGTACATGAGCGACTGCAAGTCGTTCCCCTCTGGAATAAACAGGAAAGTTAGAAGAAATTCTAAATCAACAAAAAGAAACAAAGCATACCGTAAGGAACAGAGTTCGAACCGTATTCGAGGACGATTGGGATCTTTAACGCATCCGCATCCTTCCACACCCGGCTCATCCCGAGCATCACCATCCCGGACTCCGCAAACCGGTAAACCGGAGATTGGACTCGGGATATCTTCGAAAACCATTCCGCCTCCTGGTAGTTGGAGGCGTGAAGGCTGGGAAGTGCTTGCCCATTCTTGAATTTCAGGGCAAGGGGGATGGCGCGAGCCGAAATGTAGAAGAACTCCCGCTTCCACGAGCGAAGACTGCGCTCGGTTGCGCAAATCTTCAAACCCTTAATCCGGGTTATCAACGTATACCACCCCTGGATGCACCTCCAAGAGTAGAAGGTCATCAGGCGGTCAACATAGGGCTCAATGCCCAGAATCCGGCACACCCACTCGAAGTGGCGAACCTTGGCAATCGCCATCGGATGCACCTCGGTCAGGTGCACACCGTGCCTCTCAAGGACACGGTAAACAAACTTTGTCAATGGGAACCTAAGATTCCCATAAACAAAGAATGCAGCATATACCCCGATCTTGCCTCTGGGGGCATTGTACACCGTCTGATGGGGTTCAGGAAACTCAGGCTCGAGAGACTCGAGCATGAACTTCCTGACGACGTACTGATACAGATCGACAGGCAGAGCACACTGGCACTCGCCAGCAGTACTCTTGTCATCGGCTGTAGATTCGAGATCACGTGAAGACATCTTGCAGAAAGAAGAAAACGATTTCAAGGGAATGCTCGACTGAAAAGATGAGTATTCGCCGGAAATCGTTTTGAAGATGAAGAGTGAAAGTGTGGATTACAAAGAACCCTCTCCCCCTTTATATACTAATCGCAATTAATGCGATGAATTTAATGCGGAAGAGAGAGAAATCGAAGGTGCAATGAAACTATGACACGTGGCAAAAAGCAAGCTGGCAACAGCTGTTGAAAGGACGCGTACCATTAATTTCGCGGCCACGCGCCTGAAAAAGCGTCTGGAATGACCATGTACTGTCACGTCACCATAACTTCCTGCACGCCCTGACACAGTCAGAAGAAACCGTCGCACGACGTTTCAGAGGTTTGGACTGTTCTTATCCTTTCACCAACTCTTCGAATTTCAAAAAAAAAAAAAAAAAAAAAAAAAATTCAAAAAGATTCAAAAGTAAGCGGGAAAATACCCCTTACCTTGGCAACCAAGTAACCATAAGACGGGTGCGGGTACAGTGTAAAGGCAAAACCCTTCACATACCTAGCACCCGCAGGGAATTGAAGCCAAGAATACCTTGGCAACCAAGTAACCATAAGACGGGTGCGGGTACAGTGTAAAGGCAAAACCCTTCACATACCTAGCACCCGCAGGGAATTGAAGCCAAGAATACCTCGGCAACCAAGTAACTATAAGACGGGTGCGGGTACAGTATAAAGGCAAAACCCTTCACATACCTAGCACCCGCAGGGAATTGAAGCCAAGAATACCTTGGCAACCAAGTAACCATAAGACGGGTGCGGGTACAGTGTAAAGGCAAAACCCTTCACATACCTAGCACCCGCAGGGAATTGAAGCCAAGAATACCTCGGCAACCAAGTAACTATAAGACGGGTGCGGGTACAGTGTTAAGGCAAAACCCTTCACATACCTAGCACCCGCAGGGAATTGACGCCAGGAATACCTTGGAAGTAAAGTAACCGTAAGACGAGCGCGGGTACAGTGTTAAGGCAAAACCCTTCACATACCTAGCGCTCCGCAGGGAATTGAAACCAAGAAGGATCTTCTGGGCAATGCTTGCGGAAACGGAAATAACATCCCCGCATAGCGGGAACGTCGAGAACTACATTGTTTGAAGCTCCATAATGGAATTGGTGGTTTTAACATAATTGATTACTATGTTCAAAACTACCAAAACCTCATGGAGAATCCACACAAGTGGGACTCAACGCTCCTGACTTGCGAGGAGGTTACAGACCTACCCGCATCATACCCAAAGATCAAGCAGGAAAGTTGGGAATTTCTGCAAGTGACAAGGACTTCCGCGGGAAGAATCCCCATGGAAAACCTTAAAACTAAACCCTTTTCAAAACCCTTTGCTTAAGTCCAAAAGTTCACCTCACTTTATTAAACATTCATGAGAAGAACATTGGACTGGGGGGACTTGAAGAGGTAGGTCCCAGCAGAGCCCAGTTGGACCCGCAAGACTCACCTTGAAGAGAGACGTCTGCGCAGAAACCAACTGGATCCGCAGGACCCACCATGCTCAGAGACGTTACGTCCTTACGCGCAGTACGCAAGCTGTTCCCGCAGGAAATGCCTCCCAATGGTGAAGGACTCTGCCTGTTCCCGCAGTTGCGGATACAAGCCATCATGGAAGGCCACCCGCGCAGCAAGGCTACACGCACAAGGCACTTAGCTCTCAATCATTCAGTGTCACCTGAAGGAATGAGCAAAGCCGGGAACAATCCCGCACAAGGGCGGGAGGGGGAATACTTCCGCCCAACTAAGCCAGTCCGTACGATACGGGAAGATCTTCTGTACTGTACCTGACGAGGTATGGGCAAAAGATCTGACTAAAGATACGACAGCTTATTGACAACAGTATGGCGAGCAGCATGCTCCTGTACTGTATGTCACTATTAGCCGCTGCCTACTCACCAACTCCTGTCATACCACGTGCATAGCCGGCAGTTGGTGGAAAAGGAATAGTACACAGCAGGCCTGGTCACTGTCAGCCGCTGCCTACCCACCAACTACCAGCAGGGCACGTGCGTAGGCCACAGTTGGTGGAACAGGAATACTATTCAGCCGGCCACACCTCCTTGGAAACCTACCTTCGGCTATAAATACCCTAAATGGTATGATCATCTTATCTTATCATATCTCATCACATTACCATCATATTATACCTGATATCTGCTCTAGCAATCTCTTAATATACATTTATATTTAAAGAGCAATCTAGTCTGATTCTCACGCCGGAGAGTGGTCACAAGGAGGAACCCCCCCCCCTTCTCAGTGACAAGCTCACGGTGTCTGTTTTGCAGGTTATCAGAAGAACCATATTTTCTGGGTGTAACCCCTCGTGGGAAACATCTATCTAACCCCCAGGTTATCCGTAATCTGCCCGGGGTCCGGTTAGTGTTTCTTCACACTGTAATGTATTTTAAATACTGTATAAATACATTTGAAAATATTTAGACAATCTATCATGGGTTTTATAGGTTTTGAAATCACCATGACAGTGTCGGAAAAATAGTTGTCTCACGCAAATGTGAGTTGTATAAAAACTCGAATGTCTCACCTTGCTAGTTTACAATTAAGCAAAATGCCTCTTGGTATTAAGCATCTAGGATAAGCACAATGTAGTATATCTAGGTTAGTATAAAACCGATAAACATAACGATAGTCACGAGAGTAGAAACTTTACACGATAACACAATGTCTTACCTTACAGTACACCCCTAACAGAGAAGCAACAAAAACATCAAATTACCCCCAGAAAGTGAAATTAAAAACCCTAGATTTTAAAAAAAAAAAAAAAGAATAATTGACGAAATTACCCCCATGATATCACCAAGCTTGACAATGGGTTTCTTAGGCGCTCTCTCTTCAACAGCCTCCTTCTCTTATTCGTTAGTATTTTCATCTACAACATCAACTGCGGCTCTAACAACAAACGAATTCCGACTACGAGTACCACAGCCTAAACGGCATCGTGTTGAAACCGATGATGATGTGAATGGGGGAAGAAAGGATAAGTCTCCTGGATTGGAAAGTTTTAGGTGTCGTATACACTGCCTGCGAATTTCAGTTTCGGATGGTTATAACATTTGGTATATTATGAGACCTTTACCTTTACCTTTACCTGAGGAGGAAGAACAACGGAAGCCATGGGTGAGCTCACAGCCTTATCTCAATTGCCAGATAATATCCTTATATGGGTTGAATTTCGGGTCGGATACGATATGGGCTTTGCTTTTTTTTCATAAGGCCACGTCATGTGAGCAAATGTGGGTTTTAAGTCTTATTTGTAAAACAAAAAAAACAAAAAGAATAAAATATGGGGTTCCATGTTAGGACATATATTTTTTCACCTATGCTGAGTTTTCTTTTAAGAATGGGATAAAGATAATCGAGTGATAAGTGACATGTCAGTTATCCACATGACCATTAAAAAAATAAATAAATAATATATGAAAGTGGGAACATGAAGCACTTTTTGGAGACTAAGATTTACTTCTTTAAATTCAAATTAATTTTTTGGAAAAACAAAAGAATTAAAAAGTGTGTTTCACGTGATCATGTTGAAACAATTAAGACAAGCACATAAAATATTTTGATGACTAATAATTATGCAATTAGTTGACCACAGGAATTATTATTTCTCACCTATGGTAGGGTTTCCTTCTGAGAGTTGAATGAAAATAATCAATTGGCAAATGGTCTGTTAGTGATCCGAATGAACGTTAAATATAAATAAATAAAAATCTATGGGTGTATTTCATTTATCTTTTTTTTTCTTCATGATTATATATTCTTTAAAAAACATGAAATAATAATTCCTGTGGTCAACTAATTGCATAATTATTAGTCATCAAAATATTTTATGTGCTTGTCTTAATTGTTTCAACATGATCACGTGAAACACACTTTTTAATTCTTTTGTTTTTCCAAAAAATTAATTTGAATTTAAAGAAGTAAATCTTAGTCTCCAAAAAGTGCTTCATGTTCCCACTTTCATATATTTTAATTGGATGTAAACTGAAAAATTATGTCTTTGACTTTACTTTGACTCTGACTAATCTTGGGTCTATAAATGATTGATATTCTTTCTCCCTCCAATTCCATTTTCACAATCCCATTCTGTTAAAAAGCATACATGCAAAGAAAGACACAAAGAACAAAATGGTCTCCACAAGGTATAATATCTTTGGCTATGCAATCATCTTCATGTCACTTCACTTTGTGGCATAATCTCTTCAAGGTATTCTCAAAACAATCTTTTCTTTTATTCCTACTACTTATCAACTATTTTTACATAAATAATGTGATTGTGAAATTTAAATATGTGTCGGTTATACATTTTGATAGATATAGAGATAACGGTGATGTCTAGAAACAAGATTGAAGAACGGCTCATGTTATCTCGACCATAAAAGGTGAATCTTGCGATTAGGGATAACGTTTTGAAGTCACGAAAGAACGTTTTCTTTCATATTGTAAGTTCCTTTTCTTCGGATTTTTGTCATTAAATCTAAAGGTTTTCTTTTTCTTTTTTAATAATTTTTGTTATAAAATCTATGCTTTTTCTGCATTTTTGTCTCAAAATGTAAGGTTTTCTAGACTTTTGTCATTTAAAATGCAAGGTTTTCAAAAAAGAAAATGAATTTGGCCTTTAGTCGTAGTCGGTAGAGAAGAGAACTTCTGATACCCATCGAAAACTTTTATTCGCCGCTTTGACGATCAAAACAAGTGTTTTATTTAATATATGGAATAATCTTAATATTTTTCAAAACTTAGCTTATTGCACTATAAAGTATATTAAATATTCATTCTATAACTAAACTAACATTAATAAATTTGTTTAGGAAACTCCGAATGTAGTTCCCGTCGGTTCCAAAGTGACGGTAAAGGGTGGGCCGGTTGGTGGGAGAAAGATGGCTAGAATGGTGAACGAAGAAGAACATATGAACATGAAAGGTGAAGAAACTGCTTCAAAGAAAGTTCCGTCTTCAAGTGAAAACTCTAGTAATAATGACCACAAACCGCACAATCGAAGCAAGAAGATATACATGATAATCATTAAGTTAAAGGCAAAATGAGTTCAACATTCATGGTTATGAATGTTGATTACCATGTCCCAAGATCTCACCCACCCAAAAATAACTGACACTACTAGAAAACTAAATATTTGCGACTGAAACTCTTGTCGTAAATATCTATTAGTGTAGTAGTGTGAGTTCACATACATAGGATTAAGTGTTATTATAAGGGATGCAATTTTGTAGCAATAGCCCTCCCTTTCATGTGATCTTTCTGACAATTATATAGGTAAAATATGTAGAATCTAATATTACTATATGTTACCATACATATATACAACTAGGATTAACGAGATTATTTTTGTTTATGTATCTATCTATTAATTGTTTAATCAATGTAGTATTGAAATTTTGGGATGTTGTACACGTTTTGTTTTAATTATCATTCTATATTTGGATGTTAAAGAGTTAAATTTCTAGATAAATTTGTTGAAAGAGGACGGGTCCTATAAGCAAGTAAATAGAGCTCGGTTTTAACATTGATAGAGGGAATGATATATAGTATAGTGAAATCTTTTTATAAAGGTAATACACACAATGACACAAAAATAAGAACTTAGATTGGTTACTTTCATGGTGAGGGAAGTGACCCTTTATTTTAGTCACTTCCTCCTGCAGCCTCAAAACATAATGAAATTTGATGCAGGGGTCTAAATATGTGTCGATATAGACTACTTGTGCGTTACAATTACAGTTATATTTCCTGAATTTAATGAGTTTTGATATATATGTTTACAATATGCGTTAAAATACACTACAATGGTGCATTAAAATTTTTACATTTGGATGTTATGGATTTGGATGTACGGTACGCCATAATGCTACAACAGTGCATTAAAACTTTACGTTTTGATGCATATTTGTAATGCATTTTGATGCACGGCTTTACTACGATAAGTCAGAATGTATTACAAATGCAAAGTAACAATGCATCAAAACATTAATTACATTTTGATGCCCGGATTTACAACTATGCCTCAAAAACCACATGCAGTTTAATCAAAGAAACTAAAAACTTGAACAAATCCACTAACATCAGATAATAAACACTCACTGAGTCACAGGGTACTTCATGTTAAATCCGCTATATATATTGCACTTTATGCAAAAATATACAAAACCAAACTCTTTCCAATTCATGGAAAATCATGTTTTTAGCATCTTATTATATGAACTACTTCCTTATATTCGTCTTAAACGAGCAGAAAAAAAAAATCAAAAAATAATACTATGAACTAATACTATGTTCCTTAAAGCTACTTACAACCTTTTTAGACTTGTCAAAACTGGCAAGAACTCCCGATCCTAGGATTGTTTCTCATGCTTACACTGCTCGAGATCTTCCTTGCCGCCATTGCGGGTCCCACAAGCTCCTCAAACTTCTCCACAAACAACCACCATTCTTTCTCGTTCATATCTGTCACCTTCACAAAACTAGTTGGTCCACCAACTGACTCTTTTGCACTTGACCGGACCCCACTCACCTTCACACGCCCTTTCTTGCCCAAACCCACTTTGTTACAAGTCAAAGCCCGGGTCTGGACCGCCTGGTTAACCGTTAAAACTTGTTCTTCAGAGTCAGAACCAGGACCCATTACTTGTTTCATAGCTTCTAAACATATTACTTCAAGCTCACTTGGTTCTTGATCACTGAACCTGAATTGTCTACTCATCATCCCACCAATTTCAGCTAAACACAGCCCAAAGCACGCAGCTTTTTTCAAAAAACTGGTACAAAGTGTTAACACGCGTATACACGCTTCGCGTATCATGGGTAACTCTCTTCTCGGCATTTTAGCATCAAGATTCGCGTCTAGTGATTTGATGTATTCAAGCTAGGTTTCTGAAAACGGGATCGATGCTTGAGGCCAATGCATCCACTCAAAGTAAGGATCTTCCAAACATTCTGGTAAACAAAGACCATGATCGATAGGAATAAGTTCAACTTCACCAAATTGACCATCACAAACCTTAACCAGTATGTTTCCAGCATGCCGGTCCGTGCTAAAGACTCTCACATCTAATATCCCGATTCTGTGCACATCAGCAACAGAGAATCTTGAGCTTCCGTGATCACTCGCATCAAAATCGTGTGCGATGAATTGTTGTAATGATGCTATCTTGCTAACCCCCTTTTTCAGTTTGAATCGTGTTCTCGATTACATGATCGTTTAGATTAAAGATCGAGTGAGTGATCTTGACTAATGAAGTTAATGGCACACGTGCAAAATGGTCATGGTCTAGCAGGTAGGCTGCAACTTCTCTAAAACCGGTTTCACCTACTTTAACAGATTGTTTAAGGCCCGGTTGACCGAGAACCTTTCCAATGAATCCTTTCGGGTTATTAGGTGCGAACGGTTCCTCATCTGTAGGCTTAACAATGGCTACACATTCACCTTTAATGTTTCTAAAATAATAAGCACCACCTAAACCGCCATTCACAGGAATTGGATCTATATTGGTTTTCAACGCGTTAATAATCTCGTTCACGAGCTCTTTTGTTTTGGTGAAATGACCAGAATGCCCTATGATCTCCACGATATTACTTTGAGTTTGATCCTTTTGATCAAAAGTGTTTGCGGTTGGTGACAAACAGGGGGTCGATGAGCTTCGGTGCATCGAGTTCTTGGTTAACAGAAGTGCAGAATCAGCTCGAATGGAACTAAGATCGTTGGTCAAGACCGTATCACCAAAAGTCAGTGAACTTTCACCGGTTGGAACGTTTAACGTTAGCTGCATTCGTTTTTTGACCGTGTGTGCATCGTCTTTTCTCTCGAGTTCCATACCTAAAACACAACCGTTTTCGGTTTGGACAAACACACGCCGTTTGTTGGGAAGTTTTGATTCATAATCAGAATGGCATGGGCCATTGAGAAGTGACACAGACATCTTGTTTGATATCGGGCTTTCCATTTTGAAGCGTTAAAAAGACCGAAGGAAAACAAGATTCTGCTTGTTAACCACTTTGATCACATTGGGTAACAATCAGCCAATTTGAGTTGCAGCAGTTTTGGTTACATCAGATAAGCTTTCTGATGCGTTCCAACATTTTGACCAGCCAAACCTGAGTCAGATTGACCAAGCAACAGTCAAACATCACAATTCAAAACATAGATAATTAATTAAAAAGGTTCAGAATCTTCAACTGTATGACTATTTCAATGAAACTTTAACAAGAATTCAATATTCTGACTATACAAGAGTCAAAAGTCACAAGTCAAAACATACAACAATGATACTTCAATGACTGAAAGGTTCAGAATCTTCAATTATAGTACTATTCAAAATAAAATCCAACAATATTATTATTATGGAAACATTCCATATTCAGCAGTTTTGGTTACATCAGACAACTTTTCTGATAAATTCCAACATTTTGACCAAAGAAAAAGTCAAAATTCAAAACATACAACATTATTTGTAAGGTTTACAGTACTATATTAAAAAAATTCAACAATATTATTATAGAAACATTTCAGATTCAGAAACAAGTATAAGAAGAATTCAACATTTTGACCTAATAAAATTCAAAAACGACAATTACAACGAAACTATTTCAGATTCAAAATCATCTAAAAAAAGAATTCAAAGAAAACCTAATGAATAATAATAATAATAATAAACCAAAACAACAATACTCATCAATCACATGATCAACTTATATCAATATTACTCTTCATCATAATGACAGAAACATTAACAAATTAATCACATGATCAAAACCTATATCAATATTCTTATATAAAATTCGCACTCGTTTGAATTTCAACTGTACGGCCGGTTTACGATCATGATTCCGTCAAATTCCGATCAATTAAACATACACCGTTCATAATAACGTAGAACTGAACGAGTAAACACAAATATTGACGTAATTATTATTATTATTATTATTATTACCGGCGAGAAGAAGGAGGTTGAGTGAATTGGTGAATGAAAGATGAACAGAAAAGAAGATTCAAAGGAAAACCGTCCTTGTTTTTCTTCTTCTTCTTCGATCTCTTTTAACTTTAATAATAAAATAAACAAACAGTTAGTAGAGGGAAATCTAATAATAACTACTACTTTTACATTTCTACTCCCCATACTATTCTTGTTTGATAGCTATTGTACGAGGTCTCGTTCACGTTTGTTCGTTAAGCTTTTATTGAAAAAGTGAACGGTTTATGAATACCTAACTGAGTGAAATTTCTTGTTCGTGTTTGTTCGTTAAGGAAATGAACTTGTTTGTTAACGTTTCACGGACACAAATGAACATAGGTAGTGTTATATTTCATTTGACTAACTAAGAATTAATAGTTTCAATGATTCTATCCGGCTAGCATGTTTGTGTTGGTGATTTTTTTTATCATTCATATTCGTAAGCTAAATCTAAATGCGAAGTAATCACATAACACTCTTATATTTTTGTTGTATTGTTAATAATTTTGCTCAAATCTATAGATAAAGATTAAAAAACTCATAAAAAGTTTATAAAACCTTTAATGAACAAACGTGAACGAAATGGACATTTTATCAAACATTCATGAATATGGTCTTTGTTCGTGTTCGTTCAGTTAGTTAATCGAATGAAATTGTTTGTACATGTTCATTCATTTATTAAACGAACTCCCGGATGAACAATTTGTTGAACGTTTTATTCATTTACAACCTAAAATAACACATATTAACATGCATTCATTTAGGTGTATCAATACTTATTATACTGTATATATATATTCGCTACGTGGTGACTATACATGTCAAATGAACGTAGTAGGGTTTAGAAGGTGAACATTGTTTTTAAGTTCGTACGGTGTTGGATCCTATGAGTTATATTATTGGTTGTAATAAGAACATGGTTATAGTGGGTGGTGGCATGTTATTCATGTCAGATGAAGAGATTTGAAAGGAAGATTAAAAGACGAAAGTTTAAGAGAATTATAGGAGGCTTCAACCCACTTCACATTAAAACATTATTATTGTCTTAAGCATCAAGATTCAAGTTAATCGGCAATAAATCTTCATACTTTGTTCTAGTGTTTATTTATTTTACAACATTATGTTTTGTAACATGGTGATCTATTCGATGTTTAAATTTTTTGTTATTTTCAAAACATCTCATCACTCCGTTTGTTTGACCCAGATAATGAAAGATTGAATTTGAAAATCTTTTTATTTAGAAATATTCCTTTTAGATTTTGTGTGTCACGGTTTTATAAAAACTTGACTTCTGTAAAATATCTTATTAAACTATTACCACCCCCTTCAACATTTTCTTGGTGGTGCATAATTTAATTCTTTGGCTTTGATATAGTAGTTGAATGTTGACATAAATTCTTAGAATTTATTTAATCTTGAGATTTTGTTGAGAGTTGGACAGTCAATGTGGTTGTTACATGACGTCGGCCACGAAATTGTCATATGTGGTTCTTCCCCTCATGTTTGAGTAATTTTTTTTTGATGAAACGGCTTTGACGGTCAGTCATAGTATTTGCCCTATTAACTCTTGTGTGTGCATGTCCTTACTTTCCTTTTTTAAGCTTTAATTGTTTATCTTAATGGCATTTTGACTCTCGGTAAGCACTAGACCTACGAATCAGTGAGACATGCGTTCGAGCCTTGTGACGTATTTGTTTGTTAATGGTTTATATTGAAAAATTTGATTACAAACATAAGTACATTTTTATTTAGGCATTCAACTCATGACTAACATGTTTAGCCTTTTATTCGGAATGAGCATTTTACTGAATACGGGTACCTTACCAAACTGATACCAACTGAACATCATCGATACCGATATCCGTTTTTCATGTTTTCGGTATTTTCAATTATACTAGTACCGAAACAAATAATTTGATATGGTATTTGGCGTATACTTTCACTAATTTTTCTTTTTTGATTTTCGATAATGTATTATGATACGATATTAATCTCATCCCTAGCATCATCAGGATAGAATAAGACGGTTGTGGGACAAAACTAAGAGGCGAGATGAACCTCAAGACAATAGCTCCTTTGTGTCAAAGCCATGAAAAAGAAAGGGAAATAGAATGGATTAGATTGAAACATACATAAATGTTAACTTTTCATGAATGTTAGAGTGCCTTCAAATTATTTTATTAAATCACAACTCAATATAAATATATAAAGAAAAATGTAGGCCCAAATCAACATTAATGTGGTGGACCGACGAATCCAAGATTCTTAGCCCACGGGCCACAAGATTGGACACAATAAAAAATAGTGACGACACGAAATAGCAACGGTCAAACGGTCTCACTAACAGACAACTAAATAATTTTATAACTTTTTTTAAAAACTATTATATAAAATATAACTCAAACGGATCCACCAACCAATAATTGATAGGAGATTTATTATGATCTGCAAAAGAAGGTTAATATTATGAATTTGATTGTGATATGAAGTTACTATGAACAGATAATCAATATGTATAATTAATTAATTATATAGAGATAATAGGATGTATATGTATTAAAAATACTAACTTGAAAACGGTGTACTACTCAGTTAAAAAATATCAATACATAAAATTCTTAAATTTTTCTGTACATCTTGACTCCAAAAAGAGGTATAATAAAAGTTTTTGTCAACGATTAAACATAGTGTTTACATTTAAATAGAAAGTTACCGAGCAACAAAATGTGTTATTAGCTCTTTTTAGATAGCAAAACTAAGAGGCTGTTTGGTAGCCTATCTCTTAATGGTTCATAGCCTCTTAATGGTTAAGATGTTATGAATTATTAAGAGAGAACTTTTTAATGACTGTTAAGAGCCTACCAAATAGCCCATAAGACTGTTGATAGTTTTTAAGGAGATGAAATATGAAATTGACTTTTTGGTTTGGAATGTATACTCTCTTCGTCTCATTTTAAATTTTATGGGATCCAAAACACACAAATTAAGAAATTTTTGATCATTTTATTTTATGAGCTGTAAAATGACAATAATATCCTTTAAGTTATTATGACTAAAAACAATTTTTCTTTCTTGGCCAAAAACATCTAGTATATGTAGCATTTGTCCTTTTATTTACAAAGAAATCATTACATGGGTTAAACGACCTATCAAGGGTTGAGTTCTTACTTACGATTAGCTATTTAAATAATAATTAAATAAAAAATTAATGCATAACTCTTTATATATTAAAGAAAGAAAATAAAAGGACAAATGCTATGAGGTGTGTGGGGTCACGTATATTCGACGAGAACCATGAAAAGAAAGCACGTGACCATGCCACGTAGGCAGAAAATAAGGTTACCCGTTCCTTGCCTTTGCTTTTTAGTTTTTTCATGTTTTTAATTTTTAAGACTAAAAGGTGTGGATGTTATTTTAGGGCTGTTTGGCAATTTCTGAATGAGTAAGTGTTGAATCAGTAAGAGGTCTGAATCGTTAAGTGCTAAACCAATAAGAGGTCTAAATCATTAAGAGCCAATATAATGTTTAAACATTCAAAGACAAATGCCTGACCAATTCAGATAAGAGGTCTTAACCATTCAGACTCAGTATAATGCTTACCCATTCAGAGGCAAATATCTGAATGATTCAGAAATTTGTTCGCGAAACAAACAGTCTGAACCATTAAGTGCTGAACCAGTAAGAGGTCTGAACCATCAAGAGCCTTATTAAGAGCTAAACAAACAGCCCCTTACTTCTCATTTTATAGTGACATGTCAGCGTCACATCATATCTCACTTTACTTCACCATCTTTCATAAAACCATGGAAATAGTTACCAATTCACCATTTTCCCCTCTTTTCAAATAAAATAATAATATCGATATAAGTAAAATTAACTTAATATAACTTAAAAATATTAAATTTTGAGTACTAACGTAAAATTAAAACAATATTAAATTTCAAGTGTCCATTGTTGTCGGGTAGCTAGTAAAAAAACATAGATATATTTCGATAAACTTATCAAGGTCGTTTACGAGACAAAAAACTTTTTTTTTCAAAACATATATGTTTTCGTTAAAATTTATACCAGGGTGTTCATAAAAAAAATATTACAGAAACCTATGTATTTAGTTATTTTTTTTAAATTAACAAAAGCATGTTATTAACTAAAAGTTATTTAACCTACTCATAAAATTTTGTCATAAGTTTTTCTTTAAAAAAAATTACAATTAAAATATTAAATAAAACCCATCATGTTAAAAAAGTACATCTTCTTCTCCACAACTCCAACCCCATCAACTTGCAACTTCAGATCTGTAAAGTCTTAACCCCATCCTCAAATTCCAATTTTCAATCTTCTTCTCTATGTGATGGATTCAATAAATTAATACCCAATTTAAAAGATGGGAAGATTTTAAAGTTGGCAATTTCAGCGGGGAAATCTCCACCAAATTGTTACCGATTTATGAATTTGGGCGGCGCCAACAACAACGGGATGGTGTTTGCCGGCGGCACCGCCCGCCACCTCATCAGTTTCTGAGGCGAAACGGTTTCCACACCATATAGCCTAATGATTTGTAATTTAATTTTAAACAAATTCTTGTCCATAAGGCATTGTCGTATTGGAATGAAAACAAGTGTTCTTTAAATATCTTTAAAGAAGGTATTCTATAAATTTTAACTATACAATTTTATATACAGCTTAGTTTAGTAAAAAAAATATATAAATAAACCTAGAAAAGGTATGAAATAAATGTATATTTAGATTTTTCTAAATATTAGAGATTGTGAAGAGGTAGGTCCCAGCAGAGCTCAGTTGGACCCGCAGGACTCACCTTGGAGAGAGACGTCTGCGCAGAAACCAACTGGATCCGCAGGACCCACCATGCTCAGAGACGTGACGTCCTTACGCGCAGTACGCAAGCTGTTCCCGCAGGAAATGCCTCCCAATGGTGAAGTACTCCGCCTGTTCCCGCAGCTGCGGATACAAGCCATCAAGGAAGGCCACCCGCGCAGCAAGGCTACACGCACAAGGCACTTAGCTCTCAATAATTCAGTAGTCACCTGAAGGAATGAGCAAAGCCGGGAACAATCCCGCACAAAGGCGGGAGGGGGAATACTCCCGCCCAAATGAGCCAGTCCGTACGATACTGGAGGATCTTTTGTACTGTACCTGACGAGGTATGGGCAAAAGATCTGACCAGAGATACGACAGCTCATCGACAACAGTATGGCGAGCAGCATGCTCTTGTACTGTATGTCACTATTAGCCGCTGCCTACTCACCAACTCCTGTCATACCACGTGCATAGCCTGCAGTTGGTGGAAAATGAATAGTACACAGCAGGCCTGGTCACTGTCAGCCGCTGCCTACCCACCAACTACCAGCATGGCACGTGCGTAGGCCACAGTTGGTAGAACAGGAATACTATTCAGCCGGCTATACCTTCTTGGAAACCTACCTTCGGCTATAAATACCCCAAATGGTATGATCATCTCATTTTATCTTGTATCTTATATCTTATACCTGATATCTGCTCTAGCAATCTCTTAATATACACTTATATTCAAGATCAATCTAGTCTGATTCTCACGCCGGAGGGTGGTCACAAGGAGGTACCCCCCCTTCTCAGTGACGAGCTCACGGTGTCTGTTTTGCAGGTTATCAGAAGAACCATCTTTGCCGGATCTAACCCCTCGTGGGAAACATCTATTTAACCCCCAGATTATCCGTAATCTGCCTGGGGTCACTTAGTGTTTCTTCATTGGCGCCATCCGTGCATAAAAGCTAGAACTTAATCTTTTTCAGTTTTCTCAAAACTTCTGGAAAGATGGTTAAAGAAACTCCGGTAACCACAACCCCAGCTACTGCGGGGAATACCGGCGACTACACAGTTTTTATGAACACTACCCCGGTTACCCAAGCCGGGGCAAGTGCAGTAAATTTTACGAACACTACCCCAGTTACCCAAGCTGGGGCAAGTGCAGTAAATAATCGCTCACTGGGATTCACCGATACCCAGTTAGAGAGACAACGAACGAGGCTCCCCCGCCAAACACTCGATGAAGTTAAAGCGTGGGCGGAAGCACGTCAAAAAGAATTCCAAGCTGAGTTGGATGAACGCTTACGTTCACTCCAACAGCCTGAGGAATTCGGAGAGTACTTGGACAATGATTCGGAGGAATCCGATAGTGACGCAAACCCTCGTCATAGGGCGAAAGGGAAGCGTAAGGAAACGGACTCCCAACCGAGAAGGCGTTTTGGAGAAACCTTCAAACCAAAAAAAGCGGGTGGAAACCCACGTGACTTCTCCAAAACATTTACACCAACTGCTGCAAATGCGGGAACGTCCAAATTTGCAAGGGACATTGCGGAAGCAATCGTCCCGAAAAGTGCCAAACAGATGTCCAACATCGGCACTTACGATGGTATATCTGATCCAGACGATCATTTGAACAGGTTCATAGCGGGGGCAACCGTCAGTAGTTAGACGGAACCTACGTGGTGTTACATGTTCCAAATGACGCTTGTTGGGGCAGCTAGAGCGTGGTTCGATCGTCTACCGGTCCACGACATCTACGATTGGGAAGACTTCCAGCAGAAGTTTAGCCAACACTTCAGCCAACAAAGAAAGTATACCGAGGAGCAATGGACAATCCTCAATTGCATTCGAGAAAAAGATGAATCTTTGCCAGACTTCATCACTCGCTTCAACTCAAAGAAGCTAAGTCTGGGTAATATCAGCGAAGATCTTGTTCGCGCTGCTTTCATCCAGGGCGCGAACGACCCAGAGCTCATCCGCACCTTAACGGGTAGAGATGGCATGCCATCCACATGGGATGCCATCATGACAGCAGCTAAACGCTTTGCGGAAACGGAAAAGCAACTGGGTAGAGATCTCCCCCAGAGCACAAACCTCTACACCCAGAAAACAAGAGAAGACAACATCTTTACCGCCCGACTAAACAAAAAGCGGAAGCTAGGCATTTGGCAGTCAAGGGTAAACTTTGACACCTCATCCGGCTTGCAACATCGGTTAGGCGGAAGGGATAACGTACAGTCGAACCAGAACTCCAGATGGACGCCACTCACCAAAAGCGTCACCGAGATATTAGCAGCTGAGGAGCTCCAATGGCCAAAGGCTCCAATAATCCGACATCGTCACAATGCTGATCGGAGCAAATACTGTGACTTTCACAGGACAAAAGGCCACAACACTGAAGAATGCACAGACGTGAAGGACATCGTCGAAGCATTTGTCAGAGATGGGACGCTCGCGCACCTCGTGGCGTAACGAACGCTGAGCAGGCCGATGCGTGTAGAACCCCAACTGGGGAAAACACGAATGAAATTGCAGCTTCAATGTTGGAGACTACATACTGCGTAAACAACGAGATCCCGAACCAGGTGCATATCGGCTCGATGGCACTCCCATCCCAACAACATGGAAGGGGGCTCAATTACACAGTTTGCATGTAGATCAATTCCAAACTTGTAAAGAAAAGGCCCAGAGCCACTTCTAATGGAAATGATTCTCCTTAGAACATTGATGCTGATGATCTTACATTTATACTTATGAACTTTCCACACTGATATGCCGGTCTTCACCACATACATAAGTGGGGAAGTCGTTGCTTGTGGAAGGAGGCAAAACCCGCATAAACACAAAAAACGGCAAACCTTCACGCAGGACAGTCATAGGTAAAGTTGGGTCATCCCACTAAATGAAAGTGCCGGTCCTAATCGCACAAATCATGATGGAGGAAACCGAACTAACCTATTGACAACCGCGCGTCGAACGGTTAATTTATTCAAAACACTGATGCCGGTTTTCACCGCATAAATAAGTGTAAAGAAATCGTTGCTTGTGAAAGGCGGCAAAACCCGCATAAACACAAAAAACGGCAAACCTTCACGCAGGTCAGTCATAGGTAAAGTTTGGTGATCCCACTAAATGAAAGTGCCGGTCTTAACCGCACAAATCATGATAGAAGAAACTGAACTAACCTATTGACAACCACGCGTCGAACGGTTACCCTATTCAAAATACTTAGAAAATTTCTAACAGAATGATGAGGAAAACCTCCACGCAGGTCAGATATAGGTGAAGTTTAGCCATCCTACCAAGTGCAAGTGACGGTTTTATCCGCACAATCACGAAGGGGGAAGCAAAACTTCAACCTATTATCTACCACGTTCAAAGGTTAACTTATTCTAAACACTTAGAAAATTTCTAACAGAAGGATGAGGAAAACCTCCACGCAGGTCAGATATAGGTAAAGTTTAGCCATCCTACTAAGTGCAAGTGACGGTCCTACCCGCACAATCACGAAGAAGGAAGCAAAACTTCAACCTATTATCTACCACGTTCAAAGGTTAACTTATTCTAAACACTTGGAAAATTGCTAATTTAAACTAAAGTATGCATGAGCAAGTCATATAACGTTTATAAAGCAAGTCATCCAGTGAAAGTAGCGGTCTTACCCGCACAAAGATTTATATTTCATAATATTCATTACAAGAATGGCCGGGTAACTACCCGCCTACAAGAATATAAATCTATACAAGCTAAACCTATCCTAACAGTGGGAAGGGATCTTAGGGTTCAAGCTTCAGGACCACTCCCTCCAAACCCACTTGTACCCGCACCATCAGTTGGCTGTGGCAGTTCAAGGAAGGTCTTTAGAATGGCTAGCCCATCATCAGCAGCAGCAACTTCGTTCACCTTCTCCACCACCGGATGCGGGAAGGCGGCATACTGATTCACTGCTTGGTCATATATAGCTTCAGTGTCAACATCATATAAAGGGAAGTTGGAAGGCGGGATGCCTTTCTCAACGAACCCTAGACCAAGCAGGAAGCCGGCCTTTTCCCCATCCTCGTGAGAAGCGTTGAGGGCTGCGCTCATGGCGTCGTCGTATGATGTGTCCGTGAAGACTCGATGCACAACCTACAAGAAAAAATACAAAGTATCAAAACCTTTTCTAGTTACAAAGAAAAGCGTGAAGACATTATGAAGCTAAACTTACCTGCGACAACGCTTCTCGAAGAAGTCATTCCTTGGTAACCAGAGCTTCCTGGAGGGCAGCTTGAGCTTGGTTACGGGCGCGTTCGGCTTCACTTTTGTTGAGGTTGGCAAGCAACACTTCTTTAGCCGCTGCCTCTTCAACGCCCTTTAGCTTCCGCTCAGTGTGGTCAAGCACCCCCCTCTGGTCCAAGATCTCTTGGAGCTTCTTGGCGTCTTCCATCGCCAAGGCATCATGAGCCTGTTGGAGCGCCTCTAGTTTGGCTTTAAGTTCCTCATTCTCGAGGCGTAGAGGCTCAGCAACAGCTTCAGCCTTGGTGGCCCTCTCAGTTGCGTTCCGTGCAGTTTCCTTAGCCAGCTGAAGCTGTTCGTTAACAGCTTGGGCAGCCTTGGAACGGGCCTCGAGCCGGGCCTGAACTTCAACCTCGAGGGCCTTGAAGGCCTTCTCCTTTTCCGCAGCCACTGCGGTAAGCCTCTTGTTCTCCTCCCGGACAGCCCGCGCCTGAGCTACTTCTTGGATGCGAGCTGCTTTTAACTTGTCGTTTTCACGACAAAGCAGCTCGACGCGCGGCTGCATCCGGGCCAGGAGAATCCGAAGCTCATTGGTTAGCCTACCCTCCTGGTAGCTAGCCATTGCTTCCCCCAACGCACCACTGGGAGCTGCGTGACGAGCCCACTCCACGCACTCCACAGGCGTGCGAAGGGTTGTTCCTCGGCGGATGTTCCAGCGTGGAACATACACTTCATTGGAATCCGACACTGTAAAAAACAAAAAGCAGTTAGGAAAAGATGATATAAAAAAAAAAAAAAAGAAGGCCAAAAGAACCCTACGCACCTGTAGGGTCGACAACAGGCCGATAGCCGCCAAACCCATCACCTGAACCCAAGGGAAATCCATCCAAGAGGTCAGGCAGATGGGAAGGAGGCAGAGGTTGGCGAGAAGCCCCAAGCATACCTGAAGGATTGGCCGTAGCTGCCGACGTCGGAGGCATGGAGGCCACCGCGGTAGAAACCAACGGAGGTGAACTCACCGGAGGTGAACTCACAACCGTGGTCGCCGCTGCGGAAGTACCCGCAGAAATAGTCACCGCCGGCTCAGTGAAAGATTCAGTAAATATGGCACTGACAGCCGGCGGAGATGTCATCACAGTTGGAACAGTTGGCTCAACTGGGTGAGCAACTGAACCAACAACTGAAGCAGGCGCAGCCGCCTGGGTCATCGCCTCAGGTAGGTTGACCAAGCCTACCGTCATGGGTCCGGAGGTGCTCCTCCCCGTTCCACCCTGGAATGCGGTAGCATCCACGCCTGCACAAAGAAGATATAAATATAATGGCGGAAAGATATGAAGTTAAAAAGCAAAGTTTGTACTTACGGGTTTTCTTGAGCCTAAAAGTGCGAACAGGTGGAGACGAACCCGATAGAGCCGGCCTCTTCACGCCGCTCACCGTCGTTGTCCTGGGCTGCTCGGAGGTGACGGTCGTCTCAGCCTCCGGAGCAGTGGTCTTATCACCACCAGGGTTCCCCGCCACCTCATCGCTTTCGGTCTCTGAATCAGACCGATGCACCGGATCGGCAGTGGAGGCAACCTTCGCCTTCCCCTTCCCGCCGGCAGCCTTCTTTTTCCGCACCAACGGAGGACCATCTGCGGATTCCTCATCAAAACACAAGATTAGAGGAATTCCAGCAGAGGTTTCAGCATTGAGAGGTCGAGGGTTGAATAACTCCTTACCTGGCCGCCTGGCGCTCAGGATCTCGTGGCCTGGCGGGTAGACCTCCACGAACCGATCCGCCGTCTGTTCAAGGATGGGCAACTCGTTCTCATCTAGAGCACGAGTACCCATCCGAGCGGGACCATCACTCTCCCGCGGCTGCAGGAGAGACTGCAAGTCGTTCCCCTCTGAAATAAAAAAGGAACAGTTAGAAGAAAAACCTATATTAACAAAGAAGACAGAGCATACCGTAAGGGACAGAGTTCAAACCGTATTCGAGGACGATGGGAATCTGGGACGCCTCCTTCCACACCCGGCTCATCCCAAGCATCACCATCCCAGACTCCGCAAAGCGGTACACCGGAGTCTGGATCCGGGAGATCTTGGCGAACCATTCCGCCTCCTGGTAGTTGAGGGCGTGAAGGGCTGGGAGTGCTCTCCCATTCTTAAACGTCATCGCAAGGGGGACGACGCGAGCGGAGATATAAAAAAACTCACGCTTCCACGACCGAAGACTGCGCTCGGTAGCGCAGATCTTCAACCCCTTGATACGATTGACCAAGGTGTACCACCCCTGGATGCACCTTCAGGAGTAGAAGGTCATCAACCGATCTACGTGGGGCTCCACGCCCAGAATGAGGCTCACCCACTCAAAGTGGCGGACCTTGGCGATCGCCATCGGGTGTACCTCCGTCAGATGCACGCCGTGCCTCTCCAAGACACGGTATACAAACTTCGTCAATGGGAACCTGAGATTCCCATAAACGAAGAATGCAGCGTACACCCCTATTTTGCCCTTGGGGGCATCGTACACCGTCTGGTGTGGCTCCGGAAACTCAGGCTCGAACGGCTCGAGCATGAACTTCCGGACGATGTACTGAAAAAGCTCGGCAGGAAGAGCGCACTGGCACTCGCCAGCAGTGCTCTTGTCGTCCTTATCGGAAGTGGACGACGGATTCTCGACGAATGTGACATCTGCCCCGATCCGACCCGACCCAGGTACCCGTTTCTCTGACCCGATCTCTTTCTTTTATGATTTAGTATTTATTTATACTTATATTTTACTTTTAATTTTCCTTCCCGCCTCTTTCTCTCTCTTTCTTTCCGCCGTCCCGTCCCTCTTCCTTCTCTCTTTCCGCCTTCTTTTCCCTCTTGTCGCCGTCCCGCCCTTAAGCCTTGTTTCCCTCTTTTTCTTCTAACTCTTTGCTTGTCCTTTGTTCCTTCCCGCCTAAGGTTGTCTGCGCAGCTCCACACGCCAGACTCCTTACAAGGAAGCCTGCGTGAAGACCACCTGTTACAGCGATTCGCGAGACGAACTCTTCTCGCAGCGCGCTAAGAATTGTAATTCTTCTCGCAGCGCGCTAAGAACGGTAGTTCTTCCCGCGACGCGCTAAGGATTTGTAGTTCTTCTCGCAGCGCGCTAAGAATCGTAGTTCATCCCTCGACGCGCGAAGAATTATAGTTCTTCCCGCGGCGCGCTAGGAATTTTAGTTCCTCCCGCGGCGCGCTAAGAAATGTGATTCTTCCCGCGACGCGTTAAGGTTGGTTCTGTCTGCCTTCGCGCTCGCGCACTTTTGCCTTCGCGCTCCAGCCTTCTCGCGCTATGTCTTGAGTCTTTTCTTCTGTTTAATCTAGCCGTTTGCTTTTGTGATGTCTTATCTTTTGAGCCGTTGACCTAATCTGCTTTATGTCTGAAAAGTTACTTTCGGCGCAGCATGCGCACCAACCCCATTGGTTGGCAGAAAAAGTGACTGACATTATCTTTGGAGATCTGCTTTTCCATGCTTGACCAGTACCTTTATCTGATCTGCCCATGCCTTTTTACTGTTCCTTGACAGCTTTATCTTGCCCCCTGCAGCTGCCATATCTTTTGATATCTTTTGCTTTTGGAATCTTTTGCTTTTTGAGATCTTTTCCCCTTTTTCTAGGGATTGTGTTCCCTAGGGTTTCTCTATAAATAATAATGATATTTTCCTAACACTACACACACAAAACACTTAATCTCTCCTGTTCTCCTTGCTCTCTCTGCCGCCTCCCTCTCTGCCTCCGTCTTCCTCCCTGTTCTGTCCTGCTTTTCCGGTAATATATATATATATATAATAATTTACTTATGCTAACTTATATCAAGACTTAAAACCGATCATTAAAACAAATAATCTTATTTATAGGTTAACTTGTGCTTGTTTAAAGTTGGTTCTAGCTTTATCTTACACCGCATCATTTATCAAGTGAGTAATCTCGTACCTAATCCCTTTTTGCTTTTAATGTTTTGGGATGTTCATGTGTTCATACAAACTTAGAGTCTTAAACTGTTTATCAACTTTAGTCGCGCAGTATCCCATGTGTTGAGGACGTAGACTTGGCTGTTTATTTGTATGTGTGGATCATTAACCGTCTTGTCGGTCTATTCCGCAGTTCTCATGGTACCATTAGATGAACACGGGAGAACTATCGTTTATGATTTTCTCTTTTGTTTGCACATGCACAGTTTGTCTTGTTTGTGAGCTCAATTGTGAGCACTGGCAGTCTATGAATCTTAGAGTTGGTCCCGATCAGATTACACCCTTGTTGAAAACCAGACATACACATGTTGCGCGCAGATTTATTTTTATCTATGTATTGTATTAAACTTGATTTCTCACCAACACGCAAGTGTTTGACGTTTATTTTAACACATGTTCAGGTTTGCAGTAGCTGTTTTTGGAGCTTGTGGACGCATAGGACGTTTTTACTTTTGGACCTAGATTAAAATGTATCAAGACAAGTTATTGTTGTCCGAATATTATGATTTATAATATATTGATTTATGATGTTTTTATGTTATCTTGTGTTTTCTCTGCGCGTGCGCGAATGAATGTATTTATTAAATATTGACACCCAATAATGTCACGAGTAATGAAACAATATGTGGCGCCCCGATGTATAATCCGCCTTTGGTCGGGGTGTTACAACGAACACGTCAGACTCCTCGGCAAAAGAAGACATGTTTGGATGTACATAAACGATTTCAGAAGAATGCTCGACGGAATAGTGAGTATTCGCCGGAAATCGTTTAGAAGATGAAGAGAGAAGTGAAAGTGTGAATTACAAAGGACCATCTCCCCCTTTATATACTCATCGCAATTAATGCGATGAATTTAATGCGGAAGAGAGAGAAATCACAGGTGCAATGAAACTATGACACGTGGCAAAGTGCAAGCTGGCAACAGCTGTTGAAAGGACGTGTGCCATTAATTTCGCGGCCACGCGCCCGAAAAATCGCGCCCACGCGCCTGAAAAAGCGTCTGGAATGACCATGTACTGTCACGTCGCCATAACTTCCTGCATGTCCTAACACAGTCAGAAGAAACCGTCGGACGACGTTTCAAAAGTTTGGACTGTTCTTATCTTTTCACCAACTCTTCGAATTTCAAAATTTCAAAAAGATTCAAAAGTAAGCGGGAAAATACCCCTTACCTTGGCAACCAAGTAACTATAAGACAGGTGCGAGTACAGTGTTAAGGCAAAACCCTTCACATACTTAGCACCTGCAGGGAATTGAAGCCAAGAACACCTCGGCAACCAAGTAACCATAAGACGGGTGCGAGTACAGTGTCAAGGCAAAACCCTTCACATACTTAGCACCCGCAGGGAATTGAAGCCAGGAATACCTTGGAAGTAACTATAAGACGATTGCGGGTACAGTGTCAAGGCAAAACCCTTCACATACCTAGCACTCCGCAGGGAATTGAAACCAAGAAGGATCTTCTGGGCAGTGCTTGCGGAAACGGGAATAACATCCCCGCATAGCGGGAACATCGAGAACTAGATTGTTTGAACCTCCAAGATGGAATTGGTTGTTTAAACATAATTGATCACTATGTTCAAAACAACCAAAACCTCATGGAGAATCTACACAAGTGGAACTCAACGCTCCTGACTTGCGAGGAGGTTACAGACCTACCCGCATCACACCCAAAGATCAAGCAGAAAAGTCGGGAATTTCTGCACGTGACATTAGGACTTCCGCGGGAAGAATCCCCATAGAAAACCTTAAAACTAAAACCTTTTCAAAATCCCTTGTTTAAGTCCAAAAGTCACCTCACTTATTAAACATTCATGAGAAGAACATTGGACTGGGGGGACTTGAAGAGGTAGGTCCCAGCAGAGCCCAGTTGGACCCGCAGGACTCACCTTGGAGAGAGACGTCTGCGCAGAAACCAACTGGATCCGCAGAACCCACCATGCTCAGAGACGTGACGTTCTTACGCGCAGTACGCAAGCTGTTCCCGCAGGAAATGCCTCCCAATGGTGAAGTACTCCGCCTGTTCCCGCAGCTGCGGATACAAGCCATCAGGGAAGGCCACCCGTGCAGCAAGGCTACACGCACAAGGCACTTAGCTCTCAATAATTCAGTAGTCACCTAAAGGAATGAGCAAAGCCGGGAACAATCCCGCACAAAGGCGGGAGGGGGAATACTCCCGCCCAAATGAGCCAGTCCGTACGATACTGAAGGATCTTTTGTACTGTACCTGACGAGGTATGGGCAAAAGATCTGACCAGAGATACGACAGCTCATCGACAACAGTATGGCGAGCAGCATGCTCTTGTACTGTATGTCACTATTAGCCGCTGCCTACTCACCAACTCCTGTCATACCACGTGCATAGCCTGCAGTTGGTGGAAAATGAATAGTACACAGCAGGCCTGGTCACTGTCAGCCGCTGCCTACCCACCAACTACCAGCATGGCACGTGCGTAGGCCACAGTTGGTAGAACAGGAATACTTTTCAGCCGGCTATACCTTCTTGGAAACCTACCTTCGGCTATAAATACCCCAAATGGTATGATCATCTCATCTTATCTTGTATCTTATATCTTATACCTGATATCTGCTCTAGCAATCTCTTAATATACACTTATATTCAAGAGCAATCTAGTCTGATTCTCACGCCGGAGGGTGGTCACAAGGAGGTACCCCCCCCCCCCTTCTCAGTAACGAGCTCACGGTGTCTGTTTTGCAGGTTATCAGAAGAACCATCTTTGCCGGATCTAACCCCTCGTGGGAAACATCTATTTAACCCCCAGATTATCCGTAATCTGCCTGGGGTCACTTTGTGTTTCTTCAGATTGCTTTAACTTAAATCTTAAATTAAAATTGAAAAATATTTATATATAAAATGTAGTTGTAAGTTGCTACCCATGTCAAACAAATATTAAAATGACTGATGCTATCATCATATTTCAAGCATTTTGCTTGCGTTGGACGAGTTTGTCCTACCGATCAAGAGGGGTGTGTACGGAAAACCAAGCTTAGTCAAAAGAGGGGTGAGCCTGCTTTGTTCTACCGGCTGTTCACGAGTCGTGAGCCTAGGTAGGTTCTAGCTCGGGCTTGAAATTAAACAACTAGCTCAAGCTTGAAATTAAACGAGCCTTATAAGATCGAGCCATGCCCTGAGCCGAGCTTAGGTCAAGCTCGGTTCGGTTACAAAAACGAGCCAGCTCGACTTATATCGTATCAAAATAAAGTGTTTTTAGCTAGTTATCCGATGAGGAATTACTAGTAAGCGTTAGGTACATGCATTTGTTGATCTGGTACCAGATCGAAGCATCCAAAAGCAATGTGTATTTTAGAAGTGTCTCCGACTCTCCATTATTTTATGTGTTACGAACATGTTGGTGCTCAATGATCCGTCAACAACATATGATCACATTTTCGCATGATTAAAACACCATTAATTAGATTATGTAGTGTGTACAACCGCATTAAATCACAAAAGAGAAGTCGCCGTTCTAGTAACCAAAGTATGGCAATGGCTCGGAGGGAGTAGTCTTTGAACAGTGGAATGATCAAGCTAAACGTAACATGAAATTATTTATGTAGTGTTTGTTGTATGTTATTTTGATTTTTAATTAGTATATTCTATTAATTTTAACATGACAGGAAAATAGATTATTATAGAAAAAAATGTGATAAAATAAGTGTTTGGTTATAAGTTATAACATTTATGAGACATGTGAATAGTTCGCTTTTATTTTATCGTCCGTATATGTACTCCTAGGTGTCTTTTATTCAATTGAATGTAATTGGCATAGAGAATTCTTTTATTTCTTCTACAATTATTGCAGCTTGGTGAAGAGTCAAATCAGGCAACCATGGTGATGAAAGGCGATGAAGATCCAAGAAATCGAGAGGAAGATCCAACATGTTAACTTTTACATATGTCCCCCAAGTCACTATCAGAAACCAAACACAAACACGTAAAGATAAAGTATTTTTTTGATGAGTAGCAACGGTTCATCGTTAAACCAAAGAACACCCCCCCCCCCCCCCCCTCTTTCTCCCAACACACACAAAAAATAAAGAGAACAATTTATAATGATTTGATGGCGATCACTTTCGGTGCAAATAGCTTACTGCACAATAAAAATAAAAATATGATTTATTTAAAAAAAAATTCTATGCGCTTTGTCAGGGAAAAATAGATAATTTGTGGCGTATTTGTTGAAATTTTTTGTTAAAATTAATATTTTCCAGACTTCTGTATTTTCACATTATTCGTTTTCGATCTCTATCTGATGATAATTTTTTATAGTCTATACCACCTAATATTAGTTGGAATCAGTATTATCATAACTAAAGTCTACAAATATGTTTTGGATCCTTCATTTGCATGCGTTGGAACTTCCGCATGTGTGCTTATGTTGTGTGACATAAAAGTTCCACATGCATGTACGTAGTTACAAATTACAATCGATTATCTCAAATTATGATTGCCCCGAAATGGTTCCATTTTTTTTCTCAAAATTTGGATATTTGGAAACCACTAGTTACAAGTATACCCGCGTTTGTTTTTATAACATCTGCAAAATCTTTAATTGTTTGATGTGTTTCTAGATGAAATAAAGAAAAATATTAATTTGTGTATTTTTACTCTCATAAAGGTTATAAAGGTTTGAGTACATCACTTTTCCTCACTCAAGTATAATGCAAAATATTTGTATTTAAAATTATGTCATTGATAATCTATAGTATTTATTATATTAGATTAAGTGTTAAGCAATACTTTGCATACATTTATGTATGGGTTGTATATATCTTTGTTAGTATGATTTAGTAAAACATATATAGTAGAACTCGTTAGCATATGTTAAGGCTCATAACGGTTAATTATTGGATCTATCATTAACCACGAGTCGTTAGTAAAATCTCACATGTCAATTCATAAAGTCCACAATAATCCAACACATGTAAACATGCTAGAATTATATAATATAATATGTGTTACCCTATTCAGATATTTTGGGCATAATTCTTAAGTAATGACTTGAATATTAAACAAATAACCCATTATCATTGCCTGGTGTTATGGTTTTCGTCCATTTAAAATTAAAGCGGTTTCTTGCAAGTGCAATGTTATAGTCATGCAAACGAACATAACATTCAATGAATTATTTGTGAACTGCTCGACAGAAAATTCGTTCATGTTCGTTTATATAATACGCGAACGGACATGAACAAAAATGTTGTGTTCGTTTAATTAAACAAATGAATGTGAACAAATGTTTTGTTCATTCATTTTTTGTTTAAAAGTTTGGATGAATCATCTACTTGATGTTTATATTTGTTCGTTTATGCTTAGTTAAGCATGTTTATTATGTTTGTTTGTGTTTACATACGTCTGTTCATATATGTTCATTTATGATTTCTTAATATTTGTTCAATTATGTCCGTGAACTGTTCTTTTCGATTTTAAATAAACAAACACGAACATTCACATTTTTTAGACGAACGGACACAAACATAAATATATGTTCGATTAAATACACTTGTTCGCTTAAAGTTACATAAACATATTACATGTCTTTGTTCGTAGTCGTTCGGTTCGTTTAAAACATGAATGTTAGGGTACATTTTATTATGCAAAATAAGTAAGTAAACCACATGTGACATGAACAATGATTGAGTATTCGAAACTGAAGGCACATGCCATCGAATGAGATATTGGTAAGATTATGAAATGAAATTAAAGGGTAAAATAAAAGGACACAGAGAGAGTTGCAATGGGCCCATGATGTCCTCAACAGTTTTGATTGTGGGCCCAAAACTCACGTCAGCCACGTGACAACCTCACGAGAAAGAGTGAGCAACGCACCGCCTAGGACTCTTAACGCACATGCTCTCTTACTGGCCCATTCCGTTACATGGGCCCATGATAACGACGTCTCCCATGCTTTCACTGAAGTTTGGTCCAATTAGATCAAACATCCCTCACCGTTCATCTTCCCTACAAATTAAAATTTCTTCTTCTTATTATTTTTTATTCGGCAAACACACCTTGTCCTGTAAAGGGTACCGAAAAAAATACACACTCTTGAACTTTCGGTTAGCTGTTTTGGATCAAACTTATAATCATAATTCATATGTCGGTTAATGGATAACAAAATCGATCTGTTATGACAGTTTCGGTTAATCAGTTGTGGGTTGATTAACCATAATCAAAAGAGTTTAACTGTGCCTAAAAGTTTGGTCTTGATTTTTGCCATTTGACCCTTATGCATACTAGAATATTATAAAAATACAACTTATATGACATAATGCAATGAAATATATCCATAATGTTAATATCAAATACTCGAACAAAATGGCATGATACAATCCAACATGAAATTCAAGTTTATTTGATAAATAAAGATGTACATTTTATGTTATAGACTTTTTAGTACATTGTACAACAAACACACTCATGATGCATCATTTCCTTTTATATGGCACTTGTTTAGTACCTTAGCATTCCAAGCCCATCCCCTATAATTTTGTGAGAGACTTTTGTAAATTATAAGATGGGATTAACGACGATTATTTTAATATTTCTTGAACTGGTTGTAAATATAGGAGAAAGAAAACTGTAATGAAAAAAATATTATTTAATTAAACATGAAATAAATGTAGTATGGAATATTTTTTAGTGTAATTTATAGATGAGGATGCGTGACGTGTTGCAAATGCTCTTAAAGCATTCATAATGGGTTCCATATATTATGTGAGCGTGTTCTTTATATTTCAGGTGTGGTTAAAATGGTTGTGAATGGGTGAGAGAAAAAAAATGTTGCAAATCATGATTAATTTTGAAGAAACACCAATCATCCTGTTAGAGCATGTACGTTATATTATAAGAAAAATATTAGCTTTCATGAACGTACCTTGAGTTTTTTTTTCTTAAAATGGGTCGTGTGAAAAAGTATTTACCAAATTAACTTTTTCATAAAAGTATTTACCAAAATATATAGGTAATAATTAATGGAATTTCAAATTTTAGTGTATGAATCCTAATCTTATTGGTTGACTTCAATTAAACAAATAATTTTGATTTTTTATTTTAACAACCATCAAAATATATTTATTAAAATGCTAGCAACCAACATATCCAATAGACACGAATCAAAGCAAAATACCATGGAAACGCACCGAACACCCAAATAACCCCAACGCACTAAAGGACATTACAACCGAAAACAACACCAATCCTCCCAAACAGGGCCATCCAAACCGCTCGTCGCTCGCTCGGAAATTGCTCGGAAAATTCTCGCTCGTTTTTCCGCTCGATTGAAAACGAGCCACTCTGCTCGGTTCGGTTTGCAAACGAGCCAAGCAACGAGCAAATGTCTGCTCGGTTCGGTTCAGAATATTTTTAATTTATTTTATATATAATTATATATGAACTAAATATATAGACAAAACACATAAATATAAGCTTACAATTATTTTTAGCCTTAAAATTTTTCATATTTCGTCAATTTTATAGTTTTATTTGCTCGCTTCAAGTTTTTACAATACTTAAAGTTTGTTTCTTATTGAAAAATTTTAAATAAAAAAGAAATAAATAATGCTCGAAAGCGCTCGATGTTCGATCGAAAAATGCTCGATTCGAATTTGGCTCGTTTCGGTTTCGCTTGGTTCGAATTTCAGCTATTCGGTTCGGTTTGGTTGTAAATGAGCCAAGCAACGAGTAAGCCATCGCTCGGTTCGGCTCGGCTCGTGAACATCCCTACTCTCAAGAGAGCCCATCTTTTTTCCCCTATTCTTGATCCAGAGAAAACCTAAGACTTTTATCTCTTCCACCAAGCTCGACACTTGAATCGGTGTCCCGGAATGTACCAACGCGTTCCTCTTTTTCCATAAACACCACGTCGCAATCAAAATAAAGCTTGGAGAACATTTGCTTTCTCTCTAGGGAAGGCCGAGAACTTATGAAGATTTACCACATCCCGAAAACTAAAAAGGAACAATGCGGGCAACGAAAACTAAAAAGGAACAATGCGGGCAGCTTACACCATTGGGCGATCACACCCCACATAGTCTGAGCTAAACCACACGAGACAAATATGTGTTCAATCGACTCCTCCACTTCACCACATATCGAACAACAAGACGAACTCACCGGTATATTCCTTCGAATCAGAGCTTGAACGTAGGTAACCAACCCAGAACCGCTCTCCAAAATATTCATTTTTCCTAAAATATTCATTTTAAGATCAGGAATAAACAAATACGTTTATCTGAAAACTATATTTCCTTTTAAGATCAGGAATAAACAAATAGTTTCTCTGAAAACTATTTTTCCTAAAATAAAACCAAAATATTTTATCTTTTTGTAAAAGAAAAAAATAAGAATAATACTAAATTTATAAATTTATTTAAAAAAAACACTAAAACACGAAACCAACATGGATCTATAATTTAGCTGTTATGGTTTCTAAATTTGTTCTCGTGTAGATGAGTCCAATCTTGATTCGAACCTAAAAGTTTTAAACAAACTCAAACATCAAATGAACCAATCACATAAATTAACTTATAAATTATGAGTACTCACATTTTACACAAACATGACCTATTTGACCTAAAAAAATAATTATTATTTTACGTTTTTTTTTCCATATTAATATACTAAAAGTAGAAACTTACAAGTTACAACAAAATAATACAAACGTGTACAAAGCAATTATTTGTATACTACAAAAGCTTATGTTTGTTTCTTCTTGTTAATCTTTCAAAATCTGACATAATATAAATGAGATTTACCCATGAACCCGTCTGGCTAACCCATGCATGTTATAGCTCAATGTTTAGTCTTGTTTAATTTGAATCTGATTCAAACCATGCACAACACCTCCTCCATTAGTTTTAAATTTTAGAAAAATGTAATTATATAAATGTAGAGAAATTATGGTTGATAGAGATTAATATACTTTCTGTTACTATATATTTCCAATAATATTTTTATTTTGTGATTATTAATTTATCCACCATGTAGCAATCATGACTAGACCATTACAACGTCAGACATATAATACGTGCGTTGTCAAACAAACGTTGGATAACACACTTCCGTAACCACATGGATGTTGGACGGTACAAATGCCTTAACGCCGTTTTCCACTATCTAACGATCGTTAGTTAACGGCACCTTGTTGCGCCGTATTGAAACAAACGAAGCCGGTTAGTTTGAGGGGCCGACCGCACGCGACACGGCAAGTGAAGTTGGAAGATGGAAACTGCAGTGGATGGTCGCACTTAATGCCTTCTCTCACGTGACTAACTTACACTTCATTTACTTTACGGTCCATGCAAAGCAATTTTGCAAACAAACAAAATAACATGTACATCATGCCTGTTACCCTCTGATTATTACACTATTTGTGTGCATATATGACATGTATTAATGTATTATAGATTTATAGCAAGTTCTTTTAAATAATATTATTACATAACAAGTCAATAAATGTAAGCTTTGTGTATCTTTAAAGATAGCACGTATTTAAGACAATAATGCCTTTTTTTTCACTAAATGAGTCATCATCTTCGTCACCAAACGAGAATTGTATCTGGATCGTGGACTTGTGAGATAAAAAGGGTATGGTTGTTTTAGTTGTAACAACATGACACCGTCTTCCTATCATCATGAGTGATAGATACATGAATGTTTTTATTTATTTAATTTTTTTTTTTTTTGCATTTGCTACGTTGAAAGGAAGTTCCTTCAACAAGTTTCAATATTCAAATTCAACAAGTTTCGGTCAAATATGCAATACCTAGCATTGCATCTTTGACCGAAACTTGTTGAAGGAACTTCCTTTCAACGTAACAAATGCAAAAAAATAATAATAATAATAAAAAAACATAAGTATCTATCACTCATGACAGGAAGACGGTGTCATGTGTTACAACTAAAACAACCATAACCTTTTCAAGTTAGGCTATTAAAATTTAAAATCTATTTAACTATATATTAAGTGTACTGATTTAGCAAGTTGTTTACCTTCAGTATCTCCTTACACAAACTTATTTTGTTAATATTCAGATTTTATGTTAGTTTAGTTTTATATGATAAAATAGTTATATTGGATTTTTAAAATTTTAGTTTATTAATATGGTTAAAATGATGAAGATTCTATATATTTTTTCAATACAGCCTTTTCTTTTGTTATGTAATAATTTCGATGACTAATGAAAGTGTTTCAAGAATCCTCTTTTAACCCTTCCGCCCTGTATACGTTCACAACCAGTAAAAAAATTTTGCACAGTAAAAAAATTGTATTAGTTCACAACCAGTAAAAAAAAATATGCTGGGGTAGGGAATCGAACCAAGGTTCTTACAATAGAATAGAAGCATCTTTACCACCAAATCATTAATCCAATCTATCTATGAGTTCACTCATAATTTATATATGGGTTCCCTCTCATATTTTGTATACGCGTTTTATATAAAATCTGAAACTCAGTGGGTTCCCGTGAACCCGCACCCATGTACATAGATCCGCCCCTGGTATTCAAAAGATGAAAACTCGTAGATGACAACTATAGAATATTTTTTTAATTCGAAAATACCATCATATTCATATTACATGTTTTTTTAGTTACTAAGGATGATGTTTGTTTTTGTAATTGCATCGTAATTTTATAATGTGATAAACTTTAACCGACCCGAATAGTCGAATCGACCCGAACAGTGAACCGTTCAACCGATCCGAACAGTGAACCCACTAGAAAAAATTTTTGGATCCGCCACTAAGTACATGGTAACAAATATTTCTACGTGTTATAAAAATGTCACACCGTATAGTAAATAAGTGAAACCTAAAATAGGACCGCTTACGAGAAGCAAAATGCCAAAAAAGTACAAGAAAAGAACATACAAAAACAACTACCAATACAAAGACTTAAAGCAGAAAATTCATAAAATTAAATTTACACTATATCTCCCAATTTAAGATAGAGGGATTACTTCTATGTTTAACCCATAGAAAGGATGCCGCTTTGACATCATGCACCGCCTTAGACATCGAAAAGGGGGCTCTCTAGAAAATATCCTAATTTCATGAATTTCAAATTATCCAACATGTGATCGTCGAGATTGATGTGCGAAAAGCTATATATAAATATTAATAACTAATTCTCACAATTCAACACTAAGTCTTAAATTTATAAAACCAAACAATCCTAACTAAGCTTCACACAAACGGCAAGTGTACCGGTCGCTTAGCAGCACAGTCTAATGGAAGTCCGGATGTCGAACACAAAGACACGTGAGAACGGCTCAGATAATTAACCCTAATCTAAGTCCTGCCTAAATAATATATTTCTTAATCTTATTTATTTAAAACTAATTTAACTAACGGTGGAACTTAACGGAACTAACGATAATAAGAAAACGAATCACCTAGGTAAGATGACTTAACGGGTATAGGATGGCTCAGGTGCTAACAAGTGTTTGAAACCGGCTTCTAAAGATGAATTAAGATAGATGGAATCAAGGCAACTGGGTCCCTACGGTCAGTTTTACCAGAAATCTTAACAACGTCTATTTAGCTTTTAATTTACGGTTGTTTATTTACGTACCCCAATGATTTATTACATGGTCCGTATCAAAATCACAATCCTCACTAAGGCTCGAGCTAATTACAAACCTAGGAAGAGAGGGGTAATTCAATATTAAGGATAAAATAACTCAACTTACAAACTAACCTAGTCGATAGCTAGAAAATCGCACATGGTCTCGCAACGGGTAACTAAATCAACTAAAGCAGAGAGATAAGCTAACCCCTAAGGTTTTGGTCCAACTCAAAGAGTATCATCCTACTGACCTAAATGATTCAAGAAACATAAACCCAAATGGCACGCGTCTACCACGATCAATCAACACATTAGTATTAACCGAACTAGCAATTAACGACCACATGAAACAAATTCATGCAATAATCAACTACTCGGGGCTCATGCAACCTAAAATACATCTAATGGCAGCAAGGTTCATGGAATAATATCACAAATTATGAACTTTACAATAACTAAACAATCAAACACGAAATCAGCACCCGAAAAGTGATAAATCAACCGTTAAACATCAAACCTAAGCGATTCAAACAAATTTAGCCAACCATATTGAATGAGCAGTAGATAATAATGATAATTAAGCTCAAAGTATTCATTATAAACTGATCGGAACTTGTTTCAAAGTCTAAAACTCAAAAACGAACTCACAAACGTTAAAACAAGAAAAACCGACAACCGGTTGATGAAACTCCGATCTGGAAGCTCCTCCTCTTTGGTATTTCGACTTTAGTAGATGTGATTGCTGGAAAGATGATTTTAAAATCGTTCATAGGGTTTAGGATTTTTAAATATATCATTAAACACCCCTTCCTAATATAAAACAGGTTTAAAAAAACCCACAAGGCCCACTAGAAGACAAAATAGACGTGTTAGCTAATTCTTGAACATTCTTGGCAGCCTTGGAGACATTTGGGACTTCTCATAGCGCGGGCATGGATGCCTCACCTGGTCGCGTAGCGCGGCCAGGTCCTGGGTGCTCGTTTCTTCGTTTTCTGACTCGTTTAAACTTCGTTTGTGCGTATCGGCTTCATCCGAGCTCCGTTTTAGCTGAATCTTTCCCCATTTAACTCGTTTTCTCGCTCTCTTCAACATGGGACCTATCACATACACAAACATGTAATTTCATGCAAGAAAAAGTTATATTCGTTAACGGTTTACGCACAAAAACGGGATAAAACGCTATGTGTTTTGCAGCACATCAGAGATGGATTAAATAGCAAGGCATTCTTCCTTGTTCGAAGTGTACCGGGTGGGATACGAGTAGCTCCTTCACCAAACCAAAGTAATTTAATTTTGGTATCTTAACTCAATCATGTACGATAGATCACACCAATATAGCCACTTTGCATTTTACAAATAGGTGTTGTGATATTTCAACAGTCACTCCACAAAGAGCACACATGCAATCACCCATCGAAATACCTCTGTACGATAACATAATTTTTGTCATGATGCTATCCATTAACAATCTCCAAATTTAGCAATCCTATCCTCTGTACCGATGCATACATTGTACTGTAGATTCTGAAACACCACCCTAGATTTTGAAAACTTTAGTGTATTTGCTAGTGATTACTTTTTTATTCTTATTGATTGTGTTCACTAATATAATGTGGATCCCTCTAATATGTTCCGGGGTGGGGTTTGGGGAATATCCGAGAATTTCTTTCGCGATCCAAGCACATTGATTCCAAGTATGGTCTAGTTTATGCAATGTTAGATAAAACTTTTGAGTTCTACACATAGTTCCTTTGCAATTGAAATATATATGGCTGGAGATTTTTAACGGCTCAATGATCAATTGTAAGTTGGCATGATCTCTTAATTAGGAAATGATGAAATATTGTTGATCCTAAATTTTTTCTTAATGAAATATTTATTTTTCTAACAGTTAAGCGTGTGTATTGGTAATACAAATAAAATTTAGTGTATACATAGGTGAATATAATACTAATACATTCTAAAAACTTCTATGCATTAATGCATCTTCTGGATTCGGTTTGGAAGTATGGATACTGTCACACCCCAGGTTTTGGAATTAAGTATGGATATATGATTTATAGTTGGCGCCCGATACTTTATAAGCAACAGAACCATATTTGTTTGAATTTAATAAAAATCATTTAATTTAAAAAAGGATAACAAATCCTAAGTTTATTACAAAACAACGACTATGAAATTCATATTACACTTAATTTTCTAAAACGTACAAAGGTTAGCAAAAACTTTTGTCTGCAAGGTTTTATCGGATATATGGGAGTCAAAATCCTTTCAACTTATATCTACCCTTATTACTCTTTCTATCCTCGTATACAATCACTTGAAAATGCTTTTAAAAGAATGCATTAACGTATAATAGTGAATAACATTAACAGATGCAAAAATATGTATAACCGGTTAAACTTAATAGTAAAATAATATGACCAAAGTGGTAGTCTAAACACTCAGTAGACCTAAGAGTACAACTACCGAGCACACTAGTATCACACCCAGATCACTCATAAGTTTAACGTAGGACTACAATTGATTTTGTTACTAGCTCTGTTATAGCATCTCAACTGTAACACGTGTATAGATTGGATCTAACTTTACGCGCACTTATAGCGTGAATGTTGTTTTGTTAAATTAGCTTATGCACTAAAAGGTATCTAAATTATATATTAAAACATTTTAAAGATATAAATCGTTGTAGGTTTTGAAAGAGTTAAAGGTATTAACCCGGTAATAAATCTTAATTGACTCCTCGTGGAAATCGTTTATGTTTCTTGACGTATAGTTAAATCACAGGTTTGGTATTAATCATCTAGATCTTTACATGATCTAGTTTTATAATTCTAGAACTTTTGAGGGTCTAGCCTAGGGATGAGATTGGGACCATACCCGTACCTTTACCCGTACCCGTACCCGAAAGTACCCGTACCTAAAATCAGTAAATCTTGGTACCTATACCCGTACCCAAATTATATGGTACGGGTACGGGTACAGGTACTTTGGGTACGGTACTCGCTTTGGTACCCCTTTGTTTTTTTTTAAATCTCCACTAAACTAGGTAACAGTACGATACCGACAATCAATTATCTGTAATACCAAAACCGTAATACCATAACGAGAACCATAATACCGCAACCAAAACATAATACCAAAACTAAAAATGAAACAGATCAACCATGATATAAAATCCATTCTCTTTTCCTTTTATTTGTTTATTGTTTCTTTAATTTCTATAGAAAAACAAGAGAGATTTTTAATACATGTAATTTAATGATATACACAATTACACATATAGATTGATAATGAAGTTATTCAACAAATATATATTATGTTTTGAAAATCTCGCTTGAAAGTTAAGTTATGAATGCTAGAAACCTAATAAAAGCCCCTACATATTTTAAACGGGTACCAGTACCCGTAATACCCGTGCTTGTACCCGTACCTATACCCTAAAGTACCCGTACCTAAAATCAGTAAATCTTGATACCCATACATGTACTCATTAAACATGTACGGGTATGGGCATTCGGAAAAAAATGCTCATCCCTAGTCTAGCTTTATATATAGGCTAATTTCTTGTATAAAACATTGGATTCATTTATAAAAAGTAAAATTTTCCATTTTTGACTATTATATAAACCGTATAGGGTTTGCTTAGCTCTAGACGGTTCGTCTAATACTTATGCAAAATTGGTTCTGAAGCAACCTTTAGACGGGTTGCCAAAATGATTAGACGGACCATCTAATCATCCAAACAGTCACAAATACTTAAAAGCTTTGAATCCTTTCTCCTCTTTTGGTTCTTATCTTTAGCAAAAAAAAAATTAATAATTTAGATTTATAAATACATGGTTTAATAATAACTAACCATAATCGAAGCTTACTTTTCAAGAAATTAATATAAACACCAAATCTTACCTCAAAGTTACTAACAATTAGCATAGAGATTTTATTTTATTACTAGGCTTGGATCCTTTGGGCAGAACCTCTACTTAGAACATTGTAGTGGATTCTTAATGTGACGTTATGTGCATATTTGATGTTCATTTATGTATTCATTCAATCTGCTATCCATCGTATGTCATTTTTATTGTTATTATTTGATATGTTCTGATTTGATTTATTTTCTTCCAATCCATTTTCATTGGATTTATTCTTGTTCAATTTTGTTTTAATTTCAAATTAACACGTTTAAATGTCTAAGGAAGAAAAATCGATTCACATATTCAATTTAGATTTAGTTGTTTTAGTTCCATTATGTTCTTTTTGACATACGATAGGTGTTTTTGCAAGATGAGGTTTTTACTCTTAGTATGACAAATATGATGGATTTATATGTCCAAATCGAAACATATGGCGATGTTCCATTGACATGCAATCCTAAATGGTCACAACATAAGCAATTCTACCATGTGCGTTCTTAAATGCAATTTATATGTGGACAACCAAGTCAATATTATTATGACATATTTTGTCACACCCGAAAAAAAAAATATGTTTTTTGTTTACTATTAATAGCAACTATAATCGAACCAAAAAATCACGCTTGATTGAAAACTATTATGGGTTGAATTAGTTTTATTTTGCTTTTGAATTGTTTATGAAGTTATGTTGGTTTATTATTTGATTATTTACCTTATGAGCAAAGAAGAATATGTATTTATTTTAACATTGTAGTTTTTAAATTTTGTTTGTTTGTTTGTTTTTTTTTTTTTTTGGTTTGCAGGGTATTCGAAATCCGATTAACCCAACTTGAAAAAACCTGAGCTTGAATTACCTGAATCCGAAAAACCCGTGAGAGTTTTGGTTGGGTTTCGGGCCAAAGTTTAAAACTTTGAAACCCAAAAAATCCGACCTTAAACCCAAAAAAAAAAAACCGATGAACACCCCTAGATTCAATCCTTTTAGATGGTAGAGTTAATACTTAATAGTGTAGCACTTAATTGTTTTAACAAAAAAAAGAAGGAATTGACTTCTTAATTAAAAACTCTCCAAAACTGTATAATGTTAATATATATATTTTAGAATTCTCGCCACACCACACCACACCACACCACACCACACCACACCCCTAATATTTGGGAGAAGATTTGTATTTTTGTGTTGTAGATCGTGATTTCAGACAATGAAAAATTTATCTCTAATATACTTTTGATACTTCGTTTCCTTATATTCAAGAAACGAGGTTTGTGATAAACACCATAAATTTATCTTTAAAGTTCTTGATTTTTCAAAACTCATTTTCCTTCTATGTTGGAAATAATACTCTTTCATTAAATAGATTTGATACAAAATTACAAATTTTGTCATTTAAATATAATTAATTTATGGATTGAGTCATTTAGAAAGTTTATTTTCACTCGCTATCATTTATATGCGAAAGCGTTTCGATTTTAGTCATTTTGACTAACGGTCATCTAAAAACTTAGTTAAGTCTTGGCATGTGTCAAGCGTGTTAGGGCATAAAGATCATCTACAGCTATACTCTCTAATAAAACACTACAACGTTTTAACACTTGTCACCTCCACATTAATCCTCATAATTTAAAACCAATTTATTTGTTAATTAATAAAATGAAATCTTTTTTTGAACAACTAATTTTTCTGTCCATGTCTCAAGTGATACTAGAACCCATAAACATTTGGTTGTAAGACATACATCTTTGCTACTATATCAAGTTAGTGGTTAATAACATTAATTTTTTTTATTTTTATTTTTATATTTATTTTATTTTTTGCCTTTTAGAACAACGACTTTCTTGTACTTAGACTACCGCACAATCCAAATTTATAGAGCCTCGATGCCTCACTCTGACCGTACTATGTTGTCTTAATCGGGGCCCCTCAGGAAACCATACGCCGACTGCCACTTGACAGTCGCTGTGCCACCACAAGAGCAAAAATCTCTGGCGTAACACACAGTGAGACGAAAACCACGTGGGCTTAGGGTTTGAACTGACAAACTTTGCATAATGCATAACTCAAATCATTCATTGTCAATATCCACACAACAGTGACACAAGTGGGATTCGAACTTGAGTCTTCACTGAAAAACTCAAGCCTCCTACAAGGCCACACGTGAGGGATGGTTAATAAATTAATTACTAATTTGAATGATTGAAATAAATAAATATCTAAATTGTGTTAAACACTAATGTACAACGGTAGTTTCTTAAATGATAGTTTATTTATTTATTTGTTTGTTTGTACTTTTCTTAATTAGTAAATATGATATTTTTATCAATTGTCCGCTCAAGCTAGTTTTCAATATACCTTTATATTTAAAAAAGAATGAAATAAAATAATACATACTCTCATAAGGACCGAATTTGCTTGGTTGGGAGCAGGCCAACACGAATATGTGGTTATGTAACCACATTGAATTTCATCTTGAAAAATTGCATTATTCATTATGCATGGTTTGGAATGAGTTTCAAAGCCACATAGATTATTGAATGATTTCAATGCTTGATCTTGTATGTTAGTATTTGAGTATCTGAAACATATAAAACAACAATATTTTATCTAACAATATTTGTTGTGGAATGTCAAGAATTTGATATGAATCCTAAGATGGTTTTACTTGTCCATCGATCATAGAGTTACTTATTAAAGATATTCATGCTTCGTGTAGAGGTCTATCTAGGTTTTTCGATTAGGACGTTCATGAAAGGGATGCAAATTTAATACACGACACAACATAACATGTTTAGCTTAAACGGGCATAGGTTCTCTTCATGTCAACTTCATAAACATGTTTAGCTAAACATATTGAGTTTTAGTCAAGCTGACGAATCCACTAATTGACCTACTTAACCTAGTTTATTTTCATAAGTGTATTAAAAATAAGTTTTGTATCATAAGTTAACATGGTGCTGTATCCAATTTACAAGTTAGAAGAGAATAGAACAATCAACTTATATGTTTAAACATAGTCGATATAACTATTTTTATTTTTATTTATTATTATGCCGAACTAGATTAGTTTAAAATCTTACAAAACAAAAAAAATTGAATAGTTTATTTAGAATGGTAATTGACAATAAAAGATTTGAGCTAACTCTTTTATAAAGGATGTCAGTTCGACAACTGTGTCTAACCGGGTTTTCGTCCCACCGTGTGTTACGCCAGAAAGTACTGTTCTTGTGTTGGCATAACGATTGTCAAGTGGCAGTCAGATGTACGGTTTTCCGGGGGAACTATCAAGCCAAACTCTGAAGTCAGCATGGACCCGGTTAAGACAAGATAGTCTGGCCAAAGTGGCGGAATCTGCCCTAAGGTGGGGCTGGGTGGTCGACGACCCCTGGCCCGATACCCTGCTATGCCCGATTTTTTTAAATTTATTTATTTATGAAAATCACTATGTATATTTAATATTTAAACCCAATAACATAACAACATACTTGCTCTAGTGGCAAATGGGTATAATTCTAAAACAATAGGTTGTGAGTTATAGTCTAATTTAAAACTTGTTTAAGCTAATTTTTATACAAAAGTTTTTACACAACCCAAATCATAACCAAGTAAGCCATTTAAAAATTAAATTATTTAAACATAACAAAATACTCATTTTACTTCAGGCCCGAAACCTTTTTCGCCTTCGGCCAATATTTTTTTCGAATTCTCAAAACCGGCTCAACAGAGTGGGGCATCATGAGTTCAAGACTATTCAAATCTAAAGAGTACGGTAGCATAAATAAAAGAAAGTCGTTTCTTTCCAACTTTTTTCATCATGCCAAAAAATTTAAACTATTAAGTAAATAAAATAATAATAATAATAATAATAATAATAATAATTAGGAGACGAAAGTTTAAATTGTATAATGTGTACTTAGATAGATAGGGGTAGTACGATATTGTTGGATATAGCCTTCGATACCCCATGCAAGCATCTGGTAGGATGCTATGTTGATATGGGTGACACATTGGATATTTCATTTCAAACACTTACCCTTACTGGATTACAATTACTTGTCACTAGGTGACAACTTTTGATATATATATATATATATAAACATTGGCCTTTGTTAGGCTAACTTTACATATTATCCTTAGTATTCAAACTCAAGAACAAACCCGTGTGATATATACGTGTTAATTGAAATACCTGATTACTTGTCATTATAATTCCTTTTGTGATCATTAGTGTATGTTAATTTTGTTAATTGTTGGATAACTGGTTATTGTTATAGAATGGCCCCGAAGAAAGTAAACATGTTGTCTGAGGCAGATATAGCCGAAATGATCGCTCGACAACTACAAACAGTACTTCCGACAATAGCAGCACAATTCGCTGCTGGTATCCATACAACTATGAATACAAATCAAGTGTCGAACGCTAACGCGGTTGTACATACTAATCCCTTGACAAATACTAATACAACCACAAATGCTTCCCCGATAAATACTGATACTATCACAACTAATACTCCCCCGTTGAATACCAATATTACTTTAAATAATGCACCGAACTTGAACAATAATTGTAACAATCAAAATCCCCCGCAACACGGATATCAACTTAAGAACTTCATGCTATGTAAACCTATGGAATTTAGCGGTACTGAAGGACCAAATGGACTGGTAAAGTGGATCGAAAAGACTGAATCCATCATTAATATCACTAACTGTCCACCAGATTGTATTGTCAAATTTGCTACTTCTACATTTGTAGACCACGCGCTGATGTGGTGGAATACTGTTGTGCAAATCCAAGGACAAGAGGCAACCAATCGTATGTCTTGGACAGAACTTAAAAATCTTATGATAAAACACTTTTGTCCGATAAACGAAATTCAGAAATTAGAGCAAGAACTTTGGAATCTAGAAATGAAGGGTGCAGATCACTTGGAGTATACCCATCGCTTTAATGAACTGGCTCGTCTAGTCCCATGGTTAGTTACTCCAGAATTTAAACGTACTGAACGCTACATTTGGGGTTTAGCCCCCGAAGTTAGGAGTTTGGTTAATTCCCACTAATCCATTCCATCGCTACCCCCCGTATTTATTTCATTCCACTCCTTCTAATCAACCCTCACAAAAAAAAAACCACCTCTGCAAATAACGAATTCGCATCACAAGGTACGTTCTTCATCAATTAATTTGTATTGCATGTCAGCTATTACGATTTCGTGATTCCTATTTACAAAAATTCATTGATCTATAACATCATGTTCGATCATCTGCAATGAATATGACGATGTTTCCAGACTTCATAGATCAATTCAATGATTAATTAAGGTAAAATCAATCAAAAATAGAACATAATAAATTAGGGCTCCTTTAAAATTGAATAACAGAATCGTCATCTAAAGAAATATTAGCAAGAAGCAATAATTGGCATTTATGTGTTATTGATTGATGATGTATGAATTACGAAAAACATAGGACATTAAAATATTAGCCATCAGTAAAGAATAATTATAATGTTATTTTATCAAATGATGATTGAAAGTGCAACACTTGATAACCACATTTTTGTCTATTTTTTATTTCTTCATGTTAGCTCACATTTGTGTGTTTTACCAACAGTACCCCAATTTCCCTATGGTATAGAAAGTTCAAAATTATTATACCTGCTAATTAAGCATTTTAGGTGGTGTTTTGTGATTTATTTAGATGTGTGAATTATATATCAGTTAATATGTTCTGCAGGGTAAGGGTCAAATGAATCTATATGTACTAACTCTAAACATGGTTTTTATTGAATAATATTGCAGTTATGTATAGATTTAAACTGAACAAACAAACAAAAAAAAAGGAAATTAGCTGCATTAAGTGCATTGTGGCTTCATATCCTAAGCATGGTCTCTTGGTATATTCAAGCAGTACAAACTGTTATTAGTATGCATATAGGTACGTGTCCAACTAGAGCTTGCTACAAGATGTTCTACCCCGAGAGAAAAGAATATATGCAAAGATTGGTGTATGAAAGTGATGACACGTGTCTTCATCAACTTAGAATGAATAGGATAGCTTTTGTGAAACTTTGTAATATGTTGGAGAGAGATGGAAATTTGAAAGCGTCTAAGTACCTCCAAGTAAATGAACAAGTTGCAATTTTCCTATACATTTTGGCACATCATGTGAAGAATCGAGTCGCGAAGTTTCAGTTTCGCCGATCAGGGGAGACTGTCAGTAAACATTTCAATAATGTGTTAGATGCTGTTATACGATTGGAAAGCGAACTATTTAAGAAACCAGAGTCAATATCAGAAACTTCAACAGATGAAAGATGGAAATGGTTCAAGGGATGTTTAGGAGCTATCGACGGGACACATATATGTGTACAAGTTTTAGAGGAAGATAAACCAAGATACCGTAATCGAAAAGGAGATATAACAACTAATGTACTTGCTGCTTGCACACCCGACATGCAATTCATTTATGTATTACCAGGCTGGGAAGGATCTGCTGCTGATAGTAGAATACTTCGTAGTGCTATGATCCGAGAGAATGAATTGCAAGTGCCTAAAGGTAACTACTATCTTGTTGATGTCGGGTACACCAACGGAGAGGGATTCGTTGCACCATTTCGAGGTCAAAAATATCATTTGAATACTTGGCTGAATGGACGAAGACCGGAAAAGTCTGAAGAGTACTTTAACATGAAGCACTCAGCCACAAGGAATGTCATCGAACGATGTTTTGGTGTTTTGAAGAAAAGATGGGCTATACTTAGAAGCCCATCTTTCTATCCAATTAGAACACAAAATAAAATTATACTTGCATGTTGTCTTATGCATAACTTTATTCGAAGAGAAATGGCATATGATCCTCTTGATGATGGTGAATATATTGACATGAATAATGATGCGGATGGCGAAGATCTTGGGTCACATGTGGAACAAATTACTACGATTGGGACCTCGAATGAATGGACCAACTTTAGACAAAATTTGGCAACATCAATGTATAATGCATGGACATATAGAAATCATTGATTTATTTAGATTACTTTGTTTTTTGTTATGTTACTTTGGTATTGTTACTTAGATGGATTTTGTAAGATTAAATTTGAATACTTTTATGTGTTTGTTATATTATGTTGGTAATTTCAAAACATCTAAATGTTTTACGTGTTTTTATTAATCATACAACATTGATGTTTGGTGTGAAGATAATGGAAACACAACTTGATTATGAGGGAGGTCCAGGAAAGAATAAAAGAAAGTGGAATGAAAAGGAAGATGAGAAGCTTATTGCAGCCATGCTGGATGTACTTAATTTGAGTCCTCATTACAAATCAGATAGCGGGTTTAAACCCGGTTTCTTGCAAGCGGTGGAGAAGCAACTAGCAATTTTACTTCCTGAAGCAGGCATAAAGGCAAAGCCACATATAGAGTCACGTATAAAGACGATGAAAAGTGACTAGGCTATTGTACATGATATGCTATCATGTAAGAATACAAGTGGGTTTGGCTGGGATTATAATAACGAAATGCTCGATGCTCCACAAGATGTTTGGAAAGCTTATTTACAGGTATTGTATAATCATTTTTTATTGTAGTTTTTTTTATAGTAATCGCTACGGGTTTTCACGGTTCGGTTTAAAACGGTGAGACCGCCAATTCAGTCATCGGCTTGGTTTTAAAGTTGGTTTTCAAAATTTTTTTGGTCGGTCTGTTTTTTTGAAAAATTTAAATTGTAACAGACGGTCTGGCCTTGACTCGAAACTGGTCGATAAAAACCGTACCGGGCCGTAAAAGTATTATATAGCTTATTAATCTATATACTTCATTTTAGGTGCATACCAACTAATAAAGAATCAATAAAGTGAATTCAGCTAAGCTGCTGACTTTGTTTTTAGACCACATAGTAGTTTGGTTATAGACGCTGGTTGATTCTATGAATACTGGTATGAAGTATAAGATAATATATTTTACCATATAGCATTATTAGCTTTGCTAAATTTTTTGGTTACAATGATTTTTGGTAGCTCATACCAAAAGAAACACAAGCAATTTGGGTGAACTAGAAACTTGAATTATTTTTTTTAAACGAGGGATGTTGTTGGTAAGGGTCACTCCATTATTATATTTTGATTTTGTTAATTCCGATCGTGTTGATGTGGCTTTTTAGGTGCACACAAACGCAAAAAGATGGAGAGGAAAGAAATTTCCTCATTACTGGGACTTGTGTAATGTATTTGGAAAGGATCGAGCAAATGGAAGAGATGCTCAAACAGCTGCCGATATTTTATCGGACATAAACAGAGAAGAACATGACACTGAAGATGGATTGGATGATATATATGTTGATCAGCAAATAAACAGCCCCTCATATGCAACTTCTAGAGAAGAAACAAGCACACAACGAAAGAGAAAAAGACGCAACAGTGATCCTCTAATGAATAGCTTGAAAGAGTCAGCAGAAATAATTGGTGCAGAGATTAGGGGGGCTACGGATACATTTAGTAGAGTTTTTGGAACAGAGAGCAATAGAGAGGAAATGCGAAACAATCTTTTCGAGGAAATGAATAAAGTTGCGGGTTTGTATATTCGTGATTGTGATAAAGATGTATGTAAGCTCGCACAGAACGAGACGTTGATGGTAGTCTTTTATAAAGTCAGTGAAGACCGTAAACTTGGATGGGTGAGGAACATGCTTGACGAATCTGAATAGCGTGATATAAGATGACTTTTGGATGATTTTTAATATTTTTTCGATGGATGATTTTGGATGATTTTAATTTTTTGTTAGTTGGATACTTTGGATGATCTTTATTTCTGTTAGTTGAAAACTTTTACATGATTTTAAATAGTTTTAGATGATTTTGAAATTTTATTACATAAAAAATATTCATTTTTATAATATAAATTTTAATTAGATAATGTTATAAAAATTGGTAAATTTTGGATCCATTCCATTCCATGTTAACCAAACAGGATAATGGAATGGTAATGACACATTCTATTCTGTTGTTCATTCAATTCCCATGCTCATTCCATACCTCCATCCATTCCATTACCTCTTAGAAGGTCCATGTTACAAAGAACCTTCCCATTTCTTTTATTCTTTTATTATTAATTAATATTATTTTAATCTTATTAATTAATATGTTTATTAATTACCATTTAGAATGTCCATGTTACAAAGAACCTTCCCATTTCTTTTATTCTTTTATTATTAATTAATATTATTTTAATCTTATTAATTAATATGTTTATTAATTACCATTTCTTTAAGTTGAATTTCTTTAAGTTGAGCATGTTTCCGATGACAAGTTTTTGTTTTATGCTATCATCTTTGATGTTTGTCAAATTTGTTATTGAATTAAACATCAATGTGTAAATAAGTCAAATCTGATTTTAGTTATCTAAACAGTGACGACTTTCATTTTGATTATTAATGGAATATCACACTAATAAAAAAGTTACTATGCATTCATGAACAATTGTCAGATTTTTATTTTAACTAAAATGTTGTAAGTTGTTATGAAACGACATAAATGGAATTTAGGAACATACTGTGTTACTTAATTAGGTATCGTCTTAGGCAATGGAATTAAAAGTTAGCGAAAATAACCAAATTGTTATTAGAGATTATTATGGGCTAACAGTTATAATTTAAGTTATAAGAATTCAACTTGCCTATGTATAAAGAGGGTGATGTGTGTGTGTGTTTTTTTATATATAATATTAACAGCATATTAGCCTTTGTATTATTTATTTTATATGATTGAACACACCGGCTATCTTGTGTTTATAGTAACTATCCTGTCATTAGATGTAGCTTCTTCATATTTCCTTACAATTAATTTTTTTCGTACACACACATGGGTGTGCGTTTTCATTTAATTGAAGGTGTGTTTGATTAAAATAAACTAAAGGTAATTAAAATATTGGGTGTCATAATCATTGCAAGATGATATGCACAACTTTTATTAATATTTGTATTAGGTTTATTAATAAGATATTCGACATAGTGTTCCCATGTTACATAATTATTGTGTTTGATTTATTAAGTAAATAAATAATAATATTTAAAATAAAAGGGTAAAGGGGGAGGTGTGTTCATGAACCTAAATGTGGTGGCCTCACATTTTTATTTTAGAATCTATTCCATAATCATATTGACGTAAGGGTGGATTAAGTCATTGTTTTCTAAACTTACAAGTCATGGGCTTTTTAATAATTCAAAAATAAAAACTTTGTATTTAAATAATCAACACAATTATTAATTTGACTGTCTTCTCTTACAATCAAATCTTGGGTGGCCCCCGTTTCTTATCTTCTTAATCAAATATTATTTATAACATGCTAAAGTAAGTTTAATTTCATTTTCATCTTATCATATTGATTAATCGGTCCTTTCAACCCGATATGAGAGGATCTAAAATCAACAGAGGTTGATGGACGCTCAAGTCGGATGATAGAAGAATACGTGAATCAAGCTTCACATGCATCATTGCGTATGCGATGTCATATACTAAAATAAAACAACCCAACTCAATTTTGTTCACTTACTTTTCATTCTTCTTAAAATATTTAGGAATCCAAAACTTATGTTTCAATATTGATTTTAGTTTACGGGGATGAGGTAAATATTCTTATTAAGTTGATATTTATATAGATTAGAGTTAGGGATTATATTATTTAATAACTAATTAATTTATTAATTAGTGGTGTGGGGTGGGTGGGTGGATTAGAGTGGAGGATCACATGGGAGGTGGGGAAGGGGCCTTCTAATCGTCCATTAATGTTGTTTTTAATTAATGTTAACGGCTTAACCGTCATGACTTTTTTTTTTATCTTGACACAACTCTCTATTTACCATCAACACTCACGTGATTTTTTCTATAATGATCATATACACTATAAGCTTCAATCAAGTTTGGTTTTATATGTACTAGGACTAAGTTTAAAGTCAACTTGAAGCTCATCTAATTAATAAACGAGTCCGAATAAGTTTCATACACTTAATTTAATAGTTTGTGAATCCAAATGAATCAATTCATTATATTTCTTTGGAACCGCGACCAATTAATTGTATAAGTATAAATGTATCCATGTAGCATAATATTACTATATAATATACTTTTTAATATATTTGATGACTTGTTAACAACTTGTCAAGCCAACACTAAAAGTTCTCAAACACAAGATGTAGGTTACCGATGATCATTTTAGTTATAATTTAATTTACTAATAAGACAACACTAATGTCCACTAGTCAACACTAATGTCCACTTCAAGAAGACTCGAACCCACGCGTTTTAAAGGAGAAAGCATATCTTAAGACACACTATGATTTTTTCATTTATATAATAAATGAAGTCATATAATAGTTTTGTACCCCGAACTTGATAAGTTATAGAGATTTTAAAAAGGGCTGCTTTTTTAAACGCCAGTGTAATACCATAACATGAAAAAACAGATGCTGACATATTAAACACACCATCTAATATAAAAATGTAAAAGTATTCATAATGGTGATATTATATATATAAACAATATATAGATATATAATTCAAGTCACAACTTACTCTAAATATATAAAAACCAATTATATACATACATACATACATACATACATACGTACACAACTACAACTCGCTGCTGCACTGACAATCCTATCTTTCTTCACACCGCTATTTGGCTGGCTGGCTTTACATCACACACACATATACAATTCAATTCACCTGTATATACATACATACATACATACATACGTACACAACAACAACTCGCTGCTGCTGTATATAGTTACTACCGTGAATGAATTGGTTGAAACAGCTGAATTTCGCTACGGAATCTGAATTCTCATCGATTTAAGAAGGTACGTGTTTGTTCCATTCCATCACTTTTAGTTTTTATACTATACTTTTTTGAATCGGATTCCTTCCTTCCTGACATATATATACATAATTGTTGTATACCTTTATAATTACAATTACGAAATTGGATTTGATGTATTGCAGGTATTAATCAGAATTACGTGGTGAATGCGCCTCTGAAGGTTCACAAAGAGGAGGCGCAACCGCAATCACAATCACAATCACGTCATGTACATGTAGTAGTAGATCTGGGGACCCGTCACAAAAATCAATCAATTACAATTACAATTACAATATTATTAACAAAATTCTGGTAATTAATTATTATTAGTTGGTTGTGAAAGTTGGCTTAATTAGTCTTCTGTAGATCGTGATGGAGCTTCCTCAGCCACGTCCTTATGGAACAACAACAACACAAGGTACATACATGATATACATACAGTAATTATTGTTTCTGTTAGCACGTGCACGTTAGCATACGTACACAGTTGATGAGGTGAGGGTGCACGTTAAGTAAGTAACTGAATTATTATTATTATTGTTCTTATATATATATATATATAAGAATTAAGATGTGTGTGTGATGTTGATGTGGTTAAATTTACATTTACAGGTAGGAAACCAACGCATGACTTTCTTTCACTTTATTCACCTGCTCACCAAGATCCATCTCCAACACCTCCAGGTAATTATTAATATTAATTATACAAACTATTAATAAGTAATAATAATATTATTAATATAATTATTTAATTGCTTAATCCTCTACTTTAAATATGTAGGGTTCTATGTTGGGATCTGAATTCTGATGTTTAAAAAAAGTCAAAACTAAATCATAAATTACATCATCTTAATTAATATTATGTTTCTTAATTATTATGTGAATAAAATTATTTTTGTCAATTTTTAACAGTAATAATTTTATTAAAGTTTTGTTAAAATAAAAGTAAAATTTTTTCAACCTTTTTAGAGATGCATAGCATTTTCTTGTTTATATGGTGATCTGTAATAAAGAATTTTAGAAATTAAAAAATTGTAATTAAAAGAGTTGGTAAAAGAAAGAAAAGGTAGAACAGAAAGTGGTAAAACATTTAAACTATCTTTCTTGGATTTAGTGATAAAACTTAAAATCATCTGAATACAGTGTACTAACAAAAATAGAAATGTATATATCATAATTACATTTAAACTATAAAACCTAATAATCAGTGTTGATCCATCTTTTAGATTTGGCATAAAAAACCAATCTATTCAAGTTAGAACATACAAAGATTGTTCTTTAGTTATATGAGATGGGTTAAATGTGATCATGAGTTCAACCCGAACTGTTTAGACTAAACTCAAAACATATGAATTTTGTGTTAGGTTCGTGTAGAGGTGTGCATAAAACCGAATTAACCAGTGAGACCAAACTGATATAAGTTATATAACCATGCCTAACCAAAAATCGATGGATCAGTTTTATGTTTTTTTTAACCAAAATTAGTGGGACAGTTTTGGTTATCGGTATTTCCATAACTGACAAAACCGCCCTAAACCGAGTTTTAATAAATCCAAGGTTAACCAAACCGACCCAATATGTGTAACTGATACGTTTAACTGAATTATGACTAAAACTCAAGTTATATAATATACATAACTATCAACAGGTGGCTGCTACCTTGAAACACATGACTTTTTGCAGCCGCTGGAACGGGTAGGTAAAAATGTGGCTAAAGAAGCAAACAAAGTGGACGAACCATCAATCGGGAAGTCACTCCCACCAGCTGGACCAACTGCAGTAGAACACATTCTTCCAGGCGGGATCGGTACATACAGTATCAGTCACATTTCTTGTATAAATCAAAGTCAAAGGATACCAAAGCCCGAAGGGGTGGTCACAGCTGCAGCACAATCTAGTGGCAGTGATAAGAATGATGAACATTCAAATTGCAGTTCTTATACTGGTGGTGGCTTTTCACTGTGGGAAGAATCTGCTGTGAAGAAGGGAAAGACAGGGAAGGAGAATATTGCTGGAAACCGACATGCGGTACGAGGTATGTTGTTACGCAGAGCGAAAGCAGAATAAACAGAGAAGAGTTTTCAAATAGTTTTTAAGCCAATAATAATGTTTTCTAAATGTTGTTAACAGAGGGGGTCATGAAGATGGGAGGAGTGCCGTGGATGACATCATCCATGGAGCGGCCATCACAGTCTTCATCCGCTCATAACCATCCAACCGCCACCATCAGTTCTCTGTCATCTTCTCGGTCTGTTCATTTTCTTTTCACATATGTTAATAAATATTCAATCTTGCTTATTAACAGTCTTGTAATATATTTTGCAGTCCATCATCAACCCAAAAGAATCCAAGTTTTGTTGATATGTTAAAGTCTGCTAAAAGTTGTCAAGAAGACGAGGATGATGAAGAACAAGAGTTTGTTATCAAGAAAGAACCATCCTCAAACTACAAAGGTATCGTTTGTTATCTCCTCAATTGCAAAATAATAACCAGATTCTCAAAAGTGTACAAATTTGTTTGTATAATGATAGGTGTTTTGTCTGTTAAAGTAGACACAACACACCATGATCAAAAGCCCAACACCCCGCGTTCTAAGCATTCTGCTACCGAGCAACGTAGAAGAAGCAAAATTAACGATAGGTACGTTCATATTAATGATTACAGTTTTTAAATGGTCAATGATTTTATGATTTTTTCTCATACTTGGCCAGATTTTCAACATTGAGAGAAATCATTCCTCATGGTGATCAAAAGAGAGATAAAGCATCATTTTTATTAGAGGTAATATACTATATAGTATATAGTATATATATATATGTTATAATTGTCTAACATTAGATTTATAAATTTTCTAGGTAATTGAGTACATTCAGTTTCTACAAGATAAGGTGCATAAGTTTGAGGATTCATGTCGGGGATGGAATAACGAGCCGCCTTCCATGATACCATGGGTAAATTCAAAACTTATAACTGGTCAACAAGATCCTTATCACAAACTTATTATTCACTTTGATTCCAACAGAACAATAACCAAAGACCAACAGAAGGTTTCATTGACCAACCACAAGTCCAGACCGGTCCGTCTGGACCAACATTGGTCCACAAGCGCGGTTCTGACTTGACTTCCCTTGAACAAGTTGGTCAACACGCGCGGTTGATCAACAAAGGATCTCCTTTCCCTTCACCCATGCAGCCGAACATGTATTCTCCCGGCTGTGGAAGCACCAGTGTCACCGCGCCTCCTTTGACACTGGCATCCGATACAGCGAATGCAGCGTCCCTGTTATGGCAGAGCAGATCATGCACAACCGATTGCACCACGGTTGCACGTGATAAGCTGAAAGATCAAGAACTAACAATTGAAAGTGGCACAATTAGCATCTCAACCATTTACTCTCAAGGGTAAGAATTTATTTGAACAGCCTTAGTTTTAAGCTAACAAATCCACCAAGGTTCATAGATTAACGGGCCAGCCCGTTAATTTGAGCTTGGGTGTTAAGGTTAGGAGTGTAAACGAGTTCGAGCTTGAATATATGCTCAAAACCAGTCGAGATCAAGCTGCTGGAAGTTAAACAAGCCGAGCTTTAGCCTAGACGAACTTGGGCTTGGCTTGGCTCGTTTACACCTCTAGTACTAAGAGTAGCTTTAGTTTGTTCGACTCATAACGTTTCAACATATTTGTGTGCAAACAGGTTATTGACTACGCTAACACAAGCACTACAAAACTCCGGTGTTGACTTGTCACAAGCCAACATTTCAGTACAGATTGACCTAGGAAAAAGAGCTAAGCCTAGTACACATGATTCACCAACCCCCATTCTCAAGGTACACATAGCCCTTGCAAAACAGGGTCGGGTTGGGTTGGGTAACATGCTAAACTGGGTTCGGGTCAAAACGGGTTCTAACCTAAATGGGCTCAAGTTGAAATTGGTAGTTGTTGTTTGAGTTTCAACCTTTTTACTTATAATTTGGTTCAGTACAGATTGACCTAGGAAAAAGAGCTAAGCCTAGTACACATGATTCACCAACCCCCATTCTCAAGGTACACATAGCCCTTGCAAAACAGGGTCGGGTTGGGTTGGGTAACATGCTGAACTGGGTTCGGGTCAAAACGGGTTCTAACCTAAATGGGCTCAAGTTGAAATTGGTAGTTGTTGTTTGAGTTTCAACCTTTTTACTTATAATTTGGTTGGCTTGAACTAAAAAAAATCGGCTTAAAAAGAAAACGGGTCAAAAGTGGGCGGAATCTTATTTTTAATGCATAAAATCTCATGATATTTTTGTAATCTTTTGTGTATTGTTTGCAAACAGTCGAACGGAGATGTAACGCTGACACGTTCAAGACTTGCAAGCACATGGGACGAGAAAAGCGATAAAGCATTGAAGAGGTTTAAAACAAGCCGAAACTAAACCGAAACGATTACTAGGACAAGTTTAAATCAAAATTTGGTATGGTAACTACTCATTTTTTCCAACTTTGACCTTATTGAGGATCATTCTTGTTTTTCATTTGTGTTCAAGATACATTGTACATTTATTTTTTTTCTTTTGGGGGTGGGGTGGGTAGGGGGGCCATTGCACAGAATATTCTGACAAATGTATTGATATTATTATTATTACTATTATTCATTGTTATATCTATAGGGAGGCTTCCAATAGATTTTTGAGAAGCCAAAATTATACCATGGAATGAAATTGAATCACTAGTTATTTATTGAAACACCCATTTGTTTGATGGATTATTTATGTCAATATTGTATGTTGTTTTATGATTTCTATCTTTTTATGTGGTGATGTGATATAGTTATATTAATCATCCTTTTATATGACATAAATTGTATGTACACTTACACTTATGTCTAAATTATAAATTAAATGTTTTATATATATACAACATGTGGAAAAAGGTGTGTATAATTTGGTTATTGTTTGTAGTGGATTGGTTAGAAAGTCCTTATTCCTAAACAACATTGATTAGCTACTTAACAACTACACAACACCCAATCAGAACTCAAAGAATCCCAACAAATAATGTTCAAGACTTTAATCTATTATGCAATGACTCCCTTTTACAAATAATTTATGAAAATGATGTTTCATATTTCTGTTTCCTTTCAATGTTTTTAAAAAAGCAAATTCAAATATTTATTTTTATTGATTCTTTAATACCTATTGTGTATATGGATTTTATCAAAACATTTTGTACTTAATATTAAACTGTTATTTAGTATATTTCATTTTTCATTTTTCATTTTGACAAATTTCTTTTAATTTGTGAGACTCGCCCTTTGAATGTTTAAGAGACTGTCTCTACCACTGGGCCACCACCGTAAGACTAGCAACTTGCTCAAAGGAATATTACATTTGCTTTGTACAAGTCAAATCCACATTAATACATATTTTCCCATTCATGAAATTGGACCATTTTAAATACCAAATTACAGAACATGCCTCCGGTTCATAACTTCAAGTTGACTTTCAATTTCACTAAAAATCACTCTTAAATACCCTTCCATGCAAAGGAATCTTATATTTGACTTTCAATAAAAAGTCAAATCCAGGAAAGTATAAACCCATAAAAAGTCAACTCTATATTACAACTATCATGTATTCACATAAAATGTATGTATACGCGCGAAAACTAATATATGCTCCAATATATAACGCTGCTATGTCGGGGTAGTTCCTATACATTAACTTGCATTATTAGCAATAATATACAACTAAGAAAAAACTAATTATAAACCCGCGAGCTCCAAGTCAAGATAGACCCGCGTGGTGCATCATTGACTCAAGGTAGACTAACCCTAATCTTCCGACTTTAGATCTAACTAACCTAATAAAATCTCATCAAAAAATGCTCAAAGGTTTAATCTTTACTGGCTATAAACATTCTTCTGGATTTGCATAAAAGTATTCTTCTTTCGGTTTATCTGAGATAACCACTCGTTGTTGTGGGTCCCCCATTCGGGCCGCATGTGCATCCTTTACAGCGCTTGAGAACTGCTGCCAACTCAGCGATCCACTCGTGAATTTGTCTATTAGTTCAACTAACAGCTTTCGGTTTAGTATTATTGTTTTCTTGAAACCCAAGAATCTGAAAAAGATTCAAACTTTATGAGTTGACATGATTAAATTATTTGTAAAAATGATGAAAGAACACGTTTTTGTACCTGCGGTGACCTTCTACGACTTTTGCCATGTTACCGTTGTATGTGGGGATAAAAATGTCACTTTCTAATGATACAAGATAGTCCAATGCTGCCATTTGGGATGAATGGTTTTGGAAAAGCGGAAGGTCATCTGATCCTAATAAAGTTTCTTTTCTTACCTGTAAGCGTGCCAGGGTTAAAATGGTAATTTTCTCACATTCAACACAAATTCACAACAAAACCAATTTTAGCATAAGTTTACTAACCAACTTCGGGAAAGCAGCTGCAAGACCCGCCATTCGCCTTTGACCGCCATATATATGTCACCCGCAGCAACATAAATTTGAATATCCCGATCAATATCAAGCGCCCTCAGTACAAGGGCGGTTTCCTCGGGAGTCAAAGGGCATAACCCTTCTTTCCTCTTCAATTCCGAATTTATAATCTTTTCTTTCCACCACGGGTACGCATATCTAACCATAAAAATCCAAACTTTACACACAAAACCGTATCACCAAATGTCAAAAACACAAGGTCAAACCTCATTCTAGTCAACTCTTCCACTTCATCAAGATTGCATCCTTGTGTGCATCCCGAAAATGCCAACATGTCCATTTCGTATCTTAAATGCAACACGAGAAATGGCCCGTGTTGTCTCAAACGTTGTACAATACGCCTACCTAAGTGTTCTATCTGAGGAGTAAATCGCAAAGCGTTGAAATTTACTCGACATCTGAGCTTTTGAAGGTCAAGAGGTTGACCGTTGTTGGCTAACCGAGCATCGGTTCTATTCAAATGAACGATTTTGTGTTTTTTAATTAAAGGAAGAATCTGCAAATGTTGAGAACAAAATCTTAACCATGAGGGTTTGTTTGGTAATCAGGTTTTGGGTGTGTATATCTAGCCCGTTTAATAAACGGGTCGTGTTCGGGTTGGTCTATTGTATCTACCTAATGAATTATTTCAAATAATAACTTATTGTATTTTCAAAGTGTAAATAAAAGATATTAAACAGAATAGAACCGTCAAATAATAATATAATCTTGTTGCAGTTTTGTGTGTAAAGATTGTACCTGGTTTTGATAATAAGAAATATGAGACCAACTAATGGGAGGCATAGTATGCACAAGTCCTAAATTCGCTCGCTTTTTAAGCCTGGGAGGAAGCTGTTTAAGTATACGAACTTCATCTCTCAAAGAAGTAATGAAATGGTTAACGTCGAATATGTCTTCAAAATCACTGTCATTTGAGTTTTAAGTCACAATTAAATTTAAATCATGAAACTTTATATGTGCACCAAATGATCACATGTCTTGCACACCTTGGATCGGCCCAGAAAGACGTTTTATCCAGCTCGGGAACTATAAGAGTAACATTCAAGAATCTTGCAATTGCAACCATATCACAAATCTACAAGATCAAGAAATAGTTCAAAGTTTACGCATTTTCTTTGTACCCATAAAAAATAATATATTTTTTGAATAAAGATATTATAGGCTTATTCAATACAGAACTAAGTTTAAGTAGAAAATTTAGAACTACAGTTTCTGCACAAACACTTGTTCCTATTGTTTTATATGTGATACATAAGATCGTTTCCTCTCGCCTATTCTATAATGATGGTTTTACGGTTCATTACTGAAAATTGGTTCTATATTGTATGCGCTCGTGTGTATATTAATAAATTATAAAAAAAACACTTACTGCAGCCCGCATTTGATTGAGTCCTCCATTTCATGATACCATTAGGTAACCATTGTTCTGGTAAACCCCTAAATTCCACATCACAAAATGTCATGTTAATATAAAAACTATAAAATTCAAGTATCACCCATAACAAGTATCTTGGTTTTAAAAAGCACGTATCTTGGTTTTAAAAAGAGTGTGCATCACGTATGTGAGGCCTTCAGTATTAAAAAATTAAAAAAAATATTTATAGATAGTATTTTAACTTGTTAACTTTTAAACACTAAAATATAAGATATTTTCATCATCTTTGGTCTGATTTGTTCAATCGCTGGTCTAATTTGTTTAAATACTCAGATTTCAATAACTCAGCCACATTAAAATTAGGGGTGTTCACCGGTTTGGATATCGGTTTATTCGGTTCAGATTAATCGATTTGAACTTTTTTTGGCCCTAACCAAAAACAGAACAGGCCCGAATTAGAAATGTGTCTAACTGAACCGAATTCAACCGAATAAACCAATCTATTTGGTTTGCTCAGCTCGGTTATCCAATTAAACCAGTTGCTGTTCGGTTTATTCGATTGAATTTGGTTTGGTAATTTGAATAAGCAAGATTTGTCTAACCGACAACCGAACCAAAAAAAAACTGAATTCACAATTCGGTTCGGTTTTTTCCAGTTACGGGTACAGTTCGGTTCTCGGGATGTTTCAGTTTTCGGTTTTTCGCACGCCCCTAATTACAATTGTCATCAAACCGCATAATGTAATGTGCATATTCTAAAACCAAGACAAGTATTAATATTTAATATCTATGATCCAATATTATCATTAAGAACACAATAATAAAATCATGACTTACTCTTTGGTGGAAGAACCTTATTAGTAGAATCAGCAGGCAAAAACTTGACATCTAAAGAATGAGAATCTTGATTGACTTTAGAAGGCCAACCTTTTAAAACCCTAGGACCCCATGTACCCCTTAATGTTATTAACTGAACCAAACATGTCCACAGTAACACCACTGCAGTTCCTCTTATTATCCAAACCTTCATTCTTGAAGACCTCACATTTATCTTCCATCCCATTATTAATCACTCAAACCCTAAATTATGATACGGGTACACCAAAACAGACACAAATGAAGGATCTTGATTATCTTAACTAAAATTTCAGTTTTCAAGAAAAGATGATAATGTGTTCAAGATCCAAGATTTATGTGAATCTTGATCCAACTAGAATTAAATTGCTCACTTACTTACCAAATTAAACAGCTTTTATAAGTCTTGATTATGAATCCTGATCAAGATTTCTTGCATATATACAATACCCTGTGACAGTGAATGACACAAAAGGGGTTTGATCTGAAATGGGTATTAATAAAATTTAAGGTTTGAGTGACATTAACTCTTAACTGCCACCAACAATGGGAAATTATGACATTTGGGTATTTGGGAATCAATTATTTTATTAAAAAAATGTTGATAAAAATGGTTGTTTTGGGCGACAGTTGTTTTTTTATTTTTATTTTTTGGGGTGGGGGTGTGTGTGGGGTGGGGGAGGGGAGGAGTAGGTGGGGGGTTTTGGTTTTTATTTATATACCGAAGAAACATAACCATACAAAATGTAAAGCTTAAAGGTATATTTGGCAAATAGCTTTTAAGAGTTTTAAGAGTTTTAAGCTAAAAGCTTTACAAAAACTCAAATTTATTAAAAAATTTTGTTTGGTTAGAGTAGCTTGAAGCTAAAAGATACAACTACTAGCGTTTAGAAAAAGCTACAAGCTTTTAGTATTTCAAATTATACAATTTTGGTACTTGAACTTTCAGAATCTTTTGTTAATTCATATAATAATTACATATTTAACTCATACTCAAAACCAACTACCCCTATGACTTTTTAAAACACTATAGCTTTTTCGCATATTAATATTTTTTTAAAAAAAATTGCATCATTAAAACAAATATTTTATTCTCTTTAATCTGAGTATTATATTGTTATACTTCTTTAGCTTTAAAAAATTAACGTATTATGTGAATATTGGTTAGGATCGACAACAAGTCGAGTCAGGCAAGCCCGGGTCGTGTGTAAGACCAAATTAGGGTTGGAACGAGTCGACGCAAAAATGGCTAATTTAGTTCGGTTCATGTTGGTACGGTTTTGAGTCGTAAGGGTCAAGTCAGAATAGGTTTCGGGTTTAAACGATGCATCGCGCGAGCACCCAACTAGTTTTATTAAAAGCTCCAGCTCCTCTACCAAACACCTAAATGTTTCTAAAAAGTTACAGCTAACAGCTACCAGCCACAACTTCTAGCCACCAGTTCCAGCTATCAACTAATAGCTTCCAGCTACAACTACCAGCTAGTTTTGTCAAACATACCTTAAGTGTGTTTTAATATATGTAACATAAAAAATTGAATAGGAATAGTAGAGACAAAGAGGGTGGTTGCACTGTTATATTATAAACCTTACTTCATATAGTTTTAAGCATGAAAAAATTACTTGTTTCCAACAATAATTTAAGGTATTATATATTTTCAAAATTATATTAAACAATATGAAAATCACAAAAAGCCATTAAATACTAGGGGTATTAAACGCGTCGGGTTAGTGGGTTAGCGTGTTGAGATTCTTCAACCCTAACTCAACTCATATATTTATTCGTGTCGGGTCGTGTCGACCCATTTAAATTTATGTCGTGTTCGGGTCGTGTCGACCCATTAAACAGTTAATTACTCTTATTTAAACTTGTTATTAATTTGTGATAAATCTAATTGTTTATATGTATATACCTCTCATTCATAATTAACAAACTTAAATTCAAATATTTAGCTCAAGATAAGAACAAACAACTAGCATAACCAGAGAATAGATAGTTAGACCTAATAATGTAAAACTGTTTGAAGTAAAAAGTAGATAAAATTAGTGTAAAAAGAAAAAAAAATACTTTTAAAAATTAATTGATATATAAAAATTAAAAATCTAAGTATTTAACTTTAAAATTTAAAACTTCTCATCTCTAAACTTCTCTAAAGTTGTTAAACATATTAACTTTTTAACAGGTCGGGTTCGGGTTAACCTATTTTTTAAATGTGTCAGATTTAGATTGACCGGTCTGTTTAAGAAAATGGGCTGTGTCAGCCGACCCAAAACCTATGCCTTTTTATGACGGTTTCGTGTTGGATTTCGGATCGTATCAAAAGTTGACACCCCTGTTAAATACTAACTCAGTTTCTAGATGATCTGTGTTTGTCATTAAAGAGTTTTTCTTATAGTAATAAAACAATATTAAAACTTAGTTGACTTTTTAAATTTTAACTATTAAAGTATTAAAACTTGGCTACTATTTTATAAATTTCTCTCTCTATAAAACACTAATATTATATATACAATTAATTATTTTAAATTTTAAGTTTAAGATATTTTAATAAAAACTAACCTTTCTATGGTAAATATTTCTTTGCAGTTGCACATTTGAAAGTGTTGTGATTAATGATAATTTTAATTTATATTACAAAAATGTATTATATTTTGATAAGCAATTTATACTTCATTACTACATATAGTATATAGAAAGTAATAAAATTTATGTATCTTCACATTTTAATAAAATTGTATTTACTTTTGTTAAATCCATTTAAGAAAAATATATTTTCAAGTCTTTTGTTAACCAATCAAAATGTCAAGAAAGCATGATATTAATTTTATTTGATAACATACATTTCAAAAAAATAAAAACCCAAAAAAAACCATGTTATTTCATTTAAGATTCAATTAAAATTTTAATGTATATATTTAAACATGTTGCTTTCTATAAACGTATCAATAATTTGTATTAGGAAACTAGTTTGAGTCCCGTGTATTACACGGGAAATTGATAAACATTTTAAAATTTGAGCATTAATCAAAATACAATCGACAACACAATTATCATATATTGTTAATAAAATTACAATTTATATTAAAATTATAGGAATTACTAAAGAAATATTGCGCAAATATTTACCAATAAGAAAAATTTACTTGTACAATACGTTTGCGGTTGTGTTGGTCAATATACCTAGTTCATCAATAATCAAAATTAGTCAATGTCTGCCTGTAAATATTGACAAAGCGATATAGATGTCCGTGTAAAACACGGGTTCTTTCAAGTACAAGCCAATCATATATAATAAAACAAGATTATGTATTAAATCTTAATCTTAAATATATATAAACGAAATCTTCTTAAATTCTCTCAAACCATCATATTGCTTTATTTATAAATGAAGGTTTATCATGCATTTAAACTGAATTCACGGGTATGGGTCTCACCAAACCCATATAGCTTTTTTAAACCGAGTTATAACATCTCATTTATTTGTAAAACCCTTTCATCATCAAATCCTAAGTATATTAATAACTTCCTTACAATAAATAAAATTAAAATCCAAAAAAATATACTAATATTAGAAATGAATAATATAAAACAATCCCGTATTACAGGGAAAAAAAGCTAGTTATATATATATGATAGTTAAGAAAAGAAGAACATGATTCTAGCCTTCCAAATAAACCAAAAGAATAAATTTAAATGGTTAGCATGTCGATAAACAAATTTATGATATTGTAGTCAATGTATATAATGAAAATTTTTAAAGAAGAAAGTATTTTAATTGACTTTTATTTTTATATACCTGAAAATACTAAAAAAATAATAATAAAGCAATGTTCCGACCACTTCAATCCCATTTGGCATGCTCTTTTTCTATAGCTAAATTGCTTCGTTTTATTACTTAAGGATAAACATGACGTTAAAATATAAAAAGAAAAAAAAAGAAATAAATAAACATTAACATACTTGCTTTATATATAAATAAGAATAAGACTATTTTGGGTTGGGTAATAACCCACAAGGGATCCAAATAACAAAATGGGTTTAAAAATGTGAGAATGGTTAAGAGAGTGACAAGTGACACATAGCAGTATTCTTTTATTAGAGTAGTAGATTAGCTGTATATATTTTATCACTAAAAGTTAATCTATCTGCCTACTCAACTAAAAGCTTCTAGGACCTAGCTAGAGGTGTCACATAAGATGACACATAAAATTATGGGTAAATTCCTAAAATAGTTCAAAATAGGAGAAAGAAACTTAAAGTAGGCCAAATTTCTAAAAATTACAAATAATAATCCAACCAAAACTCACGGTGTCGATAGTTTGGTTAGCCACTAATAATCTGATATGTGTAAAGAGTTTGACCCCACCCGCAAATTTATTAACTAAATCCATCGGTCCCGTGAGTTTTTGTAGCAAAACCGTCTTCGCGAAAACCATCTCCCCCGTAATGTTTAGTCATGTTTTCATTTCCTCTATGAGTTCTCCAAAAATGTCAAAAAATCGTGTTTTTTTAAATACATCTAACCAGATGAATTTTACGTGAAGAAATATTTTTAATTGATTTTTTAAATCATCATCGTTGTCGTCATGATGATAATGATAAAGAAATATTTTAATTGATTTTAATAAAATAATTAAAAAATTAAAGACGAAAAAGATAAGCGTGTCACTTGGCAAAATATTAGACCTAATATACGTGGTTTATCCATTATTTTTGTTTATTATAATAACAAATTTTTGGTTATAGTCTTGTCTGGTTTTCTAGACAAGGTTTTTAATAAGCTAGATAGCATCTTCAGGCTTATTAAATTAACAATCAAGGGAGGGGAAATGTTATAAATGTTTATGTAGTTAGCAATATTGTTATAAATATGGTTTATGACAATATTATGTTGCAATAACTTTCTAGCCCTATATTTTTTTTGAACGGCCAACGAATTTTTTAAATAGGTTACTGACGAGATTCATTATACCAGGAAACCCTCATCTAAGGCCAACACCCGTGAACATTCGCCCGAAAGCACGATAGTGTGGTGAGGTAGACCCGCTCAGTTCAAAGATCGCACTAGTGATCGTCTCCTATTCGCCTAGTCTCACATTATCGCGGTGTCGCCGAAACTAAAAGGTGGAGACAAGAATCAAACATGGGTCACTTGGAGCACTAGGTATCTCTCCCTCACCACTCCACCATATTAATAATTATCATCGGACCCAGTAAATTCTACCAATAACAAAACTATGATATGGTATGAGAAGGTAAGATATAGACAACCTTATCACTACCTTACAGAAATAGAGAGACTGCTTTTATTGAGACCCCTGAGACCAAGTTGGATAAATTAAAGTTAACTTTATTAATACTAACATTAATCCTGATTTCTAAATTGTTATTTCATCCTCAAATGACTACTAAGTCGAATCAAACTCAAGTTAATTGCATCCCTTAACGTGGGTGGGTTATCTTATTGTCCAACGTAATATAAGAAAACATATTCCACCAAAATATTATGTATTATTTTCTAAAATAAACAAAAGATTAAATTCAATTAAAAGGACTTGCGTGGATCAGAATGAATCTGCATTTGCCAAAATGTTTATTCTTCAGGTGAACGACGCAAATAGTTGAATTTGACTAGTTTTTCATTTTTCAAAAGGTTGAACAAATGTTTAAAATAGTAAAGTTAATAATTTATTCAGATAAATTTAGGGGTGCAAATGAGCCGAGCTGCTCGCGAGCTACTCGAGATCGGTTCGTTAAAAAGCTCGTTTGAGCCGAGCTTTATCGAGCCCGAGCCCGAGCTCAAGCCTAAAAGTAAGCTCGTTTAATAAACGAGCCCGAGCTTTACTTATCGAGCTCGAGCCGGCTCACGAGCCTAAACGAGCCTGCCATTTATATAATTTTTTAAAAATATATATTTAATAATTATTAATTAATAAATATAATGTTATGAAAAAATAAATAAAAATAACTAAATAATATATATTCTTTTATACATAAAATTATAATAGAAAAAAATATATAAAATAATTGTAATTATATAAAAAAATAATTGATAAATAATAAACGAGCCGAGCTCGAGCCGAGCTCGAGCTTCAAAATCCATTCACGAGCCGAGCTCGAGCTTTGAAAATAGAGCTGAAACGAGCCGAGCTCGAGCTCGAGCTCTGTGTAAGTTAAACGAGCCGAGCTCGAGCCTAGTCGAGCTCGGGCTCGGCTCGACTCGTTTGCACCCCTAGATAAATTAGATGAAATATTCTACCAACACCTTCTAAGTTGACACAAAAAGCCAAAATGGTCATGTAACCTACCTAGGCAAGGCTTTTTTAGGGTCGTTTTCAAGCATTTAATACCTCGGCCGATTTAAAATAAAAGGATTCGTATGCCTTAACAATAACAAAATATATAAGCTAACTTTTATAAACGATGATTAATGCTATAGCAATAAATATAACAAAAATATAATATGAATGTAACACCTAAATTTTTTAAACCCTAAAACTTAATAGTTATACAACTTATTAATACAAAATTTATTAAATAGACATAACTCATGAACGATTTCCAAATTCGAAAAAGAGACGATAAAATTAAAACCAAATTATATAATTCAACTGTTTAAAAAAATAGTATTCCCTTCCAATATGATGATCAAACTCATATAATATATGTACACAAATTTTTAAAAAATAACATCTATAAAATGCCGATACAAAATCTTCAATTTAACAATAAATAAACTAAGGGCGACCTGTCGGGTGCTATTGATTTGATATACCACAAAATCAAACTAATAAGTTTAACCCGAACGTTAAACTTACATGTTCTCCGCCTAATTTTGCGGGTCAACCGTGGAGCTCAAAAAAGGGTTTGAAAAGGTAAGATATTTGTAAACAGTGAAGAGCGGTTCAGTAAAATTTGGGGTATGTAGAACCGAAGATGGTTCAGTAAAATTTAATACTTCGGGTTCAAGAATCTTTGCTCGGGTCTGATTTCCGAGACTAGTTAAATGGGTATATTAAGGGGTCAACCTCTTTTGGTTATTTAAGGTGGTTTTTGTTTTATGGAAAAAAGCTTTGCGGGTCTCGATCAACTGTCCGCGTATACCACGTGCAGACATGAGCTTTTGCAAAGTGTTTGTTTTATCAAAGATGTTTCATTAAAAAAAACATTTGTGCGGGCTCTTCTTGGTGAAGATCTGACCCACCATTTTTTTACCTATTGTAACCTCATAAACCATCTGTCTCCTTCATAGACTGTCAACCCTAGCCACCACTCCTACTTCATCGATCAAAATTTAATATTCAAGGCATAAACCTATTGTACGTCCTGCTTCGCTACCTCTCGTCCTCACTGTTCTCCGCCACCGTCTGCCGTCTCATCCGAAGTTCGATGTTGACTGCAAAAGAAAATTTACAGCCTTCAAAATTTTCATTTGCTATAATTTTCTCGTGATGAGATTGAAATTTGTCATTAGGCTTTTGTGTATTTGAAAGTTGAAATTTATGTATATAGAATTTGAGAACTCATATTGAGAAGACATATGTTTGCTTTTTTGCTTGAGGAGATTGAATCATTATCCATTAATTTTAGTTTATTTTAGCAGTATGTAGAAATTAAAAAACAAACAAGCTACTTATTAGAGATTGCATATCTTTGGTTCATCTTTTCTTTTATAGAGGTCTACAGTAGGGATGAGATTGAGAGTGTACCGATACTGACCGGTTCTGGTCCTGAAAATCGTGAATTCTTGGTACCGGTACTGAAATATTCGGTTCAATACTGGTACGGGACCGACACGGTACATGTATTGAAGGTAAAAATTCGGGAAATACCGGTCCCATACCGGTACCGAAACTCAAAACTTTGGTACTGATTCGGTACCGGTACCAGTACCGAATTTGCTCATCCCTAGTCTACAGATATAGTCCGCAGACTGCAAACATATTATCTCTTAAAAACAAACAACACCTAAAACGAACGGTTAGTAAAAAGCAAAATTACCAAAAAAGACATCTTTGATCATTTTCAAGGTAATATATATATAATGAAAACCAATATGAGTTGAGAAAATCCGTAAAACCTTGTATAACATCATTTTTTTACATATGTAATATATGTTGTTACATTTAATATACAAAACAACAAAAATTTAAAAGAAAAATGTTTCGTAATTTTTTCACAATTCTTTTTACTTTTAAATATATTTTTCAGAAGGGAAAAAATGTAATTTTACTTTTACATCTTTATTAACTTTAATTGTGAACCAAATAATTCAAACTTTAATTTAAAATATATGGTTAAGAATGCGTCTCTAAAATTTTCTTAACTCAAATGATTGAAATTAACGAATATAAAGTAATACCCGTGCACAATCCGGAGAAAAGTGATACTGTAATAACAAACGGTATTTCATAAAACATTTGCACGTACGATTGCAGCCTGTCTAACTATTATATAATGATTTTCAAGATCTATCGGTAGATGGGATATATAGACTCTTTATCTTTACATTCATCTTTGAAAGAAAAAAATATAATATGATATGAAAGCACTAATGCTTAATATGCTGAAGCATCCATGGGGGCACGACTATCGTTGGTCGAGCTTGTTTCGGATTGCCATCACCTCCTGCCTGGTGTCCATCACTGAATTGTATATAGAGTTGGTTAATTAGTAAACATGCATTGTGTTTTTATATAGACAACGCCAAACATTCTAGTAAAGAGTCTTAAGTTAAAAATGGACATACATGTGGAATTAGAGACATATATGCAGTTTTTTCTTACAGGTTCGGAAAATTTCGAGGGATAGATGACTGATGTTTATCACTTAGATTTGGGTTATCTACGGGTTCGATGTTGAAATTTCTACGGGTTTAATGGTTTAATGGCTTAATGGCTTAATCATTCAATTTAGCAACTTTCAAACAACTGTCTCATGCATGAAGGTACAAAGGATATACATTCTAACATAGTCATAAGAGTAGAAAATCTGACCTTATGTGTCCATCAGAATGATGCGATGACAAGCTGTGACGATCCTGGTTCTCGACAGGTGCTTGTCGGGCTACTTCTTTCTCAACTTCCTTGACCTGCATAGTTTTTCAAGAAATGATAATACTGTTTTAAAAAGGATATTTAAATATTTTAGACATTTAAACAATAGCGAACGGATAACGCTTCTATTTGAATCCGAGTATACACGAATATCGTCAACAAACCTTCTTCGAAAGAACACTGTTTTCGTTCTTTAATTCTTTATCCTGTTGATTGATTTTTGTTAGCTATTGCAGTTCAAAATGAATAAAAAAATAGTGATTGTCATACCTTTTTCTCATGCACAGAAATTGATTCAAGCATTATCTGGTTCTGTAAACAATGGAAATTCGATTAGTCAAACACGTCGTACAAACGAAACGATTTTCTTAAATAACAATACTGTTATTATCATACCCGTCTCTGTCTAATATGTCTAAGACCCGTATCAAGTTGCTGCTCCAGATTTTGAAGCTCTTTCATACTCAAGGAATCAAGCTTTTCTCCCATAATATGCCTAAAACCAGGAACATATATATTGTCACTTTTAATGTCATAACTCAATATGTATAGCGTGTTCATAATGTCGGGTATCCAAGGCTTTGTTTGGTTCCGGTTTTAGTTGAAGTCAAAAATAGAAGTCGGGTGTGGGGCGGCCAGCTTTAAGTCCAACCCGTTTCTTGTTTACTAATTTACAAAACCTTAGTTTAGTCTCTATTTTTATCATTCCATGTACTTGTAATCGTTGTCACTTAATAAATAATACTTTTTATACAAATCAACGGATTATAAAAAAGAAAAGAAAAATACGACTCCGTCGGCCCACCCAACCCTGCTGTTTTGGTTTGTTGTTTTCAAATTAATCAAAGTTTATTGAAATCGGTCAAACCGGATGGATAACAATACTAGTTATGCATGCACCTAATTTGTAAAAACAATTATGATTTAAAAAATGAAGTGGAAGTATATAATCTTGAGATATATATATAATTTGCAAATAGTACCTTTGAGTTGTTTCCAAAACCTCCATTCTAGACTTGAGTTTGGCATGTTCAAAAGTCCAGCTTCCCTATAATATATTATGGCCGGGTGTTTAATTAAGGTCAGTTAATTTTTAATACAAATTTCGAAGTATCATATATCATGAATGAGATGCATATATATATATACATGTGGTTCTTGATAAGTTTGATCAGTAAGCTGCCTTTCTGAAATTGAGCATCTTGCGTACCTCTCAAGGATCCTGTCCATGCTGCAAATACCAGCAATTAATATAGTGTAAAGAATAAGAATAACTATACCGGACAATAGTTTTTTTTTTATTGCATAATAATATAATATGATGGACTCATATACGGTACGTATATCTCAATTTCAGATATGTTTGCTGCATAATTTATTATTATTATTATTACTACTTTTCTACCGGGTCCTCTAAATATATGTATATTTCTGTGTATTAAACAATAAGATACAGTACGTTAATCATAGTAATTCTTTTATTTCTATTCAGTAATACAACAAGTTGTGAACAAGTCACTAGTTAAAAATAACAAATAAGTGGTGATTAATTGAATTTATAACGTCGAATAAATAACACAAAGCTAAAGAACAATAAAAAAAAATCCGACTGGATAGGCCAAAAAGAAGCCATGAAACTTAACTGTCAGAAACAACTGTGGACCACAACAAGCCAAAATAGGTTTGAAACTTTGAACCGACCAAACACCAACCAAAAGAACAAGATTTTTGCAACTATGCGGCTCGTATAGCCCATATACGAGTCGTATAGACGTATATGACACTGCTCAAATAACCTATATGGTGTGGGAATAACCTATGCCTAATTTAAACATAACCAACATTTTGCTAACCAAAGAACAAGCAAAAGCCTATGGCCGGTTCGTTGACGTGCTCCCCTTTATAGCTAACCTTTTTGTTACACACACTAATACATCCTTTTTTTCTTGGTGTGTGTTTTCTTTTTGAATTGCGATGAGGCATGACACAAGCTCGTTATACCTTGAGTGCCTTTGATTACTAAGTTTTCAACAATGTTTGTATAAACATCATCATAGGCATCATCATCAATAATGTGTTAATCATATTTATTGATTGCCCTAAGGTCAAGCGTGTGCAACGATTCACATGTCAACTTAGTTCGCATGTGAACACATCTTTCATCAAATCATGGTTTTTGAAATTACAGAAGTCATGAGGTTGTACCAGTGGATAGTGTCGCCTACTTGGTGACGCGATCAACAACTGGTGGTGGGAGGATATTATATATGCTCCCATCGGAAATTGTCAAAGGAAGAGAGGGAGACAGATATGTGTGGCCATTTATTGATGAGAGAAGCGAGGGGGATTGTGTAAAATGATTTTTGAATTGATTTGAATAACCCATAAATAATAATCTCAAAGTTGTTTAAGGATAAACATGAATGTGAGTAATAATAAGTTAAAACTATGTGAAGGAACTGGTTGTTATTATTGATCGTACAATAAAATAACTTTATAACAACACGGTTAAGCAATTAAGTCATATATGGTTCAATGGAAGCATCATAGGGATCCGACACCGCTTAGGATTTAAAAAGATATAAATGTTGAAACATTAACCTTACTTGTCTTGTGTGTAATTTAGCTTTGAGAAAATCCTTAGTTTAGAGAGGTAGATTTGTAACATCTTAAATTTTAAGTTTATTATATATGGGATATTGGATTTAATAATTCAAGCTTTGTCCCATTGGCCAGAGCTAAGCCGGACTTTAATAATATACTACAACAATTCCAAATTTTAAACTATGGTCTGAAACGAGCTTTTGACTAATGGGGTTAAATTTCGTTAGTTTTTTATAACATGTAAAAAAAGTTTTTTTTAACAATAACAAAAATAAAACATACATACATACACCACTACGTGCACCAAGACTGCCAACCTCTACCACCGCTTTCACCACCATCACCGCAAGTGTAGCGCGCTTAGCCGGAGCTCCTCTGGTGTAAAACCGGCTGGTGGTGAAGCACCTCTTTGATCTAAGTCGCCAAGAACAACCGCCGCAACAACCCTCGCCAGCCCCACATGTAAATTAGACACATTAACTTGTCGCACAAATTTGAACCGTGTTTCAACAAAATTTGGTTTTTCTTCTCCAACATCGTCATCTCAGAATCAGGTTGTTGCGACGGTTGTTATTGGAAATTTAGACTAGAGTGGTTTCACCACCAACCAGATTTACCCCATAGGAGCTCCGACTAAGCCCGTCACACTTGTGGCAATGGTGGTGGTGGAGGCCGGTGGTGTATGTATGTATGTATGTATGTAGGTATGTATGTGTGTGTGTATTATTTAATACTATGCTTATTGTTTTATTGTTATTAAAAATTATATTTTCCATGTTAGTAGCCACGTCATAAAAAACTAACATAATCTAGCCACGTTAGTGAAAAGCTTGTTGTTAGCCAATAGTTTGAAACTTGGGAATATTATGGTATATTTTTAAAGTTTGGCTTGACGCCTATCAACTAGGAAAAGGTTGGATTAATAAAATTCCAATATTCCAATATTATTGTAGCTAGTTGGATCCGAAGATATGGCATTTAAAAATACTACGAGGTTTGATATCTAGATGAGGGAAGGAGTAACCATAAACATATCTTAACTGACTATTGAATCCCTCTTCGTTGAAGTTTCTCCCTTAAGGCCACGATCACACTCGATGACAATAACCTATTTCTCTAGACACGGAAAAGGAAATTGGTAATATAAGTATTAATGTATTATGGAAAATTGATGGCAACACAACATATAATTTATATTTAATGTGTCTAGTGTGTGAGAAGGGAGAACCTTATACGACAATTGAAAAGGAAAGTTAACCATGTTTTGGCACATTTTAGCTAAAAACTGTAATCGGCCAACATTAGTCCTAATCATGGCCAAAATCAGCATAATCAACTTTACAATAAGTCAAAAGAGCAGTCCTGAAGGTGTGACCCTGATAGTCAGGTTGAACATACTTTTTTTTTCTCAAAGTTCAAAATAGCAGTCCTGGAACCGTTCTCTACTTGTATTCATTAAAACAAATAATACACGCAGGCTAACTCTTTTTATTACCATTCATAATGATTTTAATAGATTTTCTGCGAATTCTTGTGTTTATAGTTGAGTTCTGATGTCAATAAATACTATATTCATTAATATTTTACAAAATTGAAAACTTGGAATGTAACGATGAACAAAGTGATGTTATATCAAAAAAGCAAAAAGTTGTGACACAAGAATTGTATTCATACTGACCAATGAAATAAATTTATTATTCTATAATTTTATTCATATAATTGGAAATATATATATAAAGATTTAATAAACATTATCTTTTACAAAAAAAATGAAAAGCAACAAAGATTGCGACACAAGAATGATGAGATACCATGTACGACTTGACCTAGTGTGTGTGTTTTCGTTCTTTCATTGGCTACTTTCCTTGTGGGCCCCTTTTCCAAATACCCAATTGGCCAGTTTATTCTCAAAAGTCATAAACCCTAAAATGGCGACCTTTAAAAATAAATTAAATAACATAAAATATATAAATAAAAATATAGTAAGATTATAACCCTGTGTATGTCGATCTAACATGAAATAAATCAATCAGTAGGTCCTATATCATGAACTCAGTTGCATGAATTCTGCTTAGTTTCTATTTTTAGAAAAACATGCCATAATTCCATAAATGATCATTCAGTTGCATGGACAATCATCAGATATTGCTATAGTTATCTATTATATTATATTAATGTATAACAATGATCTACAACCAAGATCACGTTAATTAAACTAAAGATCTGACATATTCACTTTAGTTTGCTTTTTAAATATTTTAATTAATTATCCGTGTAGAACACTGGTCTGAAGCTAGAAGCTAGTATTAATATTATAAAGAGAGATCAAGAGAGAGACGTACGAGGCATCGGTAGAATACTCGCGTAGCTTTCCTTTAGTAGAGAAGATGATGAGGGCGACATCGGCGTCACAAAGGACGGAGATTTCATGAGCTTTTTTCAACAATCCTGATCTCCGCTTAGAGAAAGTCACTTGTCGATTGATTTTATTCTCGATCCTCTTCAATGTCACCTTTCCCCTCCCCATCAGAAATCACAGACAGAAATGATGTGGTTTATAGAGGAAGGAAGGAACACTATATATTCTTTTCTTGGTTTGAAGTCAGAGAGAGATATTTTCCAAGATCCTTCCTGTGTATTACTTTGCAAATTACTATCATTTTCAAAATAAACCTACAAAAAGTAAATACAAAACAATACAATTAATACTTTTTTTATGGCAAACATATATTTGGAAATACAAACAAGCATAAGCAGCTAGCTAGCCAAAAGCTATATATACAAATGGCTTAAAAGTTACAAAAGTAAATTTGAGAAGTTAACTCCAAACTAGAAATACCCAAAAAAGGTGTATATAGAACTATTTCTTGTTTTTGGGTTAAAACCGCGTACGTTCCAATGTCGCCTCAGTCATGATATTATCGTACGGTTGACAAAAGAAATCCAAGTCTGAAGAGGTAGGTCTCAGCAGAGCCCAGTTGGACCCGCAAGACTCACCTCAAAGAGGGATGTCTGTGCAGTTGAACCCGCAATACTCACCTTCAACAGGGACGTCTGCGCTAAGGCTAAACTCGCAACCCCTTGAAGAGGGACGTCTGCGTAGAAACCAACTGGGCCCGCAGGACCCACCATGCTCAGAGACGTGACGTCCTTACGCGCAGTACGCAAGCTGTTCCCGCAGGAAAAGCCTCCCAATGGTGAAGTACGCCGCCTGTTCCCGCAGCTGCGGATACAAGCCATCAGGGAAGGCTACCTGCGCAGCAAAGCTACACGCACAAGGCACTTTACTCTTAAATAATTCAGTAATGTCACCTGAAGAAGGAGTGAGCAAGCCGGGAACACTCCCGCACAAAGCCGGGAGAACTCCCGCCCAAATGAGCCAGTCCGTACGATACTGGAGGATCTTTTGTACTGTACCTGACGAGGTATGGACAAAAGATCTGACCAAGGATACGACAGCTCACTGACAACAGTATGACGAGCAGCACGCTCTTGTACTGTATGTCACAGCCGCTGCCTACTCACCAACCTGTCGGAGGACGTGCATGGCCTGCAGTTGGTGGAACAGGAATAGTACACAGCCGGCCTGGTCACAATCAGCCGCTGCCTACCCACCAACCATCAGCATGGCATGTGCGTAGCCCACAGTTGGCAGAACAGGAACACTATTCAGCCGGCTGTACCTTCTTGGAAACCTACCTTCGGCTATAAATACTCCAACACCTTGGAATGGTATTATCTTATCTCATATCTCATATCTTGATATATTACCTGATATCTGCTCTAGTAACTCTCTTAATATACACTTATATTCAAGAGCAATCTAGTCTGATTCTCACGCCGGAGGGTGGTCACAAGGAGGTACCCCCCTTCTCAGTGACGAGCTCACGGTGTCTGTTTTGCAGGTTATCAGAAGAACCATCTTCGCCGGATCTAACCCCTCGTGGGAAACATCTATTTAACCCCCATATTATCCGTAATCTGCCCGGGGTCGATTAGTGTTTCTTCATTGGCGCCATCCGTGGGACAAAACCTAGAACTTAATTCTTTTTCAGTTCTCAAAACTTCTGGAAAGATGGTTAAAGTTACTCTGGTCCCAAAACCAACGAGTGACCAAGAAACTCCGGTAACCACAACCCCAGCTACTGGGGGGAATACCGGCGACTACACAGTTTTTACGAACACTACCCCGGTTACCCAAGCCGGGGCAAGTGCAGTAAATAATCTTTCACTGGGATTCACCGATACCCAGTTAGAGAGACAACGAACGAGGCTCCCCCGCCAAACACTCGATGAAGTTAAAGCGTGGGCGGAAGCACGTCAAAAAGAATTCCAAGCTGAGTTGGATGAACGCTTACGTTCACTCCAACAGGCTGATGAATTCGGAGAGTACTTGGACGATGATTCGGAGGAATCCGATACTGACGCAAACCCTCGTCAGAGGGCGAAAGGGAAGCGTAAGGAAACGGACTCCCAACCGAGAAGGCATTTTGGAGAAACCTTCAAACCAAAAAACGCGGGTGGAAACCCACGTGACTTCTCCTAAACATTTAGACCAACTGCTGCAAATGAGGGAACGTCCAAATTTGCAAGAGACATTGCGGAAGCAATCGCCCCGAAAAGTGCCAAACAGATGTCCAACATCGGCACTTACGATGGTATATCTGATCCAGACGATCATTTGAACAGATTCATAGCGGGGGAAACCGTCAGTAGTTGGACGGAACCTACGTGGTGTTACATGTTCCAAATGGCGCTTGTTGGGGCAACTAGAGCGTGGTTCGATCGTCTACCGGTCCACCACATCTACGATTGGGCAGACTTCCAACAAAAGTTCAGCCAACACTTCAGCCAACAAAGAAAGTATACCGAAGAGCAATGGACAATCCTCAACTGCATCCGAGAGAAGATGAGTCTTTACTAGACTTCATCACGCGCTTCAATTCAAAGAAGCTAAGTCTGGGCACTATTAGCGAAGATCTTGTTCGCGCTGCTTTCATCCAGGGCGCGAAAGACCCAGAGCTCATCCGCACCTTAACGGGTAAAGATGGCATGCCGTCCACATGGGATGCCATCATGACAGCAGCTAAACGCTTTGCGGAAACGGAGAAGCAACTGGGTAGAGATCTCCCCCAGAGCACAAACCTCTACACCCAGAAAAAAAGAGAAGACAACGTTCTTACCGCCCGACTAAACAAAAAGCGGAAGCTAGGCATTTGGCAGTCAAGGGTAAACTTTGACACCTCATCCGGCTTGCAACATCGGTTAGGCGGAAGGGATAACGTACAGTCGAACCAGAACTCCAGATGGACGCCACTCACCAAAAGCGTCACCGAGATATTCGCCACTGAGAAGCTCCCATGGCCAAAGGCTCCAATAATCCGACATCGTCACAATGCTGATCAGAGCAAATACTGTGACTTTCACAGGACAAAAGGCCACAACACTGAAGAATGCACAGACGTGAAGGACATCGTCAAAGCATTTGTCAGAGATGGGACGCTCGCGCACCTCTTGGCGTAAGGAACGCTGAGCATGCTAATGCGTGTAGAACCCCAGTTGGGGAAAACACGAATAAAACTGCAGCTTCAATGTCGGAGACTACATACTGCGTAAACAACGAGATTCCGAACAAAGTGCATATCGGCTCGAAAGGCTCGATGACACTCCCAAGAACATGGAAGGGAGCTCAATTACACAGTCTGCATGTAGATAAATTCCAAACTTGTAAAAGAAAAGGCCCAGAGCCACTTCTAATGGAAATGATTCTCCTTATCACATTGACGCTGATGGTCTTACATTTATACTTATGAACTTTCCACACTGATATGCCGGTCTTCACCCCATACATAAGTGGGGAAGTAAGTCGTTGCGTGTGGAAGGCGGCAAAACCCGCATAAACACAAAAAACGGCAAACCTTCACGCAGGTCAGTCATAGGTAAAGTTTGGTCATCCCACTAAATGAAAGTGACGGTCTTACCCGCACAAATCATGATAGAGGAAACCGAACTAACCTATTGACAACCGCGCGTCGAACGGTTAACTTATTCTAAACACTTAGAAAATTTCTAACGAAAAGATGAGGAAAACCTTCACGCAGGTCAGTTATAGGTAAAGTTTGGCGATCCCACTAAATGAAAGTGCCGGTCCTAACCGCACAAATCATGATAGAGGAAACCGAACTAGCCTATTGACAACCGCGCGTCGAACGGTTAACTTATTCTATACACTTAGAAAATTTCTAACGAAAAGATGAGGAAAACCTTCACGCAGGTCAGCCATAGGTAAAGTTTGGCGATCCCACTAAATGAATGTGCCGGTCCTAACCGCACAAATCACGATAGAGGAAACCGAACTAACCTGTTGATAACCGCGCGTCGAACGGTTAACTTATTCTAAACACTTAGAAAATTTCTAACGAAAAGATGAGGAAAACCTCCACGCAGGTGAGATATAGGTAAAGTTTAGCCGTCCTACTAAGTGCAAGTGACGGTCTTACCCGCACAATCACAAAGGAGGAAGCAAAACTTCAACCTATTATCTACCACGTTCAAAGGTTAACTCATTCTAAACACTTAGAAAATTTCTAACGAAAAGATGAGGAAAACCTCCACGCAGGTGAGATATAGGTAAAGTTTAGCCATCCTAAGTGCAACTGACGGTCTTACCCGCACAATCACGAAGGAGGAAGCAAAACTTCAACCTATTATCTACCACGTTCAAAGGTTAACTTATTCAGAACACTTGGAAAGTTGCTAATTTAAACTAAAGTATGCATGAGCAAGTCATATAACGTTTATAAAGCAAGTCATCCACTGAAAGAAGCGGGCCTACCCGCACAAAGATTTATATTTCATAATAATTCAAGTATTACAAGAATGGCCGGGTAACTACCCGCCTACATGAATATAAATCTATACAATGTAAACCTATCCTAACAGTGGGAAGGGATCTTAAGGTTCAAGCTTCATGACCACTCCCTCCAAACCCACTTGTACCCGCACAATCAGTTGGCTGTGGCGGTTCAAGGAAGGTCTTTAGAATGGTTAGCCCATCATCAGCAGCAGCAACTTCGTTCACCTTCTCCACCACCGGATGCGGGAAGGCGGCATACTGGTTCACTGCTTGGTCATATACAGCTTCAGTATCCACATCATATAAAGAGAAGTTGGAAGGCGGGATGCCTTTCTCAACGAACCCTAGACCAAGCAGGAAGCCGGCCTTTTCCCCATCCTCATGAGAAGCGTTGAGGGCTGCGCTCATGGCATCGTCGTATGATGTGTCCGTGAAGACTCGATGCACAACCTACAAGAAAAAATACAAGTATCAAAACCTTTTCTATGTACAAAGAAAAGCGTAAAGATATTATGAAATTACGCATACCTGAGACAACGCTTCTCGAAGAAGCCATTCCTTGGCAACCAGAGCCTCCTGGAGGGCAGCTTGAGCTTGGTTACGGGCGCGTTCGGCTTCACTTTTGTTAAGGTTGGCGAGCAACACTTCCTTAGCAGCAGCCTCTTCAACGCCCTTTAGCTTCCGCTCAGTGTGGTCAAGCACGCCCCTCTGTCCAAGATCTCTTGTAGCTTCTTGGCGTCTTCCATAGCCAAGGCATCATGAGCCTGCTGAAGCCTCTCTAGCTTGGCTTTAAGCTCCTCATTCTCAATGCGTAGAGGCTCAGCAACAACTTCAGCCTTGGTGGCCCTCTCAGTTGCGTTCCGTGCAGTTTCCTTAGCCAGCCGAAGCTGTTCGTTAACAGCTTGGGCAGCCTTGGAACGGGCCTCGAGACGGGCCTGAACTTCAACTTCAAGGGCTTGGAAGGCCTTCTCCTTTTCCGCAGCCACTGCGGCAAGCCTCTTGTTCTCCTCCCGGATGGCCCGCGCCTGAGCCACTTCCAGGCTACGCGCCGTCTTTAACTTGTCGTTTTCACGACATAGTAACTCGACGCGCGGCTGCATCCGGGCAAGGAGAATCCGCAATTCATTCGACAGCCTACCCTCCTGGTAGCTGGACATGGCTTCCCCCAGCGCACCAGCGGGGGCGGCGTGGCGCGCCCATTCGACGCATTCTACAGGCGTCCGAAGGGTTGTTCCTCCGCGGATGTTCCATCGTGGAACATACACTTCATTGGAATCCGACACTGCAAAAGCAAAAGGCAGTTAGGAAAAGATGATATATAAAAAACATATATAAAATAAAATAATAAAAAGGCCAAAATAACCCTACGCACCTGTAGGGTTGACAACAGGCCTGTAGCCGCCAAACCCATCACCCGAACCTAACGGATATCCATCCAAGAGGTCAGGCAGATGGGAAGGAGGCAGAGATTGGCTTGACGCCCCAACACCGGACATACCTGAAGGACCGGCTGTAGTCGCCGGCGCCGGAGGAGGCATAGCGGAGGCCGCCGTGGTAGAAACCAGCGGAGGTGAACTCACAACCGCGGCCGCGGCTGTGGAAGAATCCACAGAAATACTCACTGCCGGCTCAGTGAAAGAATCAGTGAATATGGCACTGACAGCCGGCGGGGACGTCGTCACAGTTGGAACAGTTGGCTCAACCGGGTGAGCAACTAAACCAACTGAAGCAGGCGCAGTCGCCTGGGTCATCGCCTCAGGTAGGTTGACCAAACCTACCTTCATGGGTCCAGAACTGCTACCTCCCGCTCCACCCTGGAATGCGGTAGCATCCACGCCTGCACAAAGAAGATATAAGTATAATGGTGGAAAGCTATGCAGTAAAAGTAAAGGAAGATTATACTTACGGGTTTTCTTGAGCCTAAAGGTGCGAACAGGCGGGGACGAACCCGATGGAGCCGGCCTCTTCTTACCGGTCACCGTCGTCGTCCTGGGCTGCTCGGAGGTGACAGTCGTCTCAGCCTCCGGAGCAGTGGTCTCAACACCACCTGGGTTCCCCGCCGCCTCCTCGCTCTCGGTCTCCGAGTTTGACCGGTTCCCCTGATCGGCGGTGGAGGCAACCTTCGCCTTGCCCTTTCCGCCAGCAGCCTTCTTCTTCCGCGTGAAGAAAGGACCGTCTGCGGATTCCTCATCAGAAGATGACAGAATTAGAGGAATTCCAGCAGAGGTTTCAGCATTGAGAGTTCGAGGGTTGAATAACTCATTACCTGGCCGCGTGGCGCTCAGAATCGGGTGGCCTGGCGGGTAGACCTCCACAAACCGATCCCTCGTTTGATCCAGGATGGGCAACTCGTTCTCATCAAGAGCACGAGTACCCATCCGAGCGGGACCATCAGCCTCCCGCGGATGCAAGAGCGACTGCAAGTCATTCCCCTCTGAAATAAAAAAAGAAACAGTTAGAAGAAAAACCTATATCAACAAAGAAGACAGAGCATACCGTAAGGGACAGAGTTCAAACCGTATTCGAGGACGATGGGAATCTGTGACGCCTCCTTCCACACCCGGCTCATCCCGAGCATCACCATCCTGGACTCCGCAAAGCGGTACACCGGAGTCTGGATCCGGGAGATCTTGGCGAACCACTCCGCCTCCTGGTGGTTGAGGGCGTGAAGGGCGGGGAGTGCTCTCCCATTCTTAAACGTCATCGTAAGAGGGATGACGCGAGCAGAGATATAAAAAACTCCCGCTTCCACGACCGAAGACTGCGCTCGGTAGCGCAGATCTTCAAACCCTTGATCCGATTGACCAAGGTGTACCACCCCTGGATGCACCTCCAGGAGTAGAAGGTCATCAACCGATCAACGTGGGGCTCCACGCCCAGAATGAGGCACACCCACTCAAAGTGGCGGATCTTGGCGATCGCCATCGGGTGTACCTCCGTCAGATGCACACCGTGCCTCTCCGAGACACGGTATACAAACTTCGTCAATGGGAACCTGAGATTCCCATAGACGAAGAATGCGGCGTACACCCCTATCTTGCCCTTGGGGGCATCGTACACCGTCTGGTGTGGTTCCGGAAACTCAGGCTCGAACGGCTCGAGCATAAACTTCCGGATGACGTACTGATAGAGGTCGGCCGGAAGAGCACACTGGCACTCGCCAGCAGTACTCTTGTCATCCTTGTCCGACGTGGACGAAGGATTCTCGGCGTACACGTCAGACTCCTCGGCAGTAGCCTGAACATCATAGGAAGAAGACATTCTGGAAGGATGAAAGGCAACGATTTCAGAAAGAATATTCGCCGGAAATCGCTTAGAAGGAGAAGATAGAAGTGAAGGTGTGGATTACAAAGGACCCTCTCCCCCTTTATATACTCATCGCAATGAATGCGATGAATTTAATGCGGAGGAGAGAGAAAATAGCTGGTGCAATGAAACTATGACACGTGGAAAAAGCAAGCTGGCAACAGCTGTTGACGGGACGCGCGCCGTAAAATCCGCTCCCACGCGCCCAAAAAATCGCGCCCACGCGCTTGAAAAAGCATCTGGAATGACCATGTACTGTCACGTCGCCATAACTTCCTCCACGTCCTGAAACTGTCAGAAGAAACCGTCGGACTACTCAACCGTCCCTTCAACAGTTTGGACTGTTCTTATCCTTTCACCAACTCTTCGAATTTCAAAAGATTCAAAAAGATTCAAAAGTAAGCGGGAATATACCCCTTACCTTGGCAACCAAGTAACTATAAGACAGGTGCGAGTACAGTGTTAAGGCAAAACCCTTCACATACTTAGCACCTGCAGGGAATTGAAGCCAAGAATACATCGGAAACCAAGTAACCATAAGACGGGTGCGAGTACAGTGTCAAGGCAAAACCCTTCACATACTTAGCACCCGCAGGTAATTGAAGCCAGGAATACCTTGGAAGTAAAGTAACTATAAGACGAGTGCGGGTACAGTGTCAAGGCGAAAACCTTCACATACCTAGCACTCTGCAGGAATTGAAACCAAGAAGGATCTTCTGGGCCGTGCTTGCGGAAACGGGAATAACATCCCCGCATAGCGGGAACGTCGAGAACTAGATTGTTTGAACCTCCAAGATGGAATTGGTTGTTTAAACATAATTGATCACTATGTTCAAAACTACCAACACTCATGGAGAATCAACACAAGTGGAACTCAACGCTCCTGACTTGCGAGGAGGTTACAGACCTACCCGCATCACACCCAAAGATCAAGCAGAAAAGTCGGGAATTTCTGCACGTGAAATTAGGACTTCCGCGGGAAGAATCCCCATGGAAAACCTTAAAACTAAACCCTTTTCAAAACCCTTTGCTTAAGTCCAAAAGTTCACCTCACTTATTAACAATTCATGAGAAGAACATTGGACTGGGGGGACTTGAAGAGGTAGGTCCCAGCAGAGCCCAGTTGGACCCGCAAGACTCACCTCAAAGAGGGATGTCTGCGCAGTTGAACCCGCAAGACTCACCTTCAACAGGGACGTCTGCGCTAAGGCTAAACTCGCAACCCCTTGAAGAGGGACGTATGCGTAGAAACCAACTGGGCCCGCAGGACCCACCATGCTCAGAGACGTGACGTCCTTACGCGCAGTACGCAAGCTGTTCCCGCAGGAAAAGCCTCCCAATGGTGAAGTACGCCGCCTGTTCCCGCAGCTGCGGATACAAGCCATCAGGGAAGGCTACCTGCGCAGCAAAGCTACACGCACAAGGCACTTTACTCTTAAATAATTCAGTAATGTCACCTGAATAAGGAGTGAGCAAGCCGGGAACACTCCCGCACAAAGCCGGGAGAACTCCCGCCCAAATGAGCCAGTCCGTACGATACTGGAGGATCTTTTGTACTGTACCTGACGAGGTATGGAAAAAAGATCTGACCAAGGATACGACAGCTCACTGACAACAGTATGACGAGCATCACGCTCTTGTACTGTATGTCACTATTAGCCGCTGCCTACTCACCAACCTGTCGGAGGACGTGCATGGCCTGCAGTTGGTGGAACAGGAATAGTACACAGCCGGCCTGGTCACAATCAGCCGCTGCCTACCCACCAACCATCAGCATGGCATGTGCGTAGCCCACAGTTGGCAGAACAGGAACACTATTCAGCCGGCTGTACCTTCTTGGAAACCTACCTTCGGCTATAAATACTCCAACACCTTGGAATGGTATCATCTTATCTCATATCTCATATCTTGATATATTACCTGATATCTGCTCTAGTAACTCTCTTAATATACACTTATATTCAAGAGCAATCTAGTCTGATTCTCACGCCGGAGGGTGGTCACAAGGAGGTACCCCCCCGCTTCTCAGTGACGAGCTCACGGTGTCTGTTTTGCAGGTTATCAGAAGAACCATCTTCGCCGGATCTAACCCCTCGTGGGAAACATCTATTTAACCCCCAGATTATCCGTAATCTGCCCGGGGTCGATTAGTGTTTCTTCAAAGTCCATTTTCCTTTTTGGTACTAACAATGCCCAATATTGTCCTTTCAAAACGAGTTGCGTAAGCCTTTGAAGCTAATGTTTAGGTTCGTTTATACGATTAAGTGATAAACTCGCTTTCCATTTTCAGAACGACACACACCATTTCCTGTGGGGCCTAAAAACATTCCACAACTTTAAATGGGGAAGTCCTTTCTTATACGCGTAAAGAAGTGTTTATGTCCTTCCCGTCTTCACAGCTCCTTCGACCCACCAACCTTTTGTCTTTGATACCGTTGATCGAATTTGTTTATTTTTTTGTTGTTGTTGTTGTTGTTGTTGTAAATCTTTCCATTTTGAAGTAATTTGATAGACGGTATGATGGGTTAAAACAAGTTGAGGGATGAAGTGATCAATGATACCTCCCCAAAACGAGTTGTGTTATTGTTATATATAACTAAATAAGTAAATATCAATATAAATAAAAGAAACTATACCGTTTTAGATAATAACTTTTTCAAAAAATTGCTATTTATTAATTAAAAAAATTGATATTATTTTTTAATATTATAAAAATATGAATTATTCTTTACTTTTTATGTCAAAGTTTGCCCACGTAGTTCGACTAGATATGATTCCGGCTCAGGTTAACCACATTTGATCGATTATTAGTAAATAAGCAGAGTTAAACAAAAATCCTCTCATCATCATACCTTGTAACGAGTGCTTAAAAAATACTCATCCTTATAGACCTATTTTTGAAACATTAATATAACTAAGGCTCTATATCGTGAGTGATAGGTGGTGAGATAGTTATAAAGGTGTGTAAATGGACTACCCAATCCTTGTTCACGCCTAGTCCTTGACTCTTTAGTGGGTCACGTTTTTAAATTTTATTTCTTAATTTTTCATTTTATAATGTTACACTACTATACATAATATACAATTTCAACTACTTGATTTTTAATAATTTCAGTTATGGTTTTCGTTCGTTGACATTCATTTAAAAAATAAAACGGAGTATGCCGCTATTTTTAGTTTATTTTGTATGTTTTGATGTAACTTTTTTTTAAAAAAAACAGAGTGGCTATTAAAATCTATTTTTTTATATCGTAGGCATAGGGAGGGACGCTACCTTTGCGGTATCAGTGTTCACTTTTATGGTTTTCTACGAACCAAATCGGTAACGACCAATCCATGTTGCATGACCACGCTCCCACTACAAAACACAACACGGGGTAATGAGTTTTGCCTGACCTATCTAAGGTCCAAACCAAGGCCACAACTGACAAACCCCCCTTTGCATTCATCATCTATCAGGGCAACAATTGTGGGTTCTGCCCATCAATGCAACAACCAAATGCCCACACCTGCATTGCAGCTTGCATCACCGAGTAAAATCCTGGGTATGAATGATTGTAGAATCGACTCCATAGACAGATTCAGTGAAATGGCGACCCCAAGCAACACCAAATCCCCATGTTCAACAACCGCCATCATGAGAGATTGCCTATCTTGATCCCGACTCCTAGCGATACTGGAAGAGATATCATCCCACCTTTTGTGCGAGTATACAACCTTCTTCGTCGTTGTCATTTGGCCTTCAATCTCAGGCACAAACCAGACAGGCTTTGTTAGCCGTCAAATTGCATGAATGGCAAACCATAAGATGTCCAAATAAATTAATATATCAACATCAAAATAAGGAAATGGAACATAAAAAATGAATGCTTCTTTACTATCATCTCTAAGAAGCTATAACCAAATAAGTTTTTTTTAGTAAAGATTCAAATTGATAAAAACAAAATGAGTTCAAAGTCAATTTGAATGTTTATTAGTTTTATTTTATTTATTTTTATTTACTTTTTTTTATTCTTTATTGTTTATCTTATTTACCATATCCGATTTCATAAATTTGAAACAAAAAGTAAAATTTACAAAAAAATTAAAATGTCTATTTTAGATTAGGATGCACTTTCAATAGGAAACTTAAACCTAGAGCATCTAGATACATGCCTAAATTAGATTCTTTATGGTTATTATCTCTATTACAATTTGAATTGGGAGAGAAATTTTAACTTAAATGATTTTGAGATGGTTAAAGCTTGAAAATTTTAAGATTTTGAGATTTATAGAGTCGGAAAATCGTGCATAAACCACCATGACTTGATATTCCAACACTAAAAAGTTTATAAAACACCATGTTGGAGTCTAAACATGTGCACGAACCACCGCGACTTTTTCATGTTTTAGACTCAAATAAAAATAATAACACAATAAATCGAAATACAAAGTCATGTCAAAACACTAGTCCACGAACCATCGTAGTTCAATTGTTTTAACACCGAAAATTTGGATGGCGACCGGAACGCTCGCATTTGACTACTTAAAGAATTGACATATATAACATGATTTGTGGCCTAGAAAACGAGCACTATAACTCAACCATCCCAAGTAAGTAAATCACCTTCGATCCTTAGAATCTTTTTGTCAAATGGTCATTTTATAATGTCTCGTTTTCTATTATGGCTACAAACCTGATATAAACGCAACCTTTAAGGGATTTGAAACAACGGGATCCAAGTTAATCTTGTAATCCATAATACACAATAAAAATCTACTTTTGCGTTTTAAGGTAATGATACCTTGGAAATATTATGAAAGTGCGTGTATGTTAACATTTAGGATATTGGTGAATTTTAAACAGGTTTATAAATAAACATTCGATATGAACAATAAAATAGAGTAAACACGTATGAACACACGTATAGGACCCTAAGCATAACAATTCTAGGTCGTTACGTCTAACCACCTATCCTAATTGTCATGGCTCTAATACCAATCTGTCACACCCCGACCAAAGGCGGCAGAACATGCCGAGGTGTAACGATTGCCCATAAGCGCATGACACTATTTAAAGCGACAATATTTAACAAACTCATTTCATTTCAAAACATCGAAAATGTCACATAACAATATTCATAAGTTGAATACAACAACGTATCACAAATGTAGCAAATCAAATATTGTTCATTGTTACTAATATCCTAAAGGTATTTGTGACGTTTTCTCCAAGCATCCAACATCAACCTAAATGCAAACCAGTAACATTTCATAAAATAAAGTTTGTCAACACAAAATTTGGTGAGCAATTCACAGTTTTAAGCATATATGTATATAATAAGAAAAGCCACAATCTTGTATACGAAACAACAAATAAATAGCAATAATTTGGATAATATGAGGTCGCTAATAAGAATACATTAGCGGCACCGTCTATAAGAGAATACCAAATAGATTCGGATTTCATGAGGTCGTTAATAAGAATACATTAACGGCACCGTGCTATAAGAGAATACCAGATAGTTCACGGATTTTATGAATCAACCTTCCAAAAGCGATAAACACATAAGCATATAATCATATAAGCATAGAACATCAAATTGAGTGTGACATTCGTCAAATTTGAGTCTTGAGTCGTATTAGTTTTGTAAACTTTTATTTTTGTAAAACCGACTCAACATTTCTTAGAACCTTATTTGATTATTATATAATATCATTTTATACCTCGACCTTAAATAAATCGATGTTGGTCATATTATAGCGTCGTTAAGAAAAAAAACATAAAGGGTTCAAACTAAGTTTTGGCAAAGTTATTATAAGTTTTGGAAACTTTTAAACTTACATTAAATATTGACTAGAACTTGAGGGGCCAGAAATGTAACATATATACACCACATATATATACATAATACCCTAACCTTAATATCATTTCATTCAGCCGCCACTTTCCTCCATGGCCGTTTTCCGGCGAGCGTGTTTTTCCGGCGAGAGAATCCGGCGACGCCAAACACCTCCGGCCACCACCTCGCACTGCATCACCACCATCTCAGCCACCCCCGCAACCCGAAACCACCACCCCTCGCGTCCCGGCAGCCCTCTTCCCCTACGGTTTGTTTTTCCGGCGACCCCCAAGCTCCGCCGTGGCCCCGGTGCTCTTCCTCTCCCTCAGCCGCGCTCTCCCTCTCGCCCGTCTCTCTGTCCCTCTCTGCTCTCTCTCTCTTGCGTCATCTCTCTCTCTGCTCTCTCTCCCTCTCGGCTCTCTCCCGTCTTTCTGTCTCTCTCTATCTCTCCGTCTCTATCTCTCACTCTCTCTCCATCTCTGAGGCGTGGCCGGAATGGGCTCCGACGACGGGGTATGAGGCATGGTGGTGGTGACCCGCCATGTATCCGGCTACCTTCATCTCCGACGACTCGTGAACATATATAATAGGTAAATTTAATTTGGGTTTTGATATTGTTAGTTTTCGTGTAGAGTTGTTTTGATTTGGGAAAAGATAAACGATCGGGAAATGGTTATCTTGGCTCGGTTAGTTTGTACGTTAGTTGTTAGACTAGAGGTCTCGAGTCTTCTCCTAAACCGATTTTGTGTTATCATGGTTAAAAATCGTATAATTAGTATAAAACTATTAAATATATAAAACTCATTATTTATAACAATTATAATAATAATTATTATTATTATTAACTTTTTATAAAAAATGTATATTATTATAAATTCTAATTATTAGTATTAGTATTATTGTTATTATCATTTTTTTATAAATATTAAAGTTACTATTATTATTTAAGATCATATTATTATTATTTATTAAAATTATATTTTTATCTTTTATTATTAGCAATAATATTATTGTATTTATTTTGTGAACTCGTTTAGAACTTGAACCGACATCGAGAGCGGTATCATTATTTACTATCAATATTATCTATTATTATTATTATTTTTATTAACAACATTTTAATTAATACGAAGATCATTATTCTTTAACTATTATTAATAGTATTATACAATATTAGAATTATTATTAATAATAATTACTGTTATTATCATTGTTATCTTATACATCTATATATATATATGTATATATATCTAACATATCTACCATATAAATTGGTGATAGTGAGATTTGAACCCCTTACCTCTCACTAGTAAAGTGAGTGTTCTACCATTGAGCCACATTCAAATTATCTTCACTGCATATTTCTAATTATTTATTATTATTATTATTATTATTATTATTATTATGTGGGAAGAAATGCATAATATGTGAAAGTGTTTGTGCCGAGTTTAAGTAGCTAGTTTTAATGTGTGGAGGTGTTAATGAAAAACTAAGACCATGCGTTTGTGTTGTGGGTGTTTTGCAACCCCCCCTCCCCTTCAAAACGCCCCCAACACCGTCCCGGGGTGTTTTAGGCTACTTTTTAGCCTTGAACATTTCCTATAGGTGTCAATATCGGTGAACATTATCGATCTAGCTATTACTACTTAGCTAAGCGTTACATCAATTATGGTTTTCTAGGCAGCCCAACAAGATGGGAGTTGTGGTTTATAGGGAATGTTATTTCAAAGAAAAAGTAACTAGGGAATTCAAGATTATCTTGAATTGTTTGTACGTAGAATTATAAGTTGCTTCACAGAAATAATTATCTCAAATCCAGATTAATGCATATATAAAATCTTCTTATACAATAAAGCACACCACAAAGTTATGTCCTCTCAACGAGTTATATATGGAACCGGCCAGTGGGGAAAGTAATCGATTATTACAACCGGCATAAGCACACATAACTCAAACAACTATGAAAAAATGTTAAGCCTTCGTTCTCCACTAGAAAATGAACTTATATATATATATATAGGGTTTAGCATTTGTTATTCTACATCAGCATCCAACTTGGAAACAATCCAGTAGGATTGTTGGCATTGGCACCAGCAACATTAATCATCACATCCGAGCCGATAGGGATGTATTTCAAATCACTGAAGTTAAAGATCGAAACAACATGCACGGTCATAAGGAGTAAATCTTGGTTAAACCCAGGGTGAATATTATTCATCTATTATATCATTTGGCTTTGAGGGAAAACCACAAAAAAGAGAACTGTTAGTGTTCAATCCAAGAGACTGCCGGAAGAACTCATCGGAGCGTGTCGGAAGAGGATTGTATGCAATGGTTTGTGCGCCGCCTCCCCACATTTGTCTGGTGATTACCTTAGCATTTTCTTCCAACTGCATATAAGAACTCTTTACTTAGGTTTATTCAGTTGTCTTAGATCAACAAACTATAACAAATGTATAAAGTGACATGTATTTTAAGGTTTAAGCTTAGGGCATGGTATATATAGTTAAATCTACATTGCTTGTCTTACAAATAACAAGTGTATAAAAAAATGGCATGCTATAGCTACACCACCCCTTCTGGTTTCACATCACTAAACGTTCGTTTGGAAATCACACTGACGGATGATTTGACCAAAAAAGTTAAACTTTGAAAATTATTGATCAGAACGGTCATTTAAAAAATACCCGGACGCCAGTAACCCGTTCTAATCATATTGGGTCAAACTTTGAAAGTTATTGATCAAAACAGCCGTTCAACCAATATATGGATAGCGTTTGAAATGATGTAAGATGAGATGCCACGTGTGTGTAATTGTGTATAGCTCGCCCAATAAAAATAATTACGTCACTTCTAAATTTAATTAAAATAGAAAAATCCTCCACAAAACACTAGCACAGCTTAAAAAATCTATGTGTGACAACTTCTATCTATTTCACAATATGTGAAAATTAGACATGGACATTATGGGGGGTCAATATTTATTTCATTCTAAGGATAGTACTAAGTTGAACGTTGTGTTAATGAGTATTACCTTCTTTCTTAGCGCTTTGTTTGTTTCAGATAGAACTTGCTCCTGGAGTATATAACGGGTCATTGATATAGGTAAGAAAACCAGAATAAATAATAAGTTGTTAAGTTATTTCATGTTTGTGGCGTAATGAATTTACATCAATGGAGATATACATACCTTTCTTTGGAGCTCAGCTAGCTGATCTACCATGCATTGAGTCTAGAAAGTAATTCAAAAAAGTAAGCAAAAGATACAGAATTTATATGAGCTTCCACCCTTGGTACGTTGTAGGAGATTATTTTATATATACGCTCATATAATAGATTATTAGATTAATAGTTAAATCTCTTCTTATATCTAAGCAAAATATGAATTAAAGAACACGAAAAAAGATATATCTCGCCGTAATTGCGATCCAACAATTTGAGTTGGAGATACACACCAGCTCAATTTGTTTAAGATCACAATGCAATCAAGTGGATTGTCTCAAAGTTTGAATTAAATTCCTAGTATTTAAGATTTGTTTAGTTACCTAGTTGTTTTAGAGTTATCTTTTGGTCTTTGTAAATTAGTATATCATATAAACACCTCCCATGTAATCGTTTTTTTTATCAACAAGAGTCATAAATCAGAAAAGAGTCGGCAATCAGTTAGGCATAACCACGGGAGGGTCTATTGACTCTCTGGTCACCGGAATTTGTTAAATTATTAAATACAAAAGTCGGATTCTAAGAAAAAATGAGTCGGACCTCATAGTTATAGTCGAATGAAAAAATAACCTTGTGATAACTCCCTGACTAAAAAATTCTAGGTCCATCACTGTCGGCAAGTCGCAACTACTTAGCTCCACATTAATCTTGTGTCATGTGTTTCTTGTTCTCGAAATACTATTGATTTCCATAAATTGGTATCGAACCGTTTAAGATTCATTTATGCCCTAATATCCCAGGTTCATCACAATGGTAGTCGTGATTATCACAAAAGAAACTGGTGGTGTATCTTTTCAATTCCTGATGTTAACAACATCCAACTTGACACCATGGGTGATCAGAATGGAGGCAATGATCAGTGATGCCCAGGGAATTTGGGTGCTTCTCGAACATAATTAACAATAGGTTTCAATATATTGGAGTCAAGTTTGTACCTTCGTTGATCTGATTTTCCTCAAAGACGACTCAAGTTGATACTCGAGTTGCTCAAGCTCTAGCGCATTTAATGTGGCCAAATCTTCCCCAAGAAGGTTTCTGCGTTTAACCATTCAAGTATACAATAAAACTTGTTTGTTTGATTAACGAAATGAAGACAGTAGGTTTCGGCATTGACATTTTACCTTTGGGACACTTGCATATTCTCCATTCTTGCCTTTAGCCTTAGATATTCATGGTAGTAGTACTGCTCAAATATTTTAATGTTATGGTTGAGCATGGGAGGTCATATATACCAAAATAATAATAAAAGAAAAGTATATTTATACACATAATAAGATATAACACATTAACACCTTTTGTAAATTTGGTGCACACACAAATAACTTCATAGTATATATGAAGTTTCTTGTCCCACATTATGTCATACAAGTTAGTTTAATTATCATATGTAAAACCGAATATGTACTCCTCAAACTGTCTAGTGGTTTTTAAATGGATGTCCAAAAGATTCTTCAGGGTACGGTAATAATCATTTATACCACAATGACTCAGTTTGTTGATAACTGTGCATCTATGCACCTAGATGACATCAGAACTCAAATAAAAAAAAGGATTTTTGTGAAATTTATGTTATTTTGTTCATAATCAAGTAAAAGTCCTATATGTAAATCTTAGATGATTAGCAACAAACCTGGCTCTCATTTTCTGGTTCGCTGGCTTTTAGTACTCCATAATTACAGCTGTGGTACTTTTCAATTGTTTTCACCATGCTGAAAATAATGGAATGTCCATGAACAAATATAAATAATGCTTCAAATGATTCTTTAATTACATTATCTTAATTTGGGTTATGTTCTAAGTTCCCCTAGCTAACTCATTTCTGCATGTGCACAAATTAACATCTTTTTAATGTTTTCTAAGAAAAGTAACCCATGTATGATGAAATCTTACAATACCTATTGTTAATGTTTTTAGACTTGAAGATGAATTATAATTTATTTTGAATGATTCTAGGGTATATGTATATTGTTCTTGTTCCTTCTAATAGCTTATCAATTAAAATTCTTGAGCGTCACCATAATAATATCATTTTTATGCATGTCTATTGTCTTCCCATGTGATAATACTATCATTTTGTTAACTAGGGTTCTGAAACTTTTTTATTTAATATTCACAATAATAGGGATCCAAATGATTTGCAATTTTGCAGCTTTTCCTGATATCCTTCTCTGATAAAAACATCAAATTTATCTGGAAAGAAAAAACAAAAATCTGAACAGTGATTCTCAGAATCTCTGATGATGCTCACTGCTTATTTAAAGTTATTAAAACATGGTCAACTTGGGCTAAGTTCTAGATGTAACAAGACACCAAGAACACAATAAAAACTGTAACCCTTAAAACTAATATGAAGATATATCTATTAGTGTATAAAAATATGAAAATTAAATTATTAAACATAAAAAAAACGGATCTTGAAAAAGCCCTTCATATATTAATTGGCCAGGTTGATTCTCTTCGAATTATGCGTATTTTACATGTTTTAAATGATCAAGACAATCTATACAAAGCCAGGAAAAGATAGATCTTGTGTAATTCTATAAGACTATATATAATAACACACATTAAAAGATCTAAATGGCAAAGCTTTAGATCTGAAAACATAACATTACCTAGAGCTACTACAGAATTCATAAAGCTTGCCACTATTTGAGAAGATGATGAGAGCAACTTCAGCGTCACAAAGAACCGAGAGTTCATAAGCTTTCTTGAGAAGGCCATTTCTTCTTTTACAAAAGGTAACCTGCCTGCTAATCTTGTTCTCAATTCTCTTCAGTTCTACTCTCCCTCTTCCCATGATTATTATTTGTTAGTAAAAACAAAATATGTTTTTTACTTGTCCTTGTTTCAACAGAGAAAAGAGAAAAGTGAGAAGAAAATGGAAACCCTGAGGAGATATATCTTTGGGCAACTTTCATCTACCATTGGTTTGTTCTTTCTGTACATGACTACCAGTTTAAAACAATAAATAAAATTTATCTTTTGGCATTACATTATACTATATATAGCTAGAATCCATTTTCCCTACATTATTGATGTATTTTGATTCTTTTTGTACTGTAAGGAATATATTATAAAAACAGGACTACAAAAGTAATGAAGAATATACAGAATTACCTACTTTTGTATATTGAGTGAAACTCTTATTAATTAGAGCTGCTTAATTATGCAAACATTTTTAAGAGCAATATAAGCATAGATTAATATTGGACAGCTTAATTATACATAGATGTTTAGTAGGAAATAGTAAAACTCAAAGCAATGGATATTTGAATTAGTCATCAAGAGTTTTTTTTATTTTTTCTATTTCCAAAAAATGTTTATATATATAGTTTGTTATTTTTTAATAGATATACACGGTATAATCATGATTTTATAATCTTCTATCCTCAATTACATACAATTACGATCTAGTTTGATTGTGTAAGTCAGTTAATCCGTGGTGTAAGAATCTTCGTCTATAATCGATAGGTTTTTGATTCCGTTTAATAAATACGATTTAACTGTGACAGTGCTTATACTTCTCATGCTCCACATTCAAATTCATGTATTAGAACAGGCCATTCACTATTGGATTCTAGCAAATATATCAAGATTTAAAATATGAGCCTCATTTGTTTACATTGGGCCAAGTAAATCACAACAAATTAATAATTCTCACATGTGGACCTCTTTCTCATTATTGTATTTTTCGGTTATATGTCTATATCTATGATATGGTTTGTTTGTTACAACTAGTTTGTTAAGTGGTTGAGTATAAAATTAAAGTCGGATTTATGACGGGCTTTTATTTGTCTCCTTATAACCGAACATGTCTCATTAAAAGAAACCAACAGAACGAACTCCAAATGGCAAATAGCTAATACATTCATAATTCATAAGATAAAAGGATTACCTCATGGCTGATGCTATAGATATGGTGAACAATTAGTAAGTCAACACCATTTTAATAATATTCATCAACTATCTTTGTCATGCACTTTTGAGTGTATACGTCAATTTCTATATTATAATGAGGTTTGGTATCTAATCATTCTTCTGGAATGATTCTTAGATCTGTCTTGTTGTTTGACTTGGGACCCTTAAATGGTTCTAGCAATTCCTAGTTCATACAGGCAGGTCTTTTAGAAGATCATGGTTTCGAGCAAACTTATTATCGTTTCTGCGTTATATACATGTGCAGGTAATTAAAACATGATTCTCTTCCTGAGTGTCAGCAAGGACATGTTGTTATATGCTAAGAAAACTTATGCTTTTTATTCAAAAATATTATCTTTACCTTCATGTTTTTATTCAAAAAAGACAGTTTTCTACACTAAAATTCAAACTTTTCAAAAACTATTGAAGTTTTTATTAAAAGTTTGTCACACTTTATGTTATTTTGGATAGTATACTAATTAGCGGCCTCTCTATCTTCTGGAATAGAGGTAGGTTTGCCACCAGATCGTACCAGTAGAATTTTACTGGGTGCGCTGTTGGGTTGGTTAATTTTTTACGTGCGTGAGGGTTTAGTCGTTAATAATCTATCCACAATGTTGTTTAAGAAATTATGATTTATGAACTGCTTTGTTTGGTGTAGCTGTAATGGCATATGATATCTTTGATCCAACCGCGAACATAACAATTACTTGGGATGTAATTTCATGGACTCCGGACGGCTATGTGGTAAGTAAACATGAGAAAATTATTGGGTAGGTAACGCCCTAACGGGGTCAACACAAATAAATATTATTACAAAGTCAAACAGGTTGGGTTTATTGATATTTAATGTGTCAAATATGATTAAAAGGTGATGAAGTTTCAATTTTAACCTATTTTTTGAGTGAAATGATTTTAGAGGTTTTATGCATTAAAACTACACTTCTCACGACTTTTAATCCGGTCATTAATCTCCTCTCTGTGCGTAGCTTTTATGATTTTATGTGTTTGACCCGTTATGAACAAAACCTGACCTGTAAATGGAGAGGTAATATTGATAGGTTGTGACGAATTGACGGTTACTTGACATAAGCAATTTGCAGGCTGTGGTGAAGATGAACAACTACCAAATGTATCGCCAAATTATGAATCCAGGATGGACTTTAGGATGGACATGGGCTAAAAAGGAAGTAATCTGGTCTATTGTGGGAGCTCAAGTAACAGATCAAGGAGATTGCAAGGAATTCCCGAGTAAGTTTCCTCATTCGTGTGAGAAGAATCCAATAATCATTGACATGCAGCCGGGAACACCTTACAACCAACAGTTCCAGAATTGCTGCAAGGGTGGTATTTTAAGTTCATTGGGCCAAGATCCCGTGAATTCACTGTCGGCGTTTCAGTTGAGTGTTGGGAACTCGGGGAACACGTATAGAACGGTCAGCCCGCCCAAAAATTTTTCCCTGTTGGGTCCCACTCAAGGCTACACCTGCAGCCCTGTATCGACCGTGCCATCTTCTGTTTCTTTATCATCTGGTGGCCATAGAAAGAATCGGGCTTTGAGTAAGTTTCATTGTCCATGAGGTATGGTTTTGCCTTGAGGTGGCAAGATAGGCGGGTTGGGTAACAGGTCAAAATGCGTTTAGGCTTAAACAAGTCATTATTTAGAATGGGTCAAAGAAGAAATGATTTAAAAAATTATTTTTTATTACAACAACAATATTATTAAAACAATTATCTTACAAAACTTCAAAAAAAATGATTTAAAAATTGTATGTGTTAATAATAGACTTTGGGCATCCTCAACGCGTTTAACTCATTTTGATCCATTATAAAAAGCCAAAATCGACCCATTCACGTCACCTCTTGCTTTCTCCTAACAAAAATTGCTTCCTAATTTGTGACCGTTGATTTTGCAGTGACGTGGCAATTGGTTTGCACTTACTCGCAGTTGCGAGCCTCAAAAACTCCGACTTGTTGCGTCTCCATGTCATCTTTTTACAATAGTGAGATTACATCTTGTCCTTCCTGTGCTTGTGGCTGCATGAACAATGAAAACTGTGTTAAGTAAGCCTTCTGCAGCCCGGTTTGAAGATTATGCAAATAAGATATATAGTTGAAATTCTTGATCATAACTGTTAAAAAATTCTTGTAACACAGAACCGAATCGACTTTACCACAAATGGAAGGTGTTGTTCCCTTGAAGCGATGTACTCAACACATGTGCCCGATTCGGGTTCATTGGCACGTCAAAAAGAACTATAACGCGTATTGGCGTGTGAGGATCACCATCACTAACTTGTGCTACAATTTAAACTACACAAAATGGACACTTGTTGCTCAACATCCAAATCTAAACAATGTTGCCAAAGTTAACAGCTTTATCTACAAGCCTCTACGCGTATACGGATCCATAAGTAAGTTATTAAAACAAAGAATAAACTATCGTATACCTGTAATCATGTTCTAATTTTAAATTTATTGGCTGCAAATGTAGATGACACAGGTATGTTTTATGGCGTACAGAAGCTCGAGAACGATGTTCTACTGGAAGCAGGTTCAAACGGAAGTGTGTATACAGAGATGATTCTTAAAAATGATCGAAGCATATTCACATTGAATCATGGTTGGGCGTTCCCTCGGAAGGTTTATTTCAATGGTGATGAGTGCATAATGCCGTTGAATGTTTCTTACCCGTGTCTTCCAAATTCGGTCATTTCTGTTTCGGATATAGGAAGACTGGTGGTTTTGCAAGTTTTAGTTGCAATTCTTTATCAATCTCTATAAATAGAGTAAATTGGATTGTGGGTTCAGATCTTTTACTGTTTATAAATATATTGTTGTTAGCAAGAATCAGTAGGGAGCTAAATCACTTAACATGAGACTCAATTATCTTCATAATTTAAGTCTATTAACTATTGGATTGAGTCCAGTACATTTACCCAATGTGAGAGCCCAATGAAATTACAAGCATATTGCAATTCACTAAAAGCCCGACACACAGTCACACACACATACATACAAGTATAATATGACGTATCCGGCATCCATAAAACATTATTCATCATAACTTGCTGATTGCCATGAGAACTCAAGATAGATTTCTTCCCAAATGAGAGAGACTTGTGAGGAGTTGATCCAAGAGTTGGTAGACTTTTGTTTGCAAGGGATACTGGCATGTTCGTGTCATCAATAATTTTCCTAGGGTTATGGTCGTGTGATCAAATGGATATTGTCTTGTGATCATTCCAAGGTGATCCGTGCCATTATTCTTACTACTATGTGGAGTTTGTGGAAGACTCGGAATGAATTGGTGTTTCATCACACGACATATCCTTGGAAAAATTATTAAAGATGCTAAGGTTCTTTACTCTCTTTTTTGAAACCTTTATGCTCTTATGCATTTCCAATAAATCCATAATGCTTCATGTTCTTACGGATAAAGAATCGGACGAAATTGCAATCAACAAAGTGGGTTTACAGATTTTTAATTATAAATTGTTGCTTCTAACTACTTATTCTGTTTTCAATAAAATTGTCTAAAAAATGCTAGACTTGGACACCAAATTACATCGCCAAAGTCAAACTTTTACAACAAATATTATCATAACTACTCCAAATAGGTGAGATCAAAAGAACACCAATCCTCCCACGTTTAATCCTTGACCGATTCCGAACCCAAGATATATAGTCAAGGACCTTGACATCTTAAACAATTTTTTCAAAAGAAATTAACGTGTGCTCAAAAACCAATCCATTCCGAGCCTTCCACTCTAAATCCACATAGTAGTAGGAATAGGAATAACAGAATAATGGCACGAGTCACTTTCTACTCTCTAATATAGAAACCTATATGAACTTATACATATTCAATAAATCTCTAATCCTTCATGTTCTTACCGTCCTACGGATAGAAAATAGGACGAAAATATTGCAATGTACTTTTAAGTTTACAAAATTAATTTCATTGTAAATTGTTGCTTCTATTTCTTTGGTTTTAATAAAATGGTCGTTAAAAAATTATAAAATAGAATTCAATATACTATTCACGTACACTACAGTTGCAATTATAATTTGGTTTTAATGATTGACTTTAAAGCCCAAAGAAATGTCAACAGGGGTTGCCTCGAGATGGTTGCTGGCTTCACGACTGATTCTTTTCACCATTTAAAATGGGCAAAGATTTTAAATTACACGAATGCAACTATCAAACCATTTCTCATGGTAGAGTAACACTCACGATACCTGTTGTGGTGGGGCTTTAAACATCAAGTTAAAGCGGTACATTACTGGCACATACACATTGAGGCTTTAACTAACTCACTCCTTTAACACTGTGTTGTGGATTAAAGAGTCATTACAACGTTAAAGGCCCGCCATTGCCTTTTAAAAGCATTTGGCCACCACCATTTCCTTGTTAAACTCAGTTACCATTTGTTTGTTTGCCGCGCGGGACTTAATGTTCTGGCGCAGTGTTAAAGTCGTGTTACAATGTCACATTACTTTTGGCGTCCTTGTTGAAGCCCCACAACAAGTAGCCTAATGAAATTAAAATTACTTGAATTTAACTATAAAACCATGTCTCCGTATATCTAGGAGATCAAAATTGCTTGGTTATTGAAAACTCTATCATTTCAACCTTGTCATATATACCAGCATGCCGTAAAAATGCCTCTAAAACCTTGTTATGAAATATTGAGATAGACATTTGATTGGGAGTGTCGAGCATCTCATCAAACGAACTGCAAGTGAAAGATGGGATTATGTACTATGCGAAATTTTAGTGATCAGATGTTTTTAACCTATGAGATTAGCATTCTAATTATCTTTGTATGTTTTTTCTTTTCATGTTCTTTCATTTAGCTCTTTTGAATGTTTTTTTCTTTTCATGTTCTTTCATTTAGCTCTTTTGAATGTTTTTCAAAAGAGAACAAAAATTGATTAATTTCCTAAAAAATAAATAATGGTCATTCGTAGCTCTACGCATTTTTTTTCGACGTCCTTGTCTTTAAAAAAATGTGTTTGATTCACTTAAAATACATTTTATAATGGTTAATAGAGCCTTTTAATATGTATGTTTCATAAAAATAATGATAATTCAAATAGTACTTCTTAATCAATCAGGCATTTTAATAACTTACCACAAGATTAATGCTAAACATCCTCTAAAAAAATAAGACACCTCACTTTTTGGATTTTGAACTTTCATTACAATTGTGTAACGTTAGAATATACATTTTATGTCTAATAACACGGTTGTCTAGGAATTTTTTCAACAATTTGGTAAAAATTTCGTGACGAGCCAAAAAAGTACTCGGTATTGATGTCTGTTTTTATGATTTATCAATCGACGTCATGTGTCAGAATCCCTTTAACCATATCACAAATGTATTCGATTTTTTGGCTCTCAATCAATGTAAAACACATGTGTTGCATATCATAACTATATTTCTTTGGGTTTCTCTTCTGATTGTTATACCTGATGCATGTATCGTATAGGTATAAACCAAACTTGATACCGTATGAAACTGAATTCCCACTACATGAGGCTGATGAATTTTACTAGTTACCTACAAATACAAAAAGAAATATATATATATATATATATATATATATATATATATATATATATATATATATATATATATAGGGTGAGGATTCTAAGAGTATTTTTTGGAATTAAGAACTTTGAGAACCATTTTTGCCAAAAAAAGAAAAACCTTACAAATTTTATAAACAAAAAAAAACCAAAATATTTAAAAAAATAAAAAAAATCAAAAAATTTTATTTTTCATCCCGTTTTCATAATAATAAAAAAACCCTAACTATACACATGTATATTTTTATTTAAACTCGATTTACATTTTTTAGAACGACGATTTTCTTGTATTTAGGCTACTGCAATCTCCAAATTAGAGAGCCTCGATGCTCCACTCTAGCCACACTATGTTGTCTTAACCGAGCCCACGCTGGTTTCAGAGTTTGGCTTAGGCATTCCCCCGGGAAACCATTGTAACACCCCGACCAAAGGCGGATTATACATCGGGGCGCCACATATTGTTTCATTACTCGTGACACTATTGGGTGTCAATATTTAATAAATACATTCATTCGCGCACGCGCAAAGTAAACACAAGATAACATAAATCAATATATTATAAGGCAAAATATTATAACAACAAATAACTTGTCTTGATACATTTTAATCTAGGTCCAAAATAAAGAAAACTTCCTATGTGTCCACAAGCTCCAAAACAGCTACTGCAAACCTGAACATGTGTTAAAATAAACGTCAAACACTTGCGTGTTGGTGAGAAATCAAGTTTAATATCATACATAGATAACAATAAATCTGCGCGCAACACGTGTATGTCTGGTGTTTAACAAGGGTGCAATCAGATTGTGATCAAGCCTAAATAGATCATAGCTCATAGTTCATAGTTCAATCCGTGCTCCCAAATGAGCACAAAAACGAGAAAAACATCTGTGCAAGTGTAAACAAAGAAAACCGTAAACGATAGGTCTCCCGTGTTCATCTAATGGATCCATGAAAACTGCGGAATAGGCCGAACAAAGCGGTTAATGATACACACATACAAATAAACAGCCAAGTAAACGTCCTCAACACATGGGATACTGCGCGACTAAAGTTCATAAACCAGTTTATGACTCAAGTTTGTACGAACACATGAACATCCCAAAACATTAAAAATAAAAAGGGATTAGGTACGAGATTACTCACTTGATAAACGATGCGGTGAAAGATAATGCAAGAACCAACTTTAAACAAGTACAAGTTAACCTATAAATAAGATTATTGTTTTAATGATTTGTTTTAAGTCTTGATTACAAGTTAGCATAATTAATAAGTAAATTATTATATATAATATGTTACCGGAAAAGCAGGACAGAATAGGGAGGAAGACGGAGGCAAAGAGAGACGGCAGAGGATCAACGGCAGAGAGCAAGGAAGAACAGGAGAGATCAAGTGCTTGTGTGTGTAGTGTTAGGAAAAATAATACTATTATTTATAGGGAAACTCTAGGGAACACAATCCCTAGAAAAAGGGGAAAAGATCTCAAAAAGCAAAAGATTCCAAAAGCAAAAGATATCAGAAGATATGGCAGCTGCAGGGGGGCAAGATAAAGCTGACAGGGAACAGTAAAAAGCATGGGCGGATCAGATAAAGGTACTGGTCAAGCATGGAAAAAGCAGATCTCAAAAGATAATGTCAGTCACTTTTTCTGTCAACCAATGGGGTTGGTGCGCATGCTGCGCCAAAAGTGGCTTTTCAGACATAAGATAGGTCAGGTCAACAACACAGGAGATAAGACAACACAAAAGCAAACGGCTAGATTAAACAGAAGAAAACTCAAAGGGTTTAGCGCGAGAAGGCTAAGGCGCGCCGCGGGAAGAATCACATTCCTTAGCGCGCCGCGGGAAGAATCACATTTCTTAGCGCGCCGCGGGAGGAACTAAAATTCCTAGCGCGCCGCGGGAAGAACTATAATTCTTCGCGCGTCGAGGGATGAACTACGATTCTTAGCGCGCTACGAGAAGAACTACAAATCCTTAGCGCGTCGCGGGAAGAACTACCGTTCTTAGCGCGCTGCGAGAAGAATTACAATTCTTAGCGCGCTGCGAGAAGAGTTCGTCTCGCGTATCGCTGGAACAGATGGTCTTCACGCAGGCTTCCTTGTAAGGAGTCTGGCGCGTGAAGCTGCGCAGACAACCTTAGGCGGGAAGGAACAAAGGACAAGCAAAGAGTTAGAAGAAAAAGAGGGAAACAAGGCGTAAGGGCGGGACGACGGCAAGAGAGAAAAAAAGGCGGGACGGCGACAAGAGGGAAAAGAAGGCGGGAAGAGAGAAGAAGAGGGATGGGACGGCGGAAAGAAAGAGAGAGAAAGAGGCGGGAAGGAAAATATATTATTATTATTAAAAGTAAAATATAAGTATAAATAAATATTAAATCATAAAAGAAAGAGATCGGGTCAGAGAAACGGGTACCTGGGTCGGGTCGGATCGGGGCAGATGTCACAGTCTCCCCTACTTTAAGAAATTTCGTCCCGAAATTTATCTCGAAGTAGGTTGCGCAGAGAACAGGTGCGGGTACTTGATCTTCATTTGATCTTCCCTTTCCCATGTAAACTCGGCTCCGCGCTTGGACTCCCAACGGACTTTCACGATGGGGATACGACTGCGCTTGGTTTGCTTTACCTCGCGATCCATAATCTCAACAGGCTTCTCAACGAAATGCATAGTTTCATCAACTTGAACTTCATCAAGTGGAATGTGAAGGTTCTCGTCAGCTAAACACTTCTTGAGATTGGATACATGGAACGTTGGATGCACATTACTGAGCGCGGGCGGCAGGTCTAGTCTGTAGGCAACTTTTCCTACACGCGCGAGAATCTTGAATGGACCAACATAACGAGGAGCAAGCTTACCTTTCTTCCCAAAGCGGACAACACCCTTCCAGGGCGACACTTTGAGGAGAACAAGATCACCAACTTGAAATTCGAGAGGCTTCCGCCTACGATCTGCGTAACTCTTCTGTCAGCTTCTGGCAGTCAGCAGATGATCACGGATCTTGGCGATTTTATCAGTTGTCTCTTGAACAAGTTCGGGTCATGTGATTTGAGCTTCACCCACTTCGCTCCAACAAATCGGGGAGCGGCACTTACGACCGTAAAGTGCTTCAAATGGGGCCATACCGATACTGGAATGATAGCTGTTATTATAAGAGAACTCAATCAAAGGCAGGTGTGAATCCCAATTACCTCCAAAATCAAGAACACAAGATCGGAGCATATCCTCAAGAGTTTGAATAGTTCGCTCAGACTGACCGTCAGTCTGAGGATGATATGCAGTACTCATGTCCAAGCGAGTTCCAAGCGCAGATTGGAGAGATTTCCAAAAGCGGTATATAAAACGGCCATCGCGATCGGATATGATGCTCAAAGGAGTACCATAGCGGCAGACAATTTCCTTGACATAAAGCTGCGCGAGTTGCTCAACACGGTAGTTTTCACGAATGGGCAGGAAGTGAGCAGACTTAGTCAAACGATCCACTATTACCCAAATGCTATCATGTTTGCTTGCTGTCAAAGGTAACTTGGTAATGAAGTCCATCGCTATACCTTCCCATTTCCACGTAGGAATTTCTGGTTGTTCGAGCAAACCAGATGGGCGTTGATGTTCAGCTTTTACCTTAGAACAAGTCAGGCATTTAGCTACGAACATAGCAATATCCTTTTTCATACCGGGCCACCAATAAGTAATGCGCAAATCCTTGTACATCTTATCAGCGCCGGGATGAATAGAATACCGAGATTTGTGCGCTTCACTCAGGATATCAGCGCGAAGATTCTCATCAAAGGGAATCCAGATGCGATTGAGATAGCAGAGAATTCCACTCAGATTAGGCACAAAATGCGCTTCCGCGCCACACGCTAACTCGGCGCGAAGGTTACCATTACTGATGGATGCGCGCTGCGCGTCACGAATACGCGTTTCAAGGTTGCTTTGGATCGGCGCGAAGTGAAGCTGGGTGCGCGGCAAGATACAGTTAAGTTGGCAGGGTTTTCGGCTGAGCGCATCGGCTACCACATTAGCCTTACCAGGATGATACCGGATCTCACAATCGTAATCGCTGATGAGTTCGTTCCATCGGCGTTGCCTCATGTTAAGTTCCTTCTGATCAAAGATATGCTGAAGGCTTTTATGGTCGGTGTAGAGGATACACTTAGTACCATAAAGGTAGTGTCTCCAGATCTTCAAGGCAAATACGACTACACCAAGTTCGAGGTCGTGAGTTGTATAATTCTTTTCATGAACCTTGAGTTGCCTTGATGCGTAAGCGATAACCTTGCCTCGTTGCATAAGAACACAACCGAGACCTTGGTTGGAGGCATCGCAGTACACGACAAAATCATCATTACCCTCAGGTAGCGCAAGAACAGGAGCTTCACACAACAAACGCTTGAGCGTCAGAAAGGCTTCTTCTTGCTTCGAGCCCCAAATATACGGTTTACCTTTGTGCGTTAGAGCTGTTAAAGGCAAAGCGATCTTCGAGAAGTTCGAAATGAAGCGCCGGTAATAACCAGCTAAGCCCAAAAAGGAACGGATTTCGGAAGGAGTGGATGGCGTAATCCAGTTCTTGATTGCTTCAATCTTGGATGGGTCGACATGAATACCCATCTTATTTACAACATGGCCAAGAAACTGTACCTCATCAGACCAGAATTCACACTTGGAAAGCTTGGCAAAGAGCTGCTCGGCTCTCAGCTTTTGCAATACCAATCGGAGATGTTGCTCATGCTCGGCCTTGGTCTTAGAATAAATCAGAACGTCATCGATAAACACAATCACGAATTTATCCAAGAAAGGCCTACACACCCGATTCATTAGATCCATGAAAACGGCGGGTGCATTGGTTAAACCGAAGGACAAGACCAAGAATTCAAAATGGCCATAACGAGTTCGAAAAGCAGTCTTGGGAACATCTTCATCGCGGATGCGCAACTGGTGATAGCCAGAGCGGAGATCAATCTTCGAGAAACAAGAGGCACCTTGGAGTTGATCAAAGAGGTCGTCAATACGCGGTAAGGGATACCGGTTTTTAATGGTGAGTTTGTTCAACTCGCGGTAATCAATACACATGCGAAACGATCCATCTTTCTTTTTAACGAACAACACCGGAGCACCCCAGGGCGAAGAGCTAGGGCGGATGAATCCTTTAGCAGTCAACTCTTGAAGTTGGCTTGCCAATTCTTGCATCTCAGCGGGCGCAAGACGGTAAGGAGATTTAGCTACGGGGGAAGCACCAGGGACAAGATCAACACGAAACTCGACTTCACGAGCGGGAGGGATACCAGGAAGATCATCAGGAAAAACTTCAGGAAAATCGCGCACAACAGGGATATCGCGAAGCTTCTTCTTTCCTTCATCGGGTTTAACCACATGGGCTAAGAATGCAATACACCTTTTCCGCATGAGCCTTCGGGCTTCGGCGCAAGACATAAGTTTAAGACCGCGGGAGGGTTTCTCGCCGTAGATATGAAGATCACCATTTTCTCGAGGAATGCGAATCAACTTCTTAGCGCAAATAACTTCGGCGCGATTATGCGTAAGCCAGTCCATACCAATAATAACATCAAAGCTTCCAAGAGGCATGGGGATGAGGTCGATCAGAAAATCGTTTTCGTTAAGGTTAAGCGTGCAATCTTTAATCACTGAGTTAATTAAAACAGTTTCGCCATTAGCCAATTCAACTGAAAAATTTTCTTTTAAGTCGTTGCGCGGTCGCGCAAGCTTCTGCTCAAACGCGCGAGAGATAAAACTTCGATCGGCGCCAGTATCAAAAAGTACAGAAGCATAAAATCCGTTAAGCAAAAATGTACCATTAACTACGTCATTATTCGCTTGCGCTTGGTGCGCGGTTATGGTAAAAGCTCGTCCGCGCGTTACTTGGTTCGAAATCTGGTTCACCGGATTCGCTTGTGTGATTTGCACTTGTAGTCTCGGGCACGCGTTCCGGAAATGACTGGGATCACCGCAGTTATAGCACGACCTGGGTCGTGGGTTTTGGTAGGTTGGTTGTGGGTTCTGCGGGTAGACTGGTGGTGTTGGCGCAATTGGGTTGGCGGGAGGGACTCTACAGTATTCGGCAGAGTGACCAACGCGGCCACATTGGTTACATTGTCGACACGGGGTTTGGGTTGGGTGGTGGAGTCTACAGGTTGGGCAAAAGGGGTGGTTTCCTGTGTAGGGTTTCTTAGTTGGCGGGGCAGGGAGTGCGGGATTGGTTAAGGCATAGTTGTGGACTATAGGAGGTGTTGGGTAGGTTGACAGTGGGTTAGGCGCGTAAACTGGAGGTTGGTAGATGGGTTGCTGGACAATGGGCGGGTTGGTAAGCGCATAGGCCTTGCGCCTGCGTTTGAGGTTGTTACGGTTTGAGGGTTCTGGTTTGGTTTCTGTTGGTTCAGGAACAGTCTTGGTGGGTTTGGTCTTTTCTGTTCCCCGCAGGAACAGGGTTCCTGCTCTGACATTGTTGTCGCTGAGCACGGCGGCCAACTCGATGGCGTCAGAGAGGGTTACTGGGTTTCTGGCCCATACAGAATCTTGAATTTCCATGGGGAGACCCCCAAGGAATTTCTCTATGGCTCGGCGGGAAGGGGTAACAAGGTGAGGGACAAGCAAACTTAGTTCATGGAAGCGCGTCGCGTACTCGCGCGCTTCACCACTGTATTGCTTAAGATTCCAAAATTCTTCCTCCAGGCGCTTAACTTCGTTGGGAGGGCAGAATTCTCGCGTCAGAATTTCCTTGAACTCCTCCCATGTCATACTAGAAGCAGCTTCTGCGCCACGCGCATGAGCTACTCCATTCCACCATGTAAGCGCTCTAGATTCCAGGACACTGGAAGCATATAGGGTTCGTCTGTCTGAGGGGCATTGGGTGTGGAGGAAAGTGTTTTCTATTTTCTCAAGCCACTGGAGCATCACGGTGGCTCCTTCAAGACCTGTGAACTTTGGAGGGTTACCCGCGTTAAAGGACTTAATGTTGTAACCAGAGGTGTTAGCATTGTTTTGGTTTAAGGCTTGGGCTATTGCGGCGGCCATTTCCTGGGAACGTTGCAGCGAACGTCTGCGCGCGGCTTCTTTCTTCTTGAGATGGCGAGCTGATAGCGGAGGCATTCTATAAAAGTTTTAATTTTAGTTAATATCTTGGTTTTAGCGCAAAGTATAACCTCGAAAAGCTTGGTTTCACGGAGTCAGTTACTGTCAAAAGTTAAAGTAAAATAAATGACCCTAAATGCAGACTTAATAAAGGTAACAAATTCGAATCAAGAATCGACAATTCATGTATCACCATGACTTTCCAAATTCCCAATTTAAAATATACGAGCAAACGAGTATTGGAGATTGACGATTCATGTATCACCATGACTTTTCAATCTTCAATATAAAATATACAAGAAAATGAGTATTGGAGGTTGACAATTCATGTATCACCATGACTTTTCAAGTCTCCAACCTCAGAACATAATCGTAAATGGAAATTGAAAATCAACTATTCATGTATCACCATGACTTTTCGGATTTTCAAATCCAACAAACGAATATGTAAGAAAAATCAATAAAAATCGAAATTCAATCAAAAATCGAAATATCGCGAAATAAAACATAAGATCATATACTGCGCAAGCGCGAGCATATTCATAAATAACGAGTAATTAACAATAAGCGTGCAAACATGAGATTTCTCTCATGCGCGAGAAGGGACTCTTAGGTATTCTAGGCCGTTACGTCTAACCACCTATCCTAAAGTCAACGAGCTCTGATACCAATCTGTAACACCCCGACCAAAGGCGGATTATACATCGGGGCGCCACATATTGTTTCATTACTCGTGACACTATTGGGTGTCAATATTTAATAAATACATTCATTCGCGCACGCGCAAAGTAAACACAAGATAACATAAATCAATATATTATAAGGCAAAATATTATAACAACAAATAACTTGTCTTGATACATTTTAATCTAGGTCCAAAATAAAGAAAACTTCCTATGTGTCCACAAGCTCCAAAACAGCTACTGCAAACCTGAACATGTGTTAAAATAAACGTCAAACACTTGCGTGTTGGTGAGAAATCAAGTTTAATATCATACATAGATAACAATAAATCTGCGCGCAACACGTGTATGTCTGGTGTTTAACAAGGGTGCAATCAGATTGTGATCAAGCCTAAATAGATCATAGCTCATAGTTCATAGTTCAATCCGTGCTCCCAAATGAGCACAAAAACGAGAAAAACATCTGTGCAAGTGTAAACAAAGAAAACCGTAAACGATAGGTCTCCCGTGTTCATCTAATGGATCCATGAAAACTGCGGAATAGGCCGAACAAAGCGGTTAATGATACACACATACAAATAAACAGCCAAGTAAACGTCCTCAACACATGGGATACTGCGCGACTAAATTTCATAAACCAGTTTATGACTCAAGTTTGTACGAACACATGAACATCCCAAAACATTAAAAATAAAAAGGGATTAGGTACGAGATTACTCACTTGATAAACGATGCGGTGAAAGATAATGCAAGAACCAACTTTAAACAAGTACAAGTTAACCTATAAATAAGATTATTGTTTTAATGATTTGTTTTAAGTCTTGATTACAAGTTAGCATAATTAATAAGTAAATTATTATATATAATATGTTACCGGAAAAGCAGGACAGAATAGGGAGGAAGACGGAGGCAAAGAGAGACGGCAGAGGATCAACGGCAGAGAGCAAGGAAGAACAGGAGAGATCAAGTGCTTGTGTGTGTAGTGTTAGGAAAAATAATACTATTATTTATAGGGAAACTCTAGGGAACACAATCTCTAGAAAAAGGGGAAAAGATCTCAAAAAGCAAAAGATTCCAAAAGCAAAAGATATCAGAAGATATGGCAGCTGCAGGGGGGCAAGATAAAGCTGACAGGGAACAGTAAAAAGCATGGGCGGATCAGATAAAGGTACTGGTCAAGCATGGAAAAAGCAGATCTCAAAAGATAATGTCAGTCACTTTTTCTGTCAACCAATGGGGTTGGTGCGCATGCTGCGCCAAAAGTGGCTTTTCAGACATAAGATAGGTCAGGTCAACAACACAGGAGATAAGACAACACAAAAGCAAACGGCTAGATTAAACAGAAGAAAACTCAAAGGGTTTAGCGCGAGAAGGCTAAGGCGCGCCGCGGGAAGAATCACATTCCTTAGCGCGCCGCGGGAAGAATCACATTTCTTAGCGCGCCGCGGGAGGAACTAAAATTCCTAGCGCGCCGCGGGAAGAACTATAATTCTTCGCGCGTCGAGGGATGAACTACGATTCTTAGCGCGCTGCGAGAAGAACTACAAATCCTTAGCGCGTCGCGGGAAGAACTACCGTTCTTAGCGCGCTGCGAGAAGAATTACAATTCTTAGCGCGCTGCGAGAAGAGTTCGTCTCGCGTATCGCTGGAACAGATGGTCTTCACGCAGGCTTCCTTGTAAGGAGTCTGGCGCGTGAAGCTGCGCAGACAACCTTAGGCGGGAAGGAACAAAGGACAAGCAAAGAGTTAGAAGAAAAAGAGGGAAACAAGGCGTAAGGGCGGGACGACGGCAAGAGAGAAAAAAAGGCGGGACGGCGACAAGAGGGAAAAGAAGGCGGAAAGAGAGAAGAAGAGGGATGGGACGGCGGAAAGAAAGAGAGAGAAAGAGGCGGGAAGGAAAATATATTATTATTATTAAAAGTAAAATATAAGTATAAATAAATATTAAATCATAAAAGAAAGAGATCGGGTCAGAGAAACGGGTACCTGGGTCGGGTCGGATCGGGGCAGATGTCACAACCATACCGCCGACTGCCACTTGACAGTCGTTGTGCCACCACAAGAGCATAACTTTCTGGCGTAACACACGGTGGGACAAAAACCCAGGTGGGCTCAGGATTCAAACTGGCAACCTTTGCACAAGACTTAGCTCAAATATATCATTTCCAATATCCATCCAAATGTGACACAAGTGGGATTCTAACTTGAGTCTCCTACCACTAGCCACAAGTGGGGCATTTACATAATGTGAATATATGTACATTATCATTTATCTTAATTGTACATATGTGTACAAAGAATAACTTGTACAAAATTTAAAAATATGTATTATACATATATGTATAATTTTGTTAAACCGATAGTTTTTTAATTTTTTAATGAAATCGGGATAAAAAAAATAAATTTTTTTGGTTTTTTATTTTTTTTTATTTTCGCACTTGTTTTTTTCTTGTACTTTTTTTTATTTTTCTTAAAAAAAAAAAATTTTGTGGTACAAAATAATTCTTAAAGTTCTCTCTCTGATGCATTTAATAAACAACTAAAATCCATATAAATAAATGTATATTTATTTACCTTTACAAAACATTTAACACCCAAATAAATATATATTTTTTTTCATTTATTATAGCCTATAGGTAACTGTACATTAATATTTCTCTAGTAAATAATTGATTTTTTTGTCTAAAGGTCTATTTAAATTAATGACGGGTCACTGATCCATTTTATAATTTTCACTTCATCCTTAGAAGGAAATCCGTAATAGATGAGAAAACTCATGGCCCGATTTGGAACCCCTTATGTTTTTCTCATAAGTGGGACTTAAACCCAAGACACACAAGTTTTAAATTAAAATATTTAGATGTTTCACCTCAATCACTTAGACTACGAATTATTAAAGTGATGTAAAATTTGTATTATTATATCTAGTATTTCATTCAAACAATACAATATCTCTTTAACATATAAACTTATGAGTTATTTCCTTTTGGTTTGGTCAAAGCGTTAAACTATGGAAAAGTTTGACGACTTTGAAAATTAATTTATAAAACATAATCTTCTATGTAAATCCACACGTTTAGAAAAAACAAAACCTTTTACACAAACCACACGTTATAGCAAGAACGTTCATAATATCCTAGATATTATATAACAAAGTCAGCCACGTTGTGGTGGAACTCTCAACCTGAACAAAAATTATTTGTAAACACGTTGAATGACGCATGTGCATTGCGACATGTTAAATCACAACTCAATCAGGTTTGAGTTAATATGGTATAAAGCATAGGGTTTATTGAAATTAAAAGTAAACCATAAGAGTTATTTGGTACTTATACTAATAAGATTTTTAATTTTAGTAATAGTTTTAAGGAAAAAAACATAAATGCTTTATATGCAGTAGAGGCATGTACACATAGCATTAAAACTTGTATATATGGAAAAACACAAATGAATACCACATGTCATTCATTCATTGGTTTGAGAGAGATAATTTAAATGTACAATAAATCCAAATAATTAAATGTTAAATCTCTCACAAATCAAATATTTGGTATTTAATATATACGTTCGTATAGATATATCATCCTATAAAATATTGCATTATATATAGTATTTGATCGTATTATATCATATCGTATCTCATATCAACATGTGATGAGAGATTTGTTTAGGATGTTATATTTATTGTACTAAATCATATTATATTATATTGTATATGTTTGTATCTTATCATATTATCACGATGCATCGTATGTAATCATGTAATCATATCGTATAATCTATTTACGGGCTACGCGAGAAATATATAGGATATTAAATATATCATATCATATTATATCAAATTGTATTGCATTGTTTCGTATTATTTCACGTTGTATCGCATTGTATCATGTCATAATGCATATCATGATTATTTCATGTTCTATCCTACCACAGTGCATTATAATCACATCATAACATATAGTATCATATTGTATATATGTCATTATATTTTACCATATTATACCACATTAATGTAATAAGTAACAACTCATACCAACCATTATTGTCTTTTTGCCTTTTTTTTCACTTTGTTTTCCGATATTGGGATGGGGGCTTTTTCATGTGATAACTCATGCTTGAATTAGCACGCCCAAGTGAACTACACTACGAGTCACTATCCCATGTATCATAACATATTATATTATATCATATTGTATTGTATTCAAGGCATATCTATTTTTTATAGATATAGGCGGATGCCCACCTTAAATTTATGTTTAGTGTTATTGGTATGTAAAAATCTTGACTGCACTCTTCAAATTAATGTCAAGCCCCCCTATCAGCGCACGTAAAAATAATTCTTGGGTCTGTCTCTGATTATATCATAGCATACTCATGTATAGTATAGTATTACATAATGTATAAAATTTATATATTATAGAAATTAGATTATATTATATGACATTGTATATTGTATCATAATATTAATATAGTATATAACATAATATTACATTACTATTACTCTTATCTATTATTCTGTCAAATCTTAAAGACCACCCATAATATTAGTATATATAGAGATGCACACTTACATTACATCTCATACTACTTACAACCTTTTTACAAAATGAACATGTTCCTAGCAAAACAGTTTGGTAGAGTTAGGCAACTTCACACCATCATATCTCAAGAAACCATCAAACCATCATCACCAACACCTCATCACCTCAAAACTCACAACCTTTCATTACTTGATCAGTTTGCTCCCTCACTTCTCCTACCAAAACTTTACTTCTACAAAGATTACAACAAAGGTAACACCAACACTCTAAAGAAGTCACTACCCAACTGTTTAACACAATACTACCCATTCGCGGGCAGGCTCGAACCACCCTCAGCTTTGTTCGTCGATTGTAACGATGAAGGTGTCGAATTCATTGAAGCTTTGAATGATAATCGAACCGACGACTTCATCATCAACAGATTTCAAGATCATGAAGCCATAGACCAACTCCTTCCCAATGAGAAAACCGGCTTGAATAGTTTACTCAAGGTTCAAGTGAACTATCTTGCTGATGGTGGTGCTGCATTAGCAGTGTCCGTGTCACATAAAGTAGCCGATGGTTACACCGCGGCTATGTTTATTAACCACTGGGCGACTGTTACACGCGGTCAGTCACCAACACAAAACCCTAATTTCAATTTCTCAAGAAATACTGAAACACTCGAAATACCCGAGGTTGTAAACAAGTTGACAAACAAAGGTAACGTTATATCTAAAAGATTCATGTTCTCAAACTCAAAACTGAAAGAGTTGAAGGACAAGGTTATAACCATGGGGTCAACACCATCAAACCCTACTCGAGTCGAACTATTGACATGTTTATTATTCAAATGTGTAACGCGTGCGGTTGAAACACATTCGGGTGATATTAAACCATCAAATTTAGCTCATTGTGTGAACATGAGGAAGAAGATAATCGAAACATGTCCAGAGAATGCAGCAGGGAATGTGATGGCTATGCTGGCTGCAAAGATCGCGTCCGGTTCGAGTGAAATGAACCTGCATGAGGTTATTGTGGAGTTGCAGAAAGGAAAAGTGAAGCTTGGAGAGTTGAGAAATGAGATAGAAACAAGTGAGCAGTTTTTGAAGACAATGAAGGTGTTAGGGGATGAAGAAAGCAGGAACTTTATTAGCTCAAGCTTGTGTCGGTTTCCGTTTTATGGTGTCGATTTCGGGTGGGGAAATCCGGTGAAAGTGATGACAAGGTACCCGGATGTGGATGATAATGGTGTGTTAATGTTGGATGCTCCAAATGGTGATGGGATTGAAGCATTGGTGCATTTGAAGAAAGATGTGATGCCTGTTTTTGAAAAGGATGAGGAGCTTCTTGAATATGTTCAAGGCTAGCTAGTAATTAAAGTTGTTTTGTTTTGATCAATAAAATTTGGTTTAATTCCTTGTGACCAAATACTTAATAGTTAATATAAATGTTTTCATGAACTTATGCTCTAGTAAAACATATATCTTAAATAATATTTGTTTTTTTCTGGTTTATATTATATAATTTACTATAAATAATATCTGGTTTTATTTGATATAAATTGTTTAACATTATTTCTGTCATTAGTATTTAAAAAAGAATCTATAAATTGTCATCCCGGTTCATAAAGAAAAATAGTTGACAGTTAACCCGTGCTTCACAGTGGCAAGTGTGTCTTATGTACTAAATTACTAATTACAGCATACTATGATACTCAAGTTGTGTGGTGTATAATTACAGCATACTATAATTGCATTGCGATGACAATTACGTTACTTTTATATGTAATTACACTACTTTATTCTTACAGGTAACACGTTAATTTACTTTGTACGTTAACTTTCGCTTAGCAAATAAAAATTAAAATTAATTGGTATCGATGCACTTGCTATAGTAACAAAAGATAAAACCCAAGAACATACTTGTAGTATAACCAAAAGGATATCAAAACATGTTCATTTCGTTGTTTTTTAATCATGTATAGCATATAAAGACTTATCTAAATGATCTTAAACAAATAAAAACTTGATACATAAAGTATAACCCGGCATGTTGAACTATTGAAGTTTGTTGCTTCTCAACTCTATTTACTATCAATAAATGAAAAAAAAATTAATTCAAATGGATGCATTAATGACAGGGGCTGAGATGTTACAGGTGTTAAAGGTGGTGCATGGGTCCATTTAAGTTTTCTTACAATGGTGGTGATGAAGATAGCAATGGAATACAAATGTATATAAAAGAAACTTTAATAGTTAAGGAGACTTCCCTAAATAAGTAACAACGGTAGTTTTTTAGAAAACTTTTAAATTTAATGTTTTCAAACCTTTATTGTATTTTTATCAACAAAGTGTCAAATTGGGCCGCTATAATAGTTATTATATTAATTGTATGATAATCTTTTTCCTTAAATAACTTAATATTCTAAAGTGTGAAAATTAAATTTCAAAGAAAGGTTTAGCAACCTTGTAAGTAGGGCTGTCACTTCTACCCGAAACCCGAAACCCAACCCGAGAAAACACGTAGCCGAACCCGAACTAACCCGACCCGAAAAACCCGAACCCGAGAAAAGACTAACTCGAACCCGAACCGAAGTAATTCGGGTTGGTTCTCGGGTTTGATTTATAAGTTTCGGGTCAACCCGAATAAACTTTTAGTTTTGAAATTAAATATATATTTATGTATAATAGGCTTAGTCTATGCCACCAAAGTTATCAAAATCTAGTCATAATCGATTGTTGTTATTACAACTATTATAAATCGATTGTTTATTGTTAATTTATGTTATCCGTTTATTACTAATAGCAACCGTAATCAAACAACCAAATCACGTCCGATTGAAAGCGATTATGGTTCGAGTTAGTTTTACTCTTCTTTTGGATTGTTTTATCAAGTTATGTTGATTTATTATTTGATTATTTGCTACGAGCAAAGAATAATATGTTATTTTAACTTTAGCATTGTAGTTTTTTAATTTTTTTTGTTTTGTTTTCTAGGATACTCGAAACCCAATTAACCCAATCCGAAAAAATCGGAAGCCGAATTACCCGAACCCGAAAAACCCGTAAGAGATTCGGGTTGGGTTTCGGGTCAAGATTTAAAACTTTGAAACCCGAAGAACCCGACCCGAAAAACCCGAAACCCGAAAAACGAACCCGAAGAACACCCCTACTTGTAAGCTTTAACAATGTAAGTTTGTAACATTACACGCCCAGATTAATGTTAACTTTTATTTGGGATTGAGTTTGAAAACGAGTTATTAATTTATTGACTTTTACATACATACATACATCACATTTGGGCCTGACCCATCCGCATCCTCGGCACATAGATATCCGGAATACACTAAATGCGGATATGGGCCTAACCGCAAGCCCAACTACGCCCAATTTTGGTTTAACCATAACCCGATTCGCATTTCAGCTCCAAGTTCCTACTTTACAAACCTTTTCCAATCGGTTTATTCACACAAACCATCCATCCCCACTAAGACCCCCATTTACATATATTCATGAAAGTTTGAATAGCTACTCAAGCTTCGTTCAATTAAAGATTATCCAATCTTCCTTGCCATTACTTATAACAATGAATATTTATATCGAAATATCCAAACTCGTTTGTGCCATCTATCGGCAAATTCCTAGTATGTTATCAAGTATCTATAACCAACTCTTAATACATTGTCCCTTATGGCTTTATGTAAATCAAGAGATATCATTATAACTACATATCATAAAAAAAAAGTAGTAACAAAAAATCATATAAAAATCAATCAATATATAATCATATGAAATATATGTCACGTTCATAAACAAATTTTAATGCAAATTATAAACTGAGTTTCGTAGATAAAGTTCTACACTTTTAGCAAAAATATGCATTATTATAATTTGAATTAAAGCCCACGTTGATGAAGAAAAATCCTGTCTTGGTTACGATGTTTATATTGAATTCCCAATTTGCCCAGTCCAAACTATCATATGGATCGATGACATAGTTAGATAGCATCATCCATGCGTGGCTTAAAAAGCAAGATATGAAGAGAATATATGTTTAGAATCGGAGCACCTAATATTGTACGAGAGCAAGATATGAATCCAAAAGAAATTTTCTGATTTAATTAATTTAGACGGGTTCAAATCATTGAACTTGTAAACACGTTTGGCTAAATGAATCATGTTGGAATTTAATTGTTGTTTTCTTTATGCATTTAATATCACAGTTTAAATTAATAGAATGTTTTATGATATAAAAATAAAAATAAGCATATGGTTTAATAATTTAAACGTACTTATATTTTTATCTGTAAGTTTTTAATTTTATTGAACAGAAAAAAGATAAGAAAATAACTTTTTGAGTTGGATGGGCGTGTTCGTGTCGATCGAATAAACTCAAGCCGTGTTCTTATTTGAAAGGTTAATATAAAAAATGTAAAATTTTATTTAGTTCATATCTTGAATGTTATATTATTTTTCAATTAGATTCTAACTTTATCTAATTGAAAAATAATATAAAATTTTAATACTGAAAATGAATTTTGAATCAGTTTTGAGTTTTGACAACCGTTACCAAACTGAAATCGACAAATTAATGCTAAAATTGTTTTAATGACTTTTAACTTAAAAAGATATTAAAAAGTTTTAAGCAATGCTATAATTAACTACAATTTTATCATATAAAAGGGTATTAATAAGTTTTAAACAATACTATAATTAACTATAATTTATCATATATATACATGTAAGCTCAACTCGTGTTAACCTTTATTTATAATGTCTAAACTTAGCTCATATGTATTTTCTAAACTCAAGCTCGACTTGTTTATTGTTTATCTAGTTCGTTATTCATATATTTATAGTTATTTTCTATATTTTTTTAGAACGGCTACAAATATGATTTTTTTAATAATAATAATAATAATTTATATGATTTAGTTATATACTAATTAAAACTTAAATATATATTTAATATATTAAATAAAGTATTATTAGTTATCAATAGTAAATTTCTTTGAACTTGCGATCTTACTCGAGCTAGATAAGTCAAAGTTGATTTCGGGCTTGTATTGTTCATCAAACCGTCATTTTTTAACACATGCTCAAACTCAAGCTCGTTTAAACTTTAACTCAATTCAATTTTTTTGGTTCGAGTAGCTTATTCAAACCACTTTAAAAAATAATAATAATAATAATAATAATAATAATAATAATAATAATAATAATATGTTATTTAAATTCTTGTCTATTTGTACATGTGACCTTCATTATCAATACCATAAAATTCCCACCATCCAATTTCTAACCCTTTTACCCAGTAACCCAAAATAAAATACTACAGTAATAATAAACAAATAAACACACACCTTCTTCAACCTCCTCAGTGCATACATATATTCTTCTTCATGCATTGGGGTTTGCACATTACCAGGTTAGTAAATAATAATGTTTGTGTTTCCTCTTAACCTGCATTGATTCTCTAAATCTATACATCCCATAACCCAATTCCCCTGTTTAATTTCACCAATACCCATTAACATTTCATCCTCTAATTCCGTTAAAGATCTCATTTTTCTTCCCGGGTTCGTTCGATTTGGGTGATTTGATTCAATTTGGTATCTGGGGGTATGAGAATCTTGATTGAGATCATATTAATCTATGAGATTGAAGAGAAAGAAATGGGAATTGGGGGTTGATGTATTATTGTGCCTGCCAACTGTTTGATGTAATGTCTGAGAGAAATGGTGTGTTTTTTTAAGAGTTGACTTTTAGTATGGTCAAAGGGTATTGTGTAAGAATAATCAAGATCCATTTTGATGTTAAAAGATTTGATTTTTTTTTATTGAAAGTCAAAGGTTGATGTTGAGAGAATAGACGTTTTTGAGCTGTCGAATGGCTGCAAAGTATTTGTATTCACTGGCGGATGATAATCCGGATTTGCATAAGCAAATCGGATGTATGACCGGCGTGTTTCAGATCTTTAACCGACATCATAATATTGTTTCTAGAAGGCGCATTTCCGGCCACACTCCGAATAGGGGTGATCATGGTAATTGTTAATCTCAAAATCTTATTTATCTTCATTACGATTGATTGATTGATTGATTGGCGTGTTGTTGATATATGCAAAGAACATAGTCGTGATAGTTATTGTTTTGTTTAGACTTCTGCTCATTATCTTGATGCATCTTAGGCTAACAATTGCTTTGATACATTATTTAGTCTATGACTCGTCACACTATATGTTAGCGGTAGTTTACAACTTCCATTATTAGTAGTTTTGTATGGTTGTTCACTTGTTTGCTCTGATTCTTTTAGCTACATTTTATGTTGTATGAATTACTATACTCTATATTGTACGTGCGCGCGATGACCTTATAGCTGGTTACGTTTATTTGCTATCGTTTGGTCTATGGGCAACTGAAAGGTCACTCCTTTGTGACTTAAATGTCAAAAGTTTTGAGTCATTTAACGTTAATCAACCTAACAATTTGTGTCTATGTGTTCATGTGTTTTTCTTGAATCTCATGCAGGCGGTTCCCTTTACAACAATGGAACACCTCAAATGGAGTCAAGGGTATCAACCGAATCATCTAAGGAATCAAGTGCCTCTAGACCAATAAACCGTCAAAATCTTGACCTTCGAGATGTAGTCAAAGACTCGATGCATAGAGAAGCCCGTGGGTTATCACATAATATTGCAATGGTAAAGGAGTCAAATAGTTGGTATCATGATGAACCGAGGGAACTATCAAGATCAAAATCTTGTCGATTTACAGACCGAATACCTCGGTTTTCATATGATGGGCTGGAAACCGATTCTAAAACAACAAACCCAAAGCAGCTGAAAGAACTACCAAGGCTTTCTATAGATAGCCATTCAAGAAACATGAAAATTAATGGTGGGGTCAATGCTAACGAGGATCTGAGTCAGACACGACTACCTGGCGTAGTAGCAAAGCTGATGGGCTTGGAAACTTTTCCATTATTAAAAAAATCACCAGTGTCTCCGTGTTTGAAAAATCCCGACATGAAGCCGATATCTAGAGTTCCAATAGAACCGGCGCCATGGAAGCGTGAGTCCAATATCGTCATCATGAAGCCTAAAAAGCTTATTAAAAATGGGTTTACGAATAATAAAGCAACGGGTCAAGATCGGATTAGTGAAAGCACACGTGAAAAGAGACGATCTCGGCCATCCGTTCCTCTTAAAGATTCTAGTAAACCAAGAAAAGATTCAAACAAGCAGCAATTGGAGTCTCAGTCTCTAAATGGGAGGAAAAAGCCTTCAAATTTTAAGAAAATTGAAGATAAAAACAAAGAAACTAAAATGCTATCTAGCTCAACACCAGAAGTAAGTTCGTGTGTTTCTATATTACTTTCATTAAATTTTGACAAGAAAGATTGTTTGGGTGATTAAGATTTTGTTGCTGTTACTAGAAAACAACCTTGCTCGTGAAGACGAGTGAACCACTAACCCCAGAGCATCTGAGTCCAGTCTCAGTTCTTGATGATTCAGTCTATGTGGATAATTCCCCTTCGCCTGTGAAACGTACTCCAATTACCAAAAAAGGCAAGTTATCTTTTTTTTATGTATCAAATATAAACCAAATGAAAAAAAAAACAATCCCTTTGCAAATTTAGATGCCCCATTTGTAAATATGCAAATATCAGATGGTTTTTTTAAATAAAAAGTGTGGCTTTTGTATGGCATTATTAAATAAGAAGAAACTGTTAGGTTGTCTTCTTTTTCACCACAGAACAGTAATATAATTTTAAGGTAACAATGCTATAAGGTTGTTTTTATCAATTTGCCTTATTATTGCGAGAACCGCATACGCACTTGTACATAGTGCTGACCAGATATAGTATAAGAGAGAAAGAGAGGCGGTTATGCGGTTACATAACCACCTTATGTATCCAAGTTAAAAAAATAGGTACAAATGTTTACGCGGTTCTCATGGTTCACCTCTTATCTGTAATTTGTCAAATGTTAAGAAAATTTATGTCAAATGTGTTGAAAGTTACCCAAAGTGTCGTCACATGCTTAAATCCTCGTAAACTTCTTTGTGAAAAAAATTGATTATTATTTCAAAAATATAGTTTTTATAGTCCTACTTACTACATTAACTATTTATATAGTCCAAAAAATAATGAAAGTAAAAGAGTTGGGTATAAATTTATAAACTAACCCTAGTCTTTGATCAACAGATTCTGCTGCTAAGAAAACCGTTAAAGATCGACATGAACCAACAAATGTTGACCAAACAAGAACGACGACCCCATCGATCAAATTTCAAACTAACCGTGAAAAATTGAAGAAAGTTTCAGATTTGGTCCAAAGACTCAAGAATCTTGAACCAAATGAACCTCACACAGATTACATAGCATCTCTCTGTGAAACCACAACCCCTGACAATAAATACATCTCAGAAATCTTATTATCTTCAGGACTCCTTCTTAGAGACCTACAATCTTTTACCCTCCACCCCTCCGGTCACCCGATCAACCCCGAGTTGTTTTTCGTATTGGAGCATACCAAATATAGTAACCTGCAAAAAGATAGGTTTCACAGGAAGTTAATATTCGATGCAGTTAATGATATTCTTGTGGAGAAGTTAGGATTGGTTTCTGGGATGATGATGCAGGATTCTAGAAAGCTATTGAGGGAGTTGTGTTTGGAGGTAGAACAAGTTCAAATGTGCAAGAAAATAGACGGGTGTGGGCTCGGGGATGATGATGTGTTGAAAAAGTCGGAAACTTGGACGGGTTTTTATGGCGAAAGTTGTGATATTGCGATGGAGGTTGAAAGGTTGATCTTGTTAGATTTGGTTGATGAAGTTGTTGATGAGACAATAGATGCTGCTGGTTTTTTTGTTTTAAAAAATATTACCTGATGCTAAGAGAGTCTTTACTCTCTGGTGAGTAATTATGGTTCTAATTTGTTAGTATATATAAGAGGACTTATTATGAACATTCATTTGTTTTTATCCTAACTTAATACTTTTGCAATTTAAAGAATAAAGGATTACTCAGTTATGGCCTCATTCTTTACTTATAATCCTCAATCCTCAGTTGTTAATCTTTTGATCTCTCTTCTAATGTGACAATTGTTTAAAGAGTTAAATATCAAAAATATATTGTTTTGGAAGATTTTCAAGCAATTTCCCTAAGCATTTGGCTAAATATTAACATCTTAGAAAACATCAAAGTTTGACTATTTCTTTTTATGTAATTTCAAATATTTTGTATATGTTTTTAAAATGAAAAAATGTGTTAGGAGACTCAAAAAATATGTTATAAAATAAATTGTTTTGTTTTATAGAAGATTCTATTATGATTACGCTATTTTGATATTTATAAAACTTATTTTAGTGTTAACTTATAACTTTACATATTTTTTATTCAAAAGTCGTTTATGTTGTAATTATATCTTTTTATTGTTTTTACTTAAATATAACACATATTTATAAAAAAAACAAAAAACAAAAGAACAAACAAACTTTTATAACCCTTGGGTTATTTAAAAACTCTAAATAATTACTTTTTTTGTTGATCTATCTTTAGTACTCAAACTCTCAAAGATATGTAGGCTCATTGTTGATTTGAGGAATTGAGATTCAACTTGGTTAATATAACGAAACATGCCACAATCGATCTCATAACCATCCATTCTGTAATTTTTCAATTGGCACGGTCGATTAACAATATGGTTGCTTCTATCACTGTTTCGTTTCCTCTTTCAGCGCTCCATATTGTTTAGTTTTGATTGTCGAGAACTTCTAGTATGTTATTTCAAATTGTTATGTCACAATCGCTCTAGGTTGGTTTACATGCTTCTTGTTCCGCACTTTCTTTCCTTTTAATAAAAATACCATGAACGTGTTTGTATGGTTTAACTATGGATGTGAGAACTCGTGAAAAGTCTGTCATCTGGATAGCTAAAAATAAATATATGGCTCACAATTGAAGATGGCCCCTTAAAAGAGAAATTTAAATGTTTTTATGTAAAATAACTCATTATATCACAGGTTTCTTTATTGATGGTAGGTCATGACTAAAGCGTCAAAATTATAGGATGTTATGCAGTCAATCTCGATGGTATCTCGATTATTGCTCCTCATGTGAAATATCGGTCAAAATAATATCGACGATATTTCACCGATATCAACGTTTTAAGTCTTAATTATCAACTTTTAGTGTTTGATGTTGGTGTTTTGAGTCTTAATCAGTTCCAACATGTTACAATTAATAGTGTTTTGCAAGTTGCAAAATAATAATTTGTTAATAGTATGAGAATATATTGACTTGTTAGTGATAAAAGTGCTATATATATAAATTCTGCGTGATATTAACTGATATCCGAAAATTTGTAACATTATTAATTATTTAAGGTAGGATGTAAATTTCACGAGATTAGAATTATAAAAATTAAAAACAATAATAAATATTCTCATGTTTATTTATTTTTTCCTTTATAATAAAAAGCCCCAATTATTTATTCTTGCAAAACCCTAACTGATAACTCTCATTCACTTTGTTTCTCTCATTCGGTACTTTGTAGGGTTTAGCGATGGCCGACGCAGTGATTTCGTTGGAGAAGATTAAGGCTTTCTGGAGGTCTCAAGTTCACGATGAAGAAAACTGGGCTCTTAACGCGGTAACTAATAATAATATGAATGCATGTTTGAGATATTCATGTACGCTTTGGTTCAAATTGGGTATATGATTAGATCTGTTGCATATCTCTGTTGCGTCATTCATACTTAGGGTTTCTATTGCTACATATCTCAATTTACAACTGTCATATTCAGATTTGGCTTTAGTTTTAGTGATTAATATTTCATTTATTCTGCAATTATTATTATTATTATCTAGTCTAGATCTTCAGAGACCTCTGATTTGAGTTTTTTACTTGGTTTTGAATTGGATGTGTATCTGCATGAAAGTTGAATAAACAAAGTTCATTTTGACTGAGAGAATGAGGAGTTATCGAATTGTTTTTAAGTTTGGTTCTTGGAGGTAGCAAAACGGGCGTGTTGGGTCATGTTTGGTTTGATTTACTGAAATTCTTTTTGTTTGTTATTTTAAACTCCTACACAAATTTAATATTTTTTCAATAGAATACTTTTGTATTTTTGTAAAATTAAACTTGGGGCCGCTTTCAATATGTTTGTTCCGTCTGCTTCTAAGCTATTATTTTGATTTGAATTGATTAAGGTAAAATATACAAGTGCATGGGTTGAAATTGTGAGAGAATATCGTGGCATTGCGCTTGTTTTCTGATCTTCCAACTTGTTTTTCAGTCTCCCAATCTGTTTTTGTTCATTGCTTTATTTGTTTTGTTTAATGGTACTTATTCAAGTTCGAGTTGTTTGTCCCAGTGCATAGTTGAACCAGGGTAGGTGGTTTGATTAACTGATACATTTTTTGTTCACTGGTTTAAACACCTTTATAATTGATTATTGTTTTAAATATCAATACAATGTTACATGTTATTTCAATATAAATGTAACTTGTTTTCTGATAATGGTTTCATAGGTTTATGCACAAAAATTACACTGTGTAATCGCTTTCACTCCGTTTGAACCATTTACTTAAACCCAATAAAGATTGAACATGCAAGTAAATGGGTCAAATTTGCGAGACAATGTAATGACATTATGATTTACAAGTGATATTTGAAGTCAAAATTCTTTGTAGTCCTTGACCTTAAATCAAAAATTAAAGAAAATAGTATTGGTTCCTAGTTTATATGTAGATTATTCATATTCTTGTTTGTGCTATCCAAACTGTTGACTGATCCAACGACAATTTGATTTCCTGTTCTGTTGCAGAAACTACTTCGTGCTGTAGGGCTGTTTGCGGGTTCTATTGTTTTGATGAGGAATTTTGGTGACCTCATGGCTATATGAAGAAGATGAATTTGACTTTTGGTTTGCAGTCATGTTTCTTTTAGATAATAACTAATATGAAGATTGTCAAATTTTATGATTTTGGATATGCTTTTACTATGGATACTTTTGCAAAGATGGAATGAAACTTGATTTTGTTATGGTATTTAATCATTTATGTGGTAATTAGGGTTCTTCATCTTTTATATTTTGTTTGTCTTGCTAATTTAAGGTTGGATGTTTTTGAAAAAGATGAACTTGAACATGAAAGTAATCAGGTTTGGGTTGCATGTTTTATAAGGTCTTTATTGTTGTTTAACCTATTTATGATGTGTGGTTAAGTTATATATATACTTTGGGCATGTTTGAGATTGAGTTTGAAAATAACTAATTGACTTATTGGGTTTTTTAAAAACAATATCTTTTCAAGTTTTCGCAAGTTTATGCTAAAAAAATTCAGCAAGCTTTTCCTACTTTTCCATGTGTTTTGATGGTGAGGAGAATGATCATAAGAAAATGGCCATGGTTGTGATTTTCATTTTCTTTGTCCTTGCTATTGGTATCGCTAAGAAGAAAACCATCAACCACCACTTGATGGCTGTTGACTGGCCGTTGCCAACCACGGCATGTAAGGTCGTGGCTAAAATCGTGGTCACTATATATCATTTTCAGATTGGTAGACGTTGAGGCCACCAATCTCCGTTGTGGGTTAGGGCGAGGGATGAACAAGAAGAGAAGGTTTTTAATTTGAAAAATTACCAAAATGTACATTTAACTTGTCAAAATTGACAAAATAAACCAACTTTTTTTTCTCTTTCTTTCTTTTTTCATTTTACAGAAGTAACATTTTCGCCCCTCATGTATACACAAGGATGCATTTGTTAGTCAAATGGATAATTTGAGAACGAGACAAGTGTGTTAGCGAAATGTCACTGTTGAAAAATATGATTTTTCAAACTTGGTTCTTCAACTACTTACAGGCACAGCCTACCAGTTTCAGGCCATAAGTGAATAAACTTTAACTTGTTGTCTTAATTTTTATTTTTTAAGACCAACTAGACTCCCCAAACAATGAGGTTGATGGACAATAATATTTACATACTGCAGACCTCACGAACAGGCCAAAACCTCATTCTAGATGCACTTATTGTTTCAAAATGCAGACATGCAGTGAATAAGCTTTATGACTATGGATATTGCATTTGATTTTGTTCTTTTATGTGCCAAAAACCCTTTTGCAAAATTAGTGGATTGGGTAATCCTCCAAAAGAGTAAATTGAGCATTGAGTGACAGATGATAAAAAAATTATTTTTGTTATATAAACAAAATTTATATGATTAGATAACAATAATAAGTGTAAATAAAACTATAATACAAGCAGCTAAAAAATTTATTTTTATCACCTCTATAAATTTACTTATTTTAAATGACTATACATTTAAAACTAGACAAGCCAAACCCAAGCAAGAAAACTTATTAATAAGTATAGTCTGAGTTTTAGACATAAAGCTTGAAACAAATCAAGCTCAAACTCTTTTAGTTTAACTTATTGTCTTAATTTTTTATTTTTTAGCTCGTTAATTATTTTTCAAGCCTAGGTTAAGCTCAAATTACAGAGTAGCAAACAAAATAGTTGAATTAGAAAGTTTGGAAGACATTTTAAATAACTTGTTAATTTTGACTGTTTTCTTTAGAAAGTTTAGTTATTTAATAAATAAATGATTTTTATATTTTTAGCAGACTGACCGTCAGATTTTCATAACAAAACACTAACTATATTATATCAATATGATAACAGAAGATTAAAGAGCAGTATAAAAATTATAAGCCCAAATTATATAAATCTGCCCATTCATATACTTTCAGCAATCAGCAGTTAAACCAAATTTCATATTCAAAACTGCAAATGCATAAAAATTGACATGAAGAAACTAACTACAACCATCCCAATTCTCATAAACCAAAAGTCGTAAGTTACTTTAGATACATCTTTCAAAGAACATGACACCAACATTCCAATAACCATCATAATCTTTCAAGCTTTCATTGCAGATATCACATTCAGCAACATCTTAGATTCAGCTGCATAATCAACCGGACTCACAGCCTTCACAGTAATTCTTTGCCTTTTCTCGTTATTGTACTCCCGTGGCGCAACCATCAACCGAAAAACATGCGGGACCCACGTTGCTTTCTTAAGCAGTGTTGGAAAATCACTTGCATCAATCTATAAACATTTAAAAGATCAACGATTAATATTAGCAAAAGTTACGATTTTTAATAATATAAACTAATAAACTATGACTTTTATAATTTAATTTACCTGTGACTTCAAATTATCAAGCTCGTCAGCAGAGCACCCGATAATTTTCTCAGCATCATCGCTAAAAACAGAAAACCAAGCTTCACCGCTTGCGTCGGTAAACTTCGCAGACACAATATACCCGCAATAACAATTTAAATCAAAATATGTCATAATTGTAATCGTAATTAATAATCTTGCAAATTAATCACAGGTTAACAAACCTCAAATTACAGTCAGCTTCAGTCTTTTGGCATGCTTGACAAAAGTAACCAGAACCAAACTCTTCGGTAACTTTCTTGTTGCAAGTTTTGCATGCGCGATAATACATGGTTTGATCAGATTTAATAAAACTCATGCACGCACGTGTGGTGTAATACACAGGCTGCAAAAAATTATTATTGTTACTAAATGTTTAATGTTACTGTCTGCCATTTGTTTATCTAAAGTTAATACCTTTTCTTCACCCAAAGACAGGTTGCTGGTTATTTGGTCAAGTGTCACACGGTCAGCATACATGGATCAACCGCCACTTTTCATTAACGGGCTCAAAGTGGACCACAGACTCCATGCTTGAATCTTTACCTTCTGAACCATACCATGATTTTAGCTTTTGAGAATCAGGACTGTTGGGGTTTATTTCTATTATGCTTTTGCTCACGGTTGACAGTGATACACCTGAAGCAAATAATGAACAAGAAATGAGCAAACTGTAACTAAATTTGTTTAAAAATCAAATTTTTATGTTTACCTTGAAAATCTGATACTCTTAGTGATTTGATCGCAACAATTGGAGACTCGTTAGACATATCAAGAAGCTTTTGACCGAGATCAGTTGCATGAGAGCCCCACAAAGATACAACAGACTTCTTCCTGAAGAATACATTATTTTAGTTTAATAAATGCACAACAGTGAATATAAATGTAGCACAAAAAACAGTGGCTTTACGTGTCATCTGCAATGGTTATGTCACGCTTTGGGACCGTCTCATTATCAATTTTCCTTTTGATGTTCATTGTTGAAGAAACGTTTTGCACAACACCGATAACATCTGCAAAAAAAAGTCAAAATCAAAGTCAAACACGAGGTCAACGACATTATCAGTATGGTTAACAAAAGGTTGCATACCAATAAGTTCTTTTTGTTGGACGTACGGTCCCAGCTGATCAATGGGAACGAAGTTAAACTTGGTTTCAGAGATAAAAGCAGCTTCATTTACAGCTTCTTCCACTTGAGAACTCTCATTCAAAGTCGTCTCATAATCATTCTGCACAGTCTTGAACTGCTTGTTCGCCATTTTTAAAGATCCTTTCGATATGCAGTAAACTTTTCCCATTTCAAACACATCAAAGAACTTCTTTGCAGACTCATTAAACATGGTTGCTTGAATTTGAGTACCCTGAAAATAAGATTTGTTTTAATTAGCTAAAAATAATATTTTTTATAAAAACTAAAACAGCAAATTATTATAAAAATGTAAACTTACATCTTCATCAGTTAGTTCCACATTGAACACACACCCTTCACCCCGTGCGTTCTTGTAATGGCGCATGTTTCCTTTGGAAGTGAGCCGAACCTTAATCGTTCAGTTTCCTTGATATGGGTTCAAGGAAGCAAGCGGGTGAACCCGTCTAGTCATCGACATACGTGCAGCAGGTGCCATACTGTTATAAAAAAAAGCATGAATGAGTTAAATATAACAAAACCAAATTTGCATTTTAAAAATTAACTAAGCTATAATACCATAATCAGTATTAACATATGATTATCTAACAAAGCCTAGATATAATGATCCAACTATGATATAAATTATTCAAATTCAAATTCATTCTTCGGCCTGCTCCTGCTCCTGGTCCTGCTCCTGACCACCACCACCACCACCACCACCAGTAATACTAATAGTAATAGTAATCAGATCTGCAAATTAGGGCTTAATATTCTAAACAATAAACACAAACCATACAAAAAACACATAAATCTGTGAATTAGGGCTTAATATTATAAACAATAAACACAAAATATTTAATAAAATAGATCTGAAAATTAGGGCTTAATATTCAAACAATAAACACAACCCGTATAATAATACCGATAGATCTGTGAATTAAGGATTCGTGTGACGATACATACAGTAACAAATACAATCGATGTAAAACCCAAAAACTTACATGTATTTGTTGCCGGTAGGTTTGAGTTCGAGCACTTGAACAACGATTTCAACGGAAGAATCCGGACTAGGGTTTGACATGATGCTTGATATCGCATTTGGAGTCACTGACTTCATCATCTTCTCTAGTTAATTGTGGATTCAATCGACAATCGAACAAAACCCTAACTCGCACTCTCGTTTGCTCTCTGTATATGAGTCAAGGTAAATGGTAAATGGAAATGAAGGGGGGGAGTGGGTTTTTGTATAAGAAAATTTAGCGGCAAATTATTGAAATTTTAGTAAACTTAGATGCTGTTTTGAGTTTTTTCGCGGGGTTTTATTACCATTTTTAATATACTTTTCGCGCCATATGTTTTGAGGGTGAATCCGAGATATGGGTTTGAAATTTTTTGGGGGATTTTACATAAGTGGTCCCTAGACTTTACTGTATTCTATGAATGAGGTTAAAGTTTGATTTGGATATTTAGCGGCAAGACATGATAAATTCGTATCTATTTTGTCAACTTTGACCAGTTAAATGTTCGTTTTGGTAATTTTTCAAATTAAATACCTTCTCTTCTTGTTCATCCCTCTTTACCCTAACCCACAAAAGAGATCGGTGCACTTAACGTCTACCGATCTAAAAATGATATACTCTGACCACAATTTTAGCCACGACTCTACATGTCGTGGTTGGTAACGGCCAATCAACGGCCATTGGTTTTCTTCTTAGCGATACCAAAAGCAAGGCCAAAGAAAATGAAAATCACAACCATGGCCATTTTTTTATGATCATTCTCTTTACCATCAAAACACATGGAAAAGTAAGCATCAAAGAAAAACTTTTTGAATTTTTTTAGCATATTCCATTATATAAAATCTAACTTAAGGTTACTTTAGGATTATTATCCGACCGCACATTTGATATATAATATTTAACTTCTTACTTGACTAATTCTAATTCTAATTCTTGCTAGCGTCACAATCTAACTTAAGGTTACTTTAGGATAATTTGTGTTAAGTCCTAACAAGGCAAAACCGTAAAACTAAACATGAGCCAAACCGTTAGTAACGGTTCAATTCTCGGTTTCGTTTTAAAATTACAACGTTTCGATTTTAGTTATAAATAATACAAAACCATTATTAACGGCTTGACTCATGGTTTAACCTAAAAACAAGATCGTGAACGACCCCTAGGCTTTGCCTTAATTTAGTGGATATTAAAATCTAATTTGTAACTTTTGCACATCTCTTTTGAGATCCAAATCTCTTGTAACATCTATAAATGCATCAACGACTTTATTTAGTATGACGTGAAACGGGTTAAACTTGGTTAATAATATTAATTATGAAGTACAATTTGTCTGACACGTATTATTACGTTGTTTCATATTTTTCTTTATTTTACTCATTAAAGATACATTTAGCTTAACTCGAATCAATCGGTAACGTAAGCCGTTCGAAAAAGTAGAATGAATCATATATGTTGATTTTGGTTACATTATACGTGCTACTTTTTTCTTATTTTTGTTTCTTAATTTGCTATTTTTATAATATGCTCAAAATGTGAAGAACTTAAAATCAAAGCTCATAACCATTATTTGAGAACTAAAATAATGTAAGAAAAGGAAATTAAACGACACAAAGTGGATATTTGCATGTATTTTGTATAGTATGATATCATATATCCGTTGCTAAGAACACTAAGATAAAAATGATGACATGATATATATGTAGAGATATATTAGGTAAAGTTACATATAAAAACTATAAATGTTGTATACAAAGAATTTTTTTAGAGATTTAGAAATTTCTATATAAAACTATATTTATAAAAATGTTAAAATAAAATTAAAAAATTTCATAAGAATGATAAGAAGAACATAAAATTTAAAGTTAGAAAACTACGTGAGTTTATCTAAAAAAATAATGTGAACTACATATTTATATAAACAATTTAACACATTATTTGTGTTTATATTGTGTGGTCGTTAAATAAATTTATTTATTATAACCCTTATTGCACGCTCTTTAACATATTATTGAAACATTTAAAAATCCCATTACTTTGACAATAAACCCCGAATAGAAAATTTTCACCTGAAAAACACACGCCTTTGTATTTTCTAAGCAAAACGTCGATCTCAGTGAACTCCACCTACAACCACTCTAAAACCCTAATCCAATTAACAAACAAACACACACTTTCATGGCGGTTACCGGCAGCAGCAGCAGCAGTTCAACTTCCGGCGGAGTTGAAGCAACACTCGTCTCAACTAACAATCAATTCTTCGGTAACTTTAATACGCGTCCTCTGTTCATTTTCAATTAGCGCATTTGCGTAAACTGATCGTGTATCGTATAGTTATCTATCGGAAATGCTGGACGTGTAATGTTTCGTTTCGTTTTAGTAGTTTTATGTTTTGATTTAGAGATTACTGTGTCTGTCTGCTGGTTGATGATCGTGTTAGGTTTTCGATTCGATATAATAATAAATTACAACTATGTGAGATGTGAAGATACTGTAAGGTTATTAGTTATTTTAGGTTAGGTTTATGAAGGCATTGGTGCTATTTGTGGATTGAGTAGTTGTAATTACATTTTGGAGCTCGATACTGAACCGTGATTCTATGAAGAAATTAAATATTAACTTATAGTTGTGCTGATTAAGTTTATGAATAGCTATATGGATTGTTATTATTTGAAGTGAAAATGCAATGCTCTTGACCGTGAAATTAGGGCACTTATTATGAAATAAAGTTATTCCAGCATACAAGTTTATGATTATTTGAAATGCGTTGTTTTAAAGTGTTTTTGAGATTATTATAGAAAAGCAGAGTTTTCATGTGTGTATGTATTGTGTGTCGTTTTAGTAGTTTGATGATCTGATTAGATGTTACAGTGTTTGTTGTTTGATGATCGTGTTAGGTTTTCGATCTGATATGATAATAATCAGAACTATGAGAGCTGTGAAGACAGTCTATGGTTATTTTGGGTTAGGTTTATGAAGGCATTGGTACAATTTTGGAATGATCAGTGGAAATTAGTTTTTGAAGCTGGATAATGAACTATGATTCAATGAAGAAATTAGATATTAACTTTTAGTTATGCTGATCTATGAATAGTTATATGAATCCTTATCAGTTATCATTTGAAGTAAAATGCAGTCCACTTGACCTTGTATTAGGACACTTAGTAACTTACTATCAAACAAAGTTTTTCCAGCTTACAAGTTTATGAGTCTATGAATGTTAGAAATGCATTGCATTAAAGTGTTTATGATTGTAGAAAAGCAAAGTTCTCATGTGTGGTGCTCATTTTCAGTTTGGAGAGAGTTCTTATGGGGAGCCATTGCTGGTGGTTTTGGGGAAGGGATGATGCACCCGATTGATACTGTGAAAACTCGAATCCAGAGTCAAGCTATTATGACACACACTCAGGTCTGTTATGGTTTGCTTACAATCACATTCAAAGTTCAAACACTGCAGAATTAGAAAATATTTGTTTGTGACTTCATTGCTTATACTTTATACTCATGCTAGTGCATTTCTTTCCTGTGATCAGAAGCAAAAGAGTATAGCACAGATGGTCAAAGCTGTATGGGGTGCTGATGGTTTGAGAGGTGGTTTTTTAACTGCTAAATTGTCATTTATGTTATTATGTAAATGTTAAACATACGCATTGATCTGACTCAAATGGTGGGTTATAATAACACAATGTGATGTTTGAAGTATATCTATTACCTCACTGTTAGGTTTCTATAGAGGGGTTGTACCTGGAGTCACTGGATCTCTTGCAACGGGTGCAACATACTTTGGTGTCATAGAATCAACCAAAAATTGGATTGAAGAAAAACATCCAAATCTCAGAGGTCACTGGGCCCACTTCATTGCTGGTGCTCTAGGCAAGTTACTATATTGATTCTTGTCCTACTTGCATATGCTAATTATGATCATAGTTCTTTCCTTTAGGCTTGTAAGTTGTAATTGAATCTAACATTTAATGAACCGTCCGATGGGAATTCATTTGTGTTCAACGAACGAATATGAACGCATATATTGTTTGTGAACCTAATCTCTTACGTTTGTTTGCTTACGTTCATTTATGTTCATTTGTTTAAGTTTGGTAATTTATATTCCTCTATACATTTATTTAAATTAGGCACATTACAATGTAGTCTAATCTTGATAACTTTTTAAGCCTAATACATTGTTGTTCACATTTACTTTTAACTGGTTTTAGCTCAATAATGTTGGTTAATCTATGTTCAGTTATGAACCGTTTGTTTATATTGTTAACAAACAAACATATACGAACACGAACAACAAAACCCTGTTTGCTTCATTGTTCATGTTTGATTGTTTGTTCAATTTAAGTTAAACAAATGAACATGCTGTGATCGTGTGTAATATGTTGATTAACTGTCTATTAACTTTAACTTTCAATGGATTGTTTGTTGACAAATTAAACAATTATTTGAACAGTTTGTTTATGTTGTTAACAAACATATACGAACATGTTCATTTTCTTAATGAACGAACACGAACAACAAAACACTGTTCACTTAATCGTTCATGTTCAATCATTTGTTCGATTTAAGTTAAACACATGAACTTGCTGCGATCTTTTGCAATATGCTGATAACTTACTATGAACTTTCACTCTCAGTGTCTTGTTGACAAATTAAACAATTATTTGTTTTTTCATCTCCATAACAGGAGATACACTTGGCTCGTTTATATATGTCCCATGCGAGGTGATTAAGCAACGTATGCAGGTTCAAGGAACAAAGAAATACTGGAGTTCTGTTATCATGAAAGACGCTGCACATTTAAAGCCTGATGCTACTATGTATGGTTATTATTCTGGAATGATCCAAGCAGGCTGTTCAATATGGAAAGATCAAGGGCCAAAGGGATTATATGCAGGGTTTGCTTTTATAACCTGCCCTCAATGTTAACTTAATTCACAGTTTTGTTATTGTCTGTGCTAATGTTAAAGGACAGACTTCTTTTCTTTTAGCTCAATTTATCATAGTGTAGTACTATGAGTAGAGGTGGCAAATTTGTCTCTAACTGGTCAAATGGGGTTAAGATAAAATGATAAATGATGCATTTGAAAAGAAAACGGGTCAAATGGTTCAAACAAGTCAAAAGTCAAATCTTAAGTGTATTTCATAAGGCCTCGCTAATCACTTTCTTATATAAAGGTTAGTGCTTATCATGGTAATACTGTAGTTGTTATCATATTTAACCATTCTTAAAATGCATAAATTTGATTCAAAAGTGTGCGATCCAACTCGCCCTGTTGAGACACCACATTCTTCTCCATTAGCCAACTCACCCTTTTTGCCACCTCTAGAAATGAGGGTACTATAATCATTTTGTAATTATTAGGGTTTGTTAGTTTTCTAGCCTCTATACGCACATACACAAGTTTTGTATTGTTTTGTGTTTACCATATAAAATATATTTGTGGTAAATACAAAATTATATTAATTAGCTCAAAATTGGAAACGTTACAAGCCTCATAATATAGGCTAGAAAACTAACAAACCCTAATAACAAAATGACTATACTACCTTTAACTAGTATTATAACATTTATCCTTGCAGTTATTAAATTGTATTATTACTTTAATTGATTTGTATTATTAATTTCTTCGTATTTTTTTAATTATTTTATTGGCAGTTATTGGTCTACACTTGCAAGGGATGTTCCATTTGCTGGTTTAATGGTAATTAAACTAAAAGCTTCAGTCAAATACAGCTCGATAAGTCGATATATTGTTCACTTATTTGGTCATGCTCTGGTTCTGATTTCTAAACTAGTATTTATTTATATTTACAGGTTACGTGTTATGAGGCATTAAAAGATATCACAGAATATGGGAAGCAAAAGTGGTTCCCTAATTCAAGTTTTCATGTCAACAGTTCTTTTGAGGGGCTTGTATTGGGGGGAATAGCTGGAGGTATGTTGATCGATTTATTCTTATTAACGTTATCGAGTCTGTTATATGGTTTTTTAAGGATTGATTGACGTGATATGTTAAACTTGCAGGTGTTAGTGCATATCTTACTACTCCTTTGGATGTAATCAAGACAAGATTGCAAGTACAAGGCACAATCGTAAGGTACAATCTTAACTTAAAAAGCGTGCCACTGTTTTTAATTACAGCTGGCATTTTCGACCCGTTCTTTTGAACGAATCGTCACTCATATGGGTTTTTTATTTATATTTCGAACGAGGCATAGAATAAAAGATAGCTAAAAGAAGAACGGGTCATGCGAGCTGAAAGTTATTGGTTTTCTAATGCATCCATTGTTCAATAAAAAAAGTAATAAATAATAAACGAGTTGAGTCTAATAATCCGGGCTCGTTTTTGTTTGTTTGCACCCCTAGTTAGCACAACACTCATTATTTATAAGCAGTTTCTGAAAAATGGATATAAAGGTGGTCAATCCAAACCCGACCTCACTTGTTTTTGATACGAATGGGCCAGCTGTAATCTCAAATGAGGGACCACCACCAATATTACAGGTGTATTCTAGAAAGGGTAAAATGGGTATTTCTAAAAGTGGCTAAAGAAGTTGTTAGAAAAGAGGTTATAAATAGGAATAAATGATGTCAGGAGAGGTAGGCAAAAGTTTGTTAGATTTGTGGGGCTCATGCATGTGCATTGAGAGAGGGCACAGCCCTGGTTATTTTGTACTCTGTATTTTTCATTTTTCCAGTAATATCACTCTATCTTCCTGCTTCCTTAATTTTCTTCACTGTTCCATTAATTCATCACTCAATTAACCATCAGATCTCATCAGTTTTGCTGTTTGACCGGTTAAAAAAACTGCCCCGTTACTCAAACCGTTCATCTTGCCACTTCTAAATTTTTAATCGTAACCAACATTCTCTTAACAAAACAAAAACACGTTTTAAGACGATTGATCCGGATTGCAGGTACAACGGTTGGATGGACGCGTTTCGCAGAATATGGCTGATTGAAGGTCCAAAGGGGTTGTTTAGAGGAAGCATACCAAGAGTGATCTGGTATGTTCCGGCTTCTGCTCTTACTTTCATGGCTGTTGAGTTTCTCAGAGATCATTTCAAAGAAGATGATAAGCACACCACCTTATCAATCGACAAAACTAAGTCTCCATTGCAACAACAGAGCTAGATATCTGGATTTATAAAGCTGTTTTAATTGATCATGAAACAAATTAGAAAAAAAGAAAACAGATTACTATAGTGATTAGAACTGTTCAAAACACTGATGACTCGGAACTGATCCAAATTAGAAAAGTGGTTTAACGGGCTTATGTGGAGCCGCGTTGGTTTGAAAGTTTTGTTATATTGGTTGATTTAGTTTAGACAATTACAGTAACGGTTTAGTATGATGATAGAACAAGCTTTAAGGGGTAGAAAGTTTTTTGTTTTCATATTATTGTTTAAGAGGTGATGTACCGTTTCGTCATATCGGGACGTCAGGTTTTTATGTAGTGTCATATTACATACGTTTATTTTTGCAGCAATAACTAAAATGAAAAGTGACATCAGCTTGTGGCCAATGAACCATATCAAAGTAAGTGAACTGCTTAATGATTAATGATAACTGGTATTTACCACAAGACACGATGATATATTGATATGAATTTGTCCAACAAACAAACAATGAAGATATATTGTAAGATTTGTAGCATAGATTGGAGTACACTACATAGGGTTAATGACTATGAATCAAATGCTTGTTAGTGCATCCGTTGGGAGTCTTCACCCCTGAATATTTTATGCCTAAAACATCCCAACCAGTACGTGTGGAGCGTTTTTTTTTTTTTTTTGCTCTATACGTTTTTTGGAAGACTGTTTGGGAAATAAAAAAATGGTCATTGGAGGGACCGTTGGGCTTAAGAAAAATATTGTTTTTGTTATGATATTAGCCCTAATTGTAACAAGATTATTGAAATAATATTTGAACTTGAATATAACAAAGAAGCAAGAGAATAAAGAAAATGTGAGAATGTAAATTTTACTGGATGTAAATTACTCGTTACAGTACATGGTATTTATAATACCAAATCAACTATTTAGAAGCATTATTGAGGGGGACAAACTTATATAATTGGTTTGACAAATGGTGTCATACAAAAATCGTCAGTGATTCCTAACAGTTTTGAAATTTACAAGCATTATGCTCAATTTTCTACCAAACAATATTGTCCCTACACTCTTATTCCATATGTCGTAATCTTTTTGCTATTTCTATTTTGTTTTCATGGATCCTAACAACCCGTTATTTAACCAATTAACAACCCAAACTATCAAACAACCAAAGCAACCTATTTCATCCAAACTTTATAGGGTAAGATGGAACTTGAGGAATAGAAAAAAGAAAATACTCAAAACAAATACAACAAAAAAATAGTTTTATTAATTTATTTTGTATTTACTTATGTTTTGTCTTTTTTTATTTTTCTTCATAGTTCCCATTATATTTTAAGAATGCAAATTAATTGGTATTTTTATTAATTAAATAATTATATACAATAATTAGGATGATGTTTAAAATTAATAATTAAGTATTGATTACAAGGGCTTGGAATTACGGTAAAAAAAACATAGAAAACTCCGTTACCTAGAGTGATGTGGCAACGGAAAAATGAACATTTTGAATCCTACTACAAACGCCCTTATGGTGTGATGTCTTTGAGAATAATATCTTCCGATACTCCATCATCAGACTTGTTCTCGTTTTCACTTTTTCGTATGACATATAAAAGATTTATAGGACTTGAAACTATTATATTTACCCAATGTGACACATGAAAAATATTATTACGTGAAATAAGTAACCCAAAACAATTTATTAAAAGATCAAACTGTGAATTTCAGACTAACACCCAGGTATACTAGCATTTAATCTCCATTATCGATTAATTCTAGATTCTATAAACAACAACTATACCTTGAATATCAAATTGTATTAGTATTCTAAAAAGCAGTCTTCATTATATAATTAATTATTTTTCAAGTTGAAATTGCAGTTATACCTCCCGGTTAAACCGGTGTACCATTTTTTAATCTAATCCGATACAAGTTAAAAACTTATTTTTACAATATTGGTAAAACTTAGTAATTCATGAAATGTTGGTAATAATAACAAGAAATAGGGTTAAAACAAACAAACAAACAACCAGAGGCCCAGGAGGATCAAGCCGCCAGAAAATGCCACAACATCACCACTGATGTTTCAATTCTTATTAGTGGGTTTTGCAGAATCTTCTTTTCTTGATTCAATTTCAATTTGGTACTTTACCCTTTCCTTTCTTTTTAAACTATGCAAATTTATCGTCATAAAAATTCAATCTTTAACCTAATTATTATTATTATTATTATTATTATTATTATTATCCCAGCTGTATGAATAAAGATTTGTGAAATTAGATGAATAACCCATGCCAAGTAACATAATCGCTGCAGCAGAGGTCTTTCAACATACAAGTTTCGGATCTTAAAGTTTAATAATTGATGCATCCAAGAATTCTTGAAAGAAAGATAACATCAGTATGATCATTTCTTACATTTACTTTATTTATTTATTTTTTTTTATTTTTTTTTAGTTTTTGTATCTGTTGAGTTTTTCTAATTATGCATATGGAATTTATATGGGGATTGAAAAATTTATGAAATTGGGGAAAGCCAATGCTTGTTGTTAACTCACACACTTGGTACACCGTATGGCGTTTTTCGCCCAAACGTACAAGCTTTATGATGTCACACGACCCGTATGATAAAGCGAATACGGATCATACGGCCTGTATGGCTTTGTCAGAAGTCACATTAGGCAATTCTTTCAGTCAACAAGTTCAACAAATCGCACAAGCTGTATGATTTGGCTCTCATGATCCGTATGACCCTTTTTCGTCTTGTCATACAGCCAATATGACTCTGAAAATGACTCGTATGACCAGTTTTTGCTCTAGTTTGCGGCCTCATACGATCCATATGGCCTTTTTTTCGCTCTTTCAAAACAGCCCGTATGACCTTATTGTGCCCTATCAAAACAGCCCCTATGAATATCTAAACAACCCCGTGTGATCACTTTTTGCTCTGCCCTTATGGTTAAGCGGGCCGTATAACACACCACTGGTGATTGTATAGTGACAACCATGAAGTGTATGTCATTAATAACAATAATTATTCTTCAAATTTGTATGTGAGTGAATATAGTGTAATTTCTTTTCTTTTTTTTTTTTGCGCCTTTTTTTTTGGCATTTTGTGTAAGAACATCTATCTGTATGTTAAAAGCATTTACTGATTCTGTTTAATGTTAACCAGCAATAACTGAATAAGTAATGACTCAACCGTCTGTTATTCTAGCTACGGCTAGTTATGATCACACCATTAGGTTCTGGGAGGCCAAAAGCGGGCGGTGCTATCGAACCATTCAGTACCCAGAATCTGTAAGACTCCAAAACCATATTTTTATCATCTTTACATGTTCATTCTCGATAAAGGCGACTACTTTACAATATTCTCTTTGTTTTGATTCTTGTTTGCAAAGAGTCTGTTTGTTTGTTTGTAAAATATGCCCCCTTTAAAATAGACATGTAGAATATAAAGATAGTGTAAATGAATCTTCTTGATTTTAATTGATACCATCTGTTTACTTGGGCTCTAGAAATTTGGTTTTTGGGTTTTTATAAATCGTTCGGTTTAGTTTTTTTCGGCTTTCACAATGGGTTCTGTTTTGTTTTACCATTTGCCATTTGGGCTTGAAATTGTGGGCTGAACAAAATGGTTCAAAGCGATGAATTTGGGTCTTAAACTTTAGAACTAAATTTTATGGGCGACACTATTTTGATTTGGTTCAGTTTTTGAAAAAAGAAGAATCTTTTTGGAGAAAGGAAGTATTTTTTTGTCATCTGATGTTTGTGTTAATCTTGTTTTTGTACAGCAAGTTAATCGGCTTGAAATAACTCCAGATAAGAGGTTCTTGGCTGCTGCAGGGAACCCGCACATTCGACTTTTTGACGTTAATTCGACCAGCCCTCAGCCTGTACTCTCTCTCTTTATACACACACACAGAGAGCATAATACACATACTGACAGACATACATAAATGATATGGATACTTGGTTACAATGACAGGTTATGAGCTATGATTCACACACAAACAACGTTATGGCCGTAGGCTTCCAATGTGATGGAAAATGGATGTATTCCGGTTCAGAAGATGGAACCGTAAAGATTTGGGACTTGAGGTCAGTTAATTTTTTTTTTTATTAGGATCATGAAGATTTCGATATTTAAGAATGGATCAATTTGTTACCTTTTTATCTCTAATGGATTAAATACTTTCTTTTCCTAAAATGGGAATCGGTCAAATAGGCGAGAAGTCGCAAAATTTTTTGCGCATACAACTATCCATATCATAATATTATTAACATTGTGACTGTTAATGGACAAATAAAGTGGTTTTCTGATTTTTAGTAAATGAAATTGAAAAATGCAGAATACAAAGACTCGATTAAATATATTATTTATCCTTCCTTGCGATCTCTAAGAAATAGGATCGGTATCAATTAACAATTTGATGCGAACTCATCTTGATCTCCAATCTCCAATCTTGATATTTTCTAATGTGAAATGACATTAGGGCCCCTGGGTGCCAGCGAGAGTATGAAAGTCGTGCTGCTGTTAACACTGTTGTATTGCATCCTAATCAGGTGTCTAATCCTTCTTGAAACTACGTTACTTTCAGTTCGATTAAGTTTTGTTTTTATTATTTCTTTCTAACTTTGGTTCTGTAATGTATTGTTGTGGCTCTGAAGACTGAATTAATATCTGGTGACCAAAATGGCAATATTCGCGTATGGGACTTGACTGCCAATTCGTGCAGCTGTGAGCTGGTAACTGATGATTTTCTGTCATTCATTATCTTCTTGTTAACATTTTCTGTCAAACCCACCAAAACATGTTTAGTTAAATGGGCGGGTCCGTGTCACACTGACTGGTTTGCGGTTAGGCTGTTTGTGTTTTTATATTTTAAAAAGTGTGTTTTATGTCACAACTTGAGTTGGTTGTGTCAAAATCTATAAGTTCAAAGAGAAACAAGCATCAAGTTTTATAGTTTAAACGTAATTGTTCTGTATACATGTGTATTTTTGGCTGTTAATTGTAATTTAAAGTATTAGTATGCAAAACAAAGTGAATTATATTTTTTGGGCATCTGTTAAGGTTTACTCTATGTACATTGCATGTATCAACAGCTGCTTGACTATGACTCAGGTACCAGAAGTTGATACAGCGGTGAGGTCTTTGACGGTTATGTGGGATGGAAGCTTGGTGGTTGCTGCAAACAACAAAGGAACATGTTACGTGTGGAGGTTATTGCGTGGAACACAGGTATCGTATAGTCATGTGGCTTCATTTTGGTTACAGTGAAACTGGTTGAGCGGGTTATTATTAAATGAGCTCGAGCCTATAAATAAGCTCGTTAAATAAACGAGCCTGATTCCGAGCTTTACTTTTCGAGCTCAAACTGTCTCGCGAGCTTATATGAGCATATTTATTATAAACTTTTTATTTGTTAAATTAAATTTTGTATTTATATTTTAATTAGTATTAACTTTCGGATAAAAATAACTAAATTATATAATATGCTATATGCATATGTATATACGAAATTATAAATTATGAATGAGCCTAGCCCGAGCCTTACTTATCAAGCTCGAGCTGGCTTACGAGCTTAAACGAGTATATTAGTTATATAAGTTTTATTCAACAAATTAACTATACATTTATATAATGATAATTATCATATATAAATTTAGGGTAAAAATAACTTAATAATATAGTATGTTACATTTAAAATAAGTATTTATAATATATATATATATATAAACTAATCAATAAATAAAAAATGAGCCGCGCTTGAGCTCATGTAAGAACGAGTCGAGCTTGAGCTTGAAAAACCACTCAGGAGCCGAGCTTGAGCTCTAGAAGTGGAACTCAAAATCAGCTCTTTTGCACTCTTCAGGGTCAATCCAACTCGGTCAACATTTTGCCACCTGTAGTCAACTCTCTGAGCAATTAATGTTTTATTACAGACCATGACCAACTTTGAGCCACTTCACAAGCTACAGGCTCATGACGGTTATATCCTTAAATGTCTCCTCTCACCTGAGTTTTGTGAACCTCAACGGTTAGATTTATTCCATTCCTTTATCGGTGGTGGTTCGGTTTCATTTTGGACTGATTTTATTTTATATATTTGGGGAATGAATTTTAAAAACAGGTATCTAGCAACTGCATCTTCCGACAGTACAGTTAAGATATGGAATGTTGACGGGTTCACCTTGGAGAAAACACTCGTTGGTACGTTAAGTTTATTATTATGTGTGAGAAACCGGTTTTTTATGTTGCATAGATTTGTTTTGGTTAAGGTTATAGTTTTGAATGTTTCAGGACATCAACGCTGGGTGTGGGATTGCGTGTTCTCTGTAGACGGTGCTTATCTCATTACAGGTATTTATCATTTTTTCAACAATTTTATGTACACGTGACGATATGATAAAATTGTGTCGAGAGACGTTTTTGTGAAAAATAAGAAAGGTTTTTATTAATGTAATAATAATAATGTAGTTTCACGCTTTCTATGTTTCAGCATCTTCGGATACTACAGCGAGGTTATGGTCAATGTCTACTGGTGAAGATATTAGGGTTTATCAGGGACATCATAAAGCCACCGTGTGTTGTGCTCTTCACGATGGTGCAGAAACTACTGCCGGCTGATGCTGGTGGCATAATTGGATGTGATGTTGGGCTGCGTGTGCGGGTCAGCCGCCATGTTCGACTGCAGGTCGCTAGATGGTTATTTGTTGGATCATAGTCTGTTTAAAGTGTGTGTTTGTTTGTTTGAAGAATGTACATTGTGTTGCCTTGATGTAGAACCTCATTTGTTTATCTAGTAAACTCTTTTTGTTTCTTTTTTAGTAAATCACAAACATGTAGACTACTTTAATTTAATGTTGGTTCATCAACAAAAGACGACTTTTTAATTAACTAAGTTTTAAAGCATCTTAAACCACAACCATTCAAATTTAAGGCGACCCAAAAGCTTTTAATATATCTGGGGTCCAATCTTGGTTTTGTACTCCACAAATCATAATAATATTAATGAGCCTACTTAAATGGGTTGGTTTACAAGTTACACGAATCGAGTTCATGTCATATATTAACTCTAACACGACGCTTTTATTCACAAGTTGATACGTACACATCATGTTTAGGGCCACATGTTTTGAAATTAAAAGAATAAACCGGTAACCCTACATGCTAACTTAAACACGACCTGAAATTCACATAAAACTGAAACTGCTTAGATAAAACTTATTAATGAATCTCGTGTAAGACTTTAGTGTTGTATTTTGTGACGTGTCAACTCCTTAATGATTAATGACAGCTCCTTAAACCTTAATTATGCAGTCTTAACCCGATTTGATTAGGTGATGAACACGTTTAAAGAGCCTCTTGGATGAGTGTTACTTTCAAATCAAGTTCTCTTTAATCATGAGCCTTTTTTTCTTATAAGAAATGATTTCTTGAATCTTACTCAAATCTCACCAGCCCCTTATTGTTAATATTTTTTTCATCATCATTCATGTTTTCTTTTTCTTGCTCCTCAAGCTTCCTTTTCACATTCTTTGAACCAACTTTCTACCGAAATAACATGATCTTGGTGTAATATTTTCACGTTAAAACACACATAAATATTATATATATAGTTGCACTTTTTTATGCCTTTTGAACATTGTTATTCAATAGTCGTTTTTCAAGAATGAATTGATAAAACTCACCGACATGAATTTGAATTGAATAACTCTCGATCTTATAACCAGAAAAATTAACTACAACTCATTTCATTTATCACTCATTGATTTAACTAATTGACCTAATTCCGTAACTTGAAACCAGACCAACCTGAACCGCCCAATTACTTGAGATCGGCCCACCTCATTAATCGAGGACATTAAACTTGAAATTAAGTCCAACAGTCTTCACGAAGGCGTTTTTGAAAATTAAACTATCTACATACTTAAACACTATGAATTTTTTTGTTAAGAATTTACATTATCCTTAGTAGCAAAAATGCTAATACCGAATTTATGGGAAAGATGGATACCGAATATCGTATCGTGCTTATCGACACGGTACCGGTATTTATTACCAAATACTCATATGTTATCTCTATATGGTATTGGTTCCGTACCAATATTTATAAAAAAGGTACCTATAAGAAGCTTTCATAAATGGGGTTTCAACTTTAATGCATGAATAATTTAAAAGTAAATGCAAAAGCCGCACACTACATTTTATAGTTAGATTTTACGTTAAAGGCGTAGGTTTAAATAATAAAAATCGTTAAAGGCATATACAAACCAAATTATATATCTTTTAATCTCTTATTAAGATACTTTAGTGGATGATATTTCTTTCACTTCACGAATCACGACCGTTAAATTCTTTTATCCTTTACTATATGTTTTATTTTTATGACAAAATTAAAATTTAGTCCATTAATATATGCCTAACCTCTATAAAATTAAAGTAAGAGAAAACTATAAAAAAAGACATAACACTTGAAAATTGAAAGATTAAAACCTATGTTTCGCGTAAAAAAATATAAATTACATCATAAATAATTAAAAAATTAAAATAATATATATTACAAAAAGTATGAAAATTCACAATAAAAATAAAATCATTAAAATTCAATAAATAAAATATGGTGTCCAAGTATTAACCTACTCAGAAAATGTAATTTTGAAGGAAGAAAAAAACAGAACATTTATCCGACCATCTTATCAGGTTCATTAGTCTGACCGTTAATCGGCCTATTCAAATGTGAACACAAAGAGGTTTAACCTGACGGGCTAGACACCTGGTTCCCAGTCCGACCCCACCGTTGAAATACTTAAAAAAAATAAAAAAAAAGTAAACAACATTTAAGTTAGAAAAAATCCCCTAGCTAACTACCTCTAGGTACAGTTTGGACTTTGGAAACGTGTTCAATGTTCAAAATCTTACTTTTGCCACTTTGCTTAGCTTTTTAGTGACCAAACAATTCAGATCTTTAAGTTAGTTACTTTCTTTTTTCTTTTCTTATGTGTAGTATTTAAACACATCTTCTCTTCCATTTTCTTCACCATCTAATTCTGCAACTTCAATTCTTTCTGCATAAAAGGTAACAACTTTTTTTATTATTATTATTAAAAAAACTTTTCTTTCTAATGTAAATTTCACAATTTTTGAAGTTTCTTGGACTTTCAAGAATATAAAAAAAAGTCGAACTTTTTATATAGATTTTATATTTTGTGGCATACCCAAGATGTAATATATGTTATTCTTCAACAAAATTTGATCTTTTTTAATATTTCATATTTGCATCAGTTAAAAAAATGGTGAAGATATGCTGCATTGGAGCTGGTTATGTTGGGGGTCCAACAATGGCTGTTATTGCCCTCAAGTGTCCTGCAATAGAGGTAGCCGTGGTCGATATCTCGGTCTCTCGGATCGCTGCATGGAACAGTGATCAGCTCCCTATTTACGAGCCCAGCCTCGATGACGTGGTCAAGTCATGTAGGGGCAAGAATTTGTTCTTTAGCACTAATGTTGAGAAACATGTAGCTGAGGCTGACATCATATTTGTTTCGGTCAACACACCGACCAAGACCCGAGGCCTTGGTGCTGGGAAAGCTGCGGATTTGACGTACTGGGAAAGTGCGGCTCGTATGATCGCTGACGTGTCGAAATCTGATAAGATCGTGGTTGAGAAATCGACGGTTCCTGTGAAAACCGCAGAGGCTATTGAAAAGATCCTTACACATAATAGCAATGGGGTGAAGTATCAAATCTTGTCGAATCCGGAGTTTTTAGCGGAAGGGACCGCGATAGATGACCTTTTTGCCCCTGACCGCGTCTTGATTGGTGGGAGAGAAACACCTGACGGTCAAAGGGCGATTAAGGCGTTAAAAGATGTTTACGCTCACTGGGTGCCAGAGGAAAGGATTCTGTGCACAAATCTTTGGTCGGCAGAGTTGTCAAAACTCGCCGCCAATGCATTTTTGGCACAGAGGATTTCCTCTGTGAATGCCATGTCAGCGCTCTGTGAAGCCACAGGCGCTGACGTGACACAGGTGTCCCACGCAGTGGGACAAGATACAAGAATTGGACACAAGTTCCTGAACGCCAGTGTGGGGTTCGGGGGATCTTGTTTCCAGAAGGATATCCTTAACCTCGTTTACATTTGCGAATGCAACGGGCTACCCGAAGTGGCTAATTATTGGAAGCAAGTGATTAAAGTGAATGACTACCAAAAGAACCGATTCGTCAACCGGATTGTTTCTTCGATGTTTAACACGGTTTCAGGCAAAAAGATTGCGGTTCTCGGGTTTTCATTCAAGAAAGACACGGGTGACACGCGTGAAACACCCGCTATTGATGTTTGTAACGGGTTGTTAGGAGATAAGGCTCATTTGAGCATTTATGATCCTCAAGTGACCGAAGAACAAATTCGGAGGGATCTTGCTATGAACAAGTTTGACTGGGACCATCCAGTGCACTTGCAGCCCATGAGCCCGAGGTCGGTTAAGTCAGTTAGCGTGGTCTGGGACGCGTATGAAGCAGCTAAGGGCGCACACGCGGTTTGTATATTGACCGAGTGGGACGAGTTCAAGAATCTTGATTACAAGAAGATCTATGATAGCATGCCGAAACCGGCGTTTTTGTTTGATGGAAGAAATGTTGTGGATGCTAAGAAGCTAAGGGAGATTGGGTTCATTGTGTATTCAATTGGGAAGCCATTGGATTCATGGTTGAAGGATATGCCTGCAGTGGCATAAAGTTGAAGGTTTGGTTCATTGAGAATTATGTTCTTGTTGAGTAAATGTTGTTTTTGTTTTCTGTAATTGTGATTTAGCATTATTGTGTGTCGTTCAAAATAAAATATTTAAATTTTGTTGAGATGATCATTAATAAAACTGCATGGAAATGAAATTTCTCATATTTTTCTTTGTTTTATGTCAATCTTTTTGGGCTAAAAATGGGCTTATGTTCTTATGCTTTAATTTTAACAAGTTGGGCTAATAATGGGCTTAGTTTTATGCATTTAAGTCAGGTGAAACAATTGACTAATAAATTTTTGCTTTTTATTTTTTATTTTTTTTATTATTATTTGACTACATATTGCAATGCCTCTAAATGTTTAATTGACTTTCAATAATGTTGGTATATCTCGAGTGACAATAGTTAATAGATAGTCGTTTGTAATGGTAACTATGTTTTGTGCAGTTATGTTTAAGTTGTACATGCTTGAGTGGCTAATGAACTTATCAAGCGAACTTGTTAAGCTTGTTTGACAAGGATCGAACGGACTTTTCAGGTTAAATAGGGAAAGTTTGGTTTAGGGTTTTTGTTTAGCCATTTCGTCTATTTTTCGTGTGAACCAGAAAGACTTGTGTTTTGTGTTGAGTCTTGAATTGATTGTAATTTGTTTATGATCAATAGAAGTGTTTGAAGTAATTGTATTATTGTTCTACTTGTTTATTTCTTGCCATCATTAATCAAAGGGATTCCACACCTTTGATAGTTCGTGTCAGTCTTGTTAAGATCCAATCTAGGGACCTGCAAATACAATTGTATTGTATTGTTTATTGTCAACTTTCATTTTGTTTTCTAAAACAGAAAATATTTTTTTTCTCTTTCTTTTTTGAACAACCTCCTCTATATTCATATATAGAACCAACAAGAAGCAAAAAAAACATGTAAGAACTAAAAATAGTTAAATTTAATAGTTGCCCAATCAAGAGAGCGGGCCCCACACTCTCTTCACACAATCTTGGCAAAGTTTCATTAACTTTACCAGTAAGACCACTCGTAGTGGTGGAGGGGAGAACGCACTCTCGTTCTCCATTGATCCAAAATACATTGGTCATATCATATCTCCTTCTAATTTCAATTGTTTTGTACGCAACGGTGGGAGACAATTTAGCCCTCAATAACGCCTTCAAAACGCCCCGGGGTGGTTTACCCGGACGTCTTGGGTCTTTTTCCCCTCCAAAATGCCCTATTAGAAAAGGTCTAAAGAGTATTTTGAAAGCATACCTATTGAGAAACTTGTTTATCAAACACATGACACCATCATCACATTTGTAAAGGAACATATGCACTTCATGATATGGTTGCATACAAAAGCCTAGGCTGGTAGATCTGCATTTGTTTCTTACATAGTCTATTGGATATTTGGTCTACATGCAAATTAGTCCTGAACAATTTGAAAAATCATTAACGTAGTTGAAATAACTTAATTCTGGGTTGTTTGATGAAATAAGGAAACTCGATGAGAACCTTCAACGTCACGTACTACATGTGTATATGTTTCCGCATCATTATTCTGAAAAGTCTGTTAAGCTTTTGCTTTGAGAATACATCTTTTTTTAAAAGTTTTTTAGCAATATATTTTTAATATACTTTTATTGCATATAATGCATTATTCAATAATCTAAGTAATAATTATAACTAATATTCCTTTTTATGTTCTAGCTTTTTGTTAGGACTATTTTTAATATAATACCGCCTTTTAAAAAAAACATACGATATGCGAATTAAATATAATTTTTATTTATCCAACCAAATCATCAAGGGGGGCATAATTATCAAAGCAAAGGCATCTTATCTTTGGCCTAAAACTGTATGCAAAATGTTATGGAATAAAGGACAAAGAGTGACCAAAACTTCACTTCATTGGTTGTCAAACTTGATCACTTTTAGTAATCTCCTACACTCTCTTGTCTCCTAAGTGAACATTATTTACCTTAATTAACATCACTACATGTGTATATGTTTCTGCATCATGATTACTTGTACTCTACGCAATACAAGTTGTACATGGTGTTTATTCTTGAAGTTGCCCAATGGACATCACTAAATACAAATATGAGAATAGAGGATTCCATAATCTATAATATCACATAATGTGCATGCACATGTCATGAATTGGACTTGTATGCTAAAACTAATAAATTACAAAAGTTGGTTGTTTTCTTGTTATCACTAGCATTACAGCTAAACATTGTACTAAGATGCCGGCTTAAACGATACAATTAATGCTAAAGATAGTGATTAACAACAATAAGATATTAAGGTTTATGGTTTGCGTGATGAGATGAAACCGGCTTTTAGGTTTCATCGGCAATTACTAGTGAGTATCATCAATCAGGCTTAGACTTGTAGATGGCTAGTTACTGTGTGATCCTTATTTGCTCTAAATCGTCTTTAGTTATAGTAACATATATATATATATACATATATATATATATATATATTTATTTGTATTTATGTTGGAATAACTGATTCAACGAAGAAACTAAAATCTCCTACAAAACTCATGTTTACACTCACGTAAAACACTGAATTAAAAATATAATTCAAATAAATGTAATAGTTCTATCAATTTAATAATTTCTAGTTTCTAAAACTCAAGATACCATTTATTGTAAATTCAAAAATATATAATATTTTAGCATATTCAGTTATAATGCGTATAAACGACTTCAAATAAACTAGGCTGGCATCACCTAATTAAAAAAATAAAATAAAATAATTTTATGTCCGGTCTCGTACATGTCCTGCATACTTTAGTTTTGAATTCTTTTATAAGAGACTCGCAAGAATATTCTCTCGTTTTTTTAGAACGACTTTACGTTTTCGTTATGATAATCGTGGATTCACTTTTATGCATATATAAATGATCCTTCATTTATCTGTTTCATGATCTCTCCTATAACATTTTATATATTGTAACCTTAATTATTATTATATTATAAATTGGTTGTGGTTCAATGGTAGAGCACTCACTTTACTAGTGAGAGGTAGTGAGTTCAAACTTCACTACCACCAATTTATATGAGAGATATGAGGGAGATGGTTCGAGTCCTTATCTCATCCGGTTTTACACCGGCTCCTTGCTGTCGTGCCATTTGGCGGGCGTGGGGGTCGGGTTTTATCCGGTGAATCCCTCAATAGGTGGACGGCTAGGGGCTTCGTCCGTCCGGACTAGTGGCCGGCTCGGGCTATCTTTAGCCAATGGGGGCCGCGTACGGAGTACCCGGCGTTACTTAGTTGGTCGTTAAAAAAAAATATTAATTATTATATTAGCACTAGGCTACTGGCACTACCTACTATGCTTGCTTAGCACAAAAAAGCTTTAGCTTCCATTTGCAGGCTTGTGGATTCTTTACTTCACAAACTTCTTGTAGGACCATTTCTCATGTGTCCCAATTCATTACAAACAGTCTAATTCTTTATTCAACTTCAAAATGACACAACTACCCATCCCCCATCAAGTGTGACACTTGTCATACTCTGATCAGTCAACTTTGAGAGGCCCATAGTGGGACCCACAACTCTGTTTGTATTTCTGTGGGTAGATTGTTAACTTTGATCAACAACAACAACCATGAGGCCAAATGTGGGGAAGTTACAACCGTCAGATTGATGTTTTCAGTACTTTTTATCCTTGTTTTCATGCATGGATTAATACTCATAGTCTCTTCTTGTTCAAAAGTATTAAAGGTAACCAACTCATCATCTTTTTTCTTTACTACTACTCAACTCTTAGCTTCAATTCACTTCTTGGATCTTGTTCTGAGATGGGTTCTTCAAGATTATGTGTAAAGTTGTGTTCTTGGTAAAGATTCTTGTTTCTTGATCTTTAAATTTCTGTTCTTGATATGGGTTTGATTTTGTTTGCATAAAGATTGAAGATTTGAGGGTCTGATCTTGTTTCTTGATCCGAGTGTTCTTTAGTTTTCTGTTTTTGTATTGATTTAGCTTTGATCTGATCCGAATGTCGAATATGAATCGAAATTCGGTCGAAAAAAGTGATCAAGAAGTGATGAAACATGTGTGTAAGCTGTGTAATAAGGGCTTCCCATGTGGTAGATCCTTGGGAGGTCACATGAGGTCTCATGTGATCAATTCCACTGACCAATACCATCATCATCAGAATAATAATAAGAAGAAGAATAAGAAGAAGATGAAGCTTTCATCTGTTGTTAACAATGATATCGTAAACTCGATAAATTCGAGTGATTTAGGTTATGAGCTTAGGAAAGATCCCAAAAAGACTCATAAAGCTGTTGTTGTCAATGACTCAAATTCAGACTATTTTGCGGTTCTTGATAAACTTTGTAAAGAATGTGGAAAGGGGTTTCAGTCTTGGAAGGCTTTATTCGGTCACATGAAGTGTCATTCTGAGAATTCGGGTGTGAATATGAATATCCCTCGAATCAAGAAATCAAAACCGAGATCGAGAAATGTGGCCACTAAAGATTCGTCTTCGGATTCCTTGAATGGTAACCAAGTTTCAACAAGTGTTGTTTCTGATATTGTTGATGATCAAGAGGCAGAGGTTGCTATGTGTTTGATCATGTTATCTAAAGATGTGGGAAGTTGGGGTGAGAAAGTAATCGAAAGCGGTTACAAGATGAAGAATTTAGAAGCACCCGAGTCGTGTTTTGATGATCAAATCAAGAGAAGTTTTGAGTGTGTAACTTGCAATAAGAGTTTCCACTCTTATCAAGCACTTGGAGGACATAAAGCAAGTCACAAGAAACTAAAATGCTGTTTAGATTCAAAAACCGATGATACCGACATGATCAAAGGCGAACCTGTGTTAGATCATGATCATATGATCAATGGGTGTTGTGAAAAATTCAATCTTGGTGAATCTTTAAAGAACACGATGGTGGTAGGGGCTCATGAATGTTCTATTTGTTTTCGGGTTTTTTCATCAGGGCAGGCTTTGGGGGGTCACAAGAGATCACATTTGATTGCTGAAGCTAAACTGAATCAACAAAAGCCGAATTTGGTTACGAAATTTGATGAACCGGTTCATGAAATCCGAGGTTCTTTTGATCTGAACATGCTTCCGGATGAAGAGGAACAAGAGATAGTGATGATGAACACAAGTTCAACAGGGTATAATCCATGGGGCTACAACCATGAATCATCAGTACTAGGATTGCTCTCAACAAGCTAAGACTTTTTATCTTTTCAAGTGACGGGTTTATCATACTGGTATTAATGCACCGGATCTTATCAGAACTTATCAGAACTTACATAATTCATTGATTTTTCAAGTGACGGGTTTATCATACTGTAAATCGTTTGGATGTTTCTATGAAATATAAAAATTTGAAGTTATTTAATTAAAAAAAAAATTGATGTACTTTTTTTTGTTTGAAAAACATTCGTCGGTAGTCGAAACACACTTTGTGATAGTATTACAGTTTGGTGAAATACATTGGTTTTCTTCATTCATAAACATTAATAGAGCTCGTTAAAGAGCGAAATGAGTTGAGCCAGCTTCAGCTCGGGCTCAAAGTTAAACGAACCAACTCGGTTTAGTTCGTTTTTCTTAAAGTAGTCAACAAAGTATTAATATTCAACTACACTTTTAATACTTTTCTATATTTGATAATGAGAAATGTCCAGCAACTTTGAAATATTTTTTTATTAAGTGTTTAAAGATCATATAATATATATTAAAATATTGATGTTCAATAAAGGTAAAAGGAAGAAGCATCTACTGTTGATGATCTGTCAAACTAATACCTAGATAACACTTGAATATTTAGGTATATTAATTCAACAAACAACTTGTTCCATAAGATTATGGCACATTATAATATTACATGTGCCTCTTGCCTATTTCACTATTATTTTATTTTGTAAACACATGAATTCTTAATCAAATTGTTTCACGAGCTTGTTTAGCTATTTTAATATTATTTCAGACTGTCAGTTTATATTTAAAATTAAAAATGTAATGATATATGAAGGCTTCATAAATTAGTAACAAAGGTTTTCTAGAGTTCTACTATTCTAATATAGTCACTCAAAGTTAGTTTTTTTTTCAATCCTATGTAATTCATTTTTTAGTTTATATTTTTCTTTTAAATTAGGTAAGACAAATGAACATATATGAATACCAATCTAGTTTCATAATATTAGACTTAAGTCAAATTGATTACCGAGCATTTACGCGTTAAGCTTTAGGGATATCTTGGATCAACATAAACACTCCGGTTTGGAGAAGAAAGCTAAAGCTCTAAATGCTATCATATATATTACAATGGTGTTTGTGGAAGACAAGGAATTCTTTGGTTTTTGATAGGAAGCGGATTGTTATGGCGGATTTGGTAGAGAAGATAAAAGTTCTAGGATATCTTTGGATTCGGAATAGGTCGAGATATTCAGCTATGTTTTGGGATGATTGGAACGTGTTCAATATGTTTTTTTTTGGAGAGGGGTGGGGGGTTGTTGTATGATTGTATAGTTGCTTATTGTGTTGTTTTTCTAGTTTAATAAAATAAAGTCAAATTAAAAAAATCATCACTAACTACTAACCAAGATTGATATAACTTCATTTACTTCACTTAAATTTAAAGATTTTAGCATTTATAGCATATATAAAAACAATAAAAAAAATAATAAAGACTTTAATAAGAAAAAAACAAAAAGTAAAGAAAAAACTTAATATGACTTTAATAAAAAACTTTACAACTTTATTACTATTGCATAAGGTTATTTTTTTTTGGTTGCCCAATGGTAGCCTCTAAGAGCACTAGTTATGGGAAAGTCCTAGATTGTATCATGACCAAGAGTCAATATTTATGGTACGTAAGTTATGAGTATGAATTGGATAAATTGTTGTTTATAAAAAATAAAAAGATATTTTTTCTCAACAAGTGTAGTTAGAAAAATATTTTTCAAATAGATTATTTATCTAAATGGATATTTTAAAAGTCGTGTTTCTGTCTCCTAATTTAATTGGCTATACTTGTTATTATTAGTTTTGTGTGTAATTTTTTTAATGTATTTGTAAATAATATATAAAGTCAATATCACTTCGATGACCAGACCAAGCTCCACAGCCTTCGCCAATCTTCCGGTGCTAGCGGTGAAGGAGCGGTTATAATGAAGGATTTGCAGGTGTAAATTAAGGTTATTGAAGAAATAATTCGGCCGGAGAGAGATAGTGGTGGTGGTGCCTCTGGCATCTTCGTTTTTCTTATTTTTATGCCGGCATCTTCTAGGTTGAGTATTTTGTATTCAGTTATTATTCTTTTTGTTATTAAGGGTAAATATGTCATTTCTTACAAAAGTACACCACTTTAATAAATAATTTTTACGGTACACTAAATTGTAAATATTTTTGTAAGCTACATCACTTTGAAGAAAAACTCTATTAAATAATTTTTAGACTCCCCACCTGCTCTATTATTTAAAGAAGAAATTAAATTAATTTGTCTAAAAAGTATATATGTTTCTTAAAAAAGTATATATGTTTCTTAAAGTGTCAAAAGTGTACCTTGACAACTTACGTTTTTGACCCCTTTTCTTCATTTTCTAGAATGTGATGAACAAGTCTTTTTTTGATAACCGATTGGTTTTAGAAGATTAAAATGCATGATACGTTACCACCGTCTATGTAAGGTCGTCGATTCAAATAATTGTAAATGCAAAGTAAAAATGAAATCTAGTTATTTTAAAAGAACTAGTTGTAAACAAAGGTAAAATAACAATGTATAGTTTCTGACAATAGGTAATGGGGATGGAGGTACGTTGACAAGACACAACTTTTAAACACCTAATTCCTAGAGATCTTGTGTTAAAGACTAGGTACTTGTTTTTTGTTTTTCAAGATGTAAAATGTCTGAGGTCTGCAGACCATACATCTGTGGAAGAAGATGTGGACCAATTCTCTGTAGTCTGCAAGAAGAAGACCGATTGTTTTTTAAATGTCTGTAGATTGTTAAAATAAACTGGTGGTGGTATATGAACTGTGGTAGTGGGGTGGTGGTGGTGCTGGATGGTGATAGTGGTAGTGGTGGGTGGTGATGGTAGAAGGCGGTGGTGGTTGGTGGACAGTGGTGGTGGTGGTGGAGAGTGTGTTGGTAGAGTGTAGTGTTTTAACCATTTACAGACGTTAGAAGTGGCTGAGCCAAGTTTGCACCAAAAAGAGCTTGCGCAGACGTTTTTTAATAAAACGTATTCACGAACACAAACAGTTTGCAGACGACCATGTCCGCGCGACACACCAAATACCTTTTAAATAAAACACCTTAAAGTCAAGTTTACAACAACAAATTGAGGGAAAAAAAGGGTTGGCTTGTAGACGGGAAGGTTTTTGAATTGAAAACCCGGTCCAATTACTTAACGCGGTTGTCGTCTCTTCCACCGCATTTCCTGTGTTCTTCTTCAACTGAACCATTCAATTCAATTGCTTGCTTTGTATACATATATTCTCATCTAGACATCATTTCTTTCCTATCACAAACAAATCGAAGGTATTATCAGTTTATTTCAACTATTCTTCCTTCTTATTGTATTTGCTGTTAAATTGATTATTATATAATAATCAATTTCTTCTCTTTTGATGTGTAATTAACAGCTAGCTCTTGATTCAATTCAGTAACCACTTAATTTAGGAATAAACTGATTATATTATTCAACCATTGTGCCTTGCTTTTTGTTGTTATGCAAAATTAATTTAACAAAATCAAGATTATTATTATTATTAGAACATTAAGTGCTCTTTCGGATTTCGCATGAAGATTCAATCAAAATTAGTTAATTTCTTACTAGTTATTACAAGATTCTGAAATTTCTATGAATGTGTTATTCATATGCATTTATCTTGATTTTCTTGCTTCATAATCGTATGTAATTCGAGTCCAATTCTTGTTTTTTTCAGGAGCCTTGTTACTTTTTCACATATTTTGTGTATTAACTGATTTAACTATAATCAAAAACCGCAGAATCCAGCATAAATTCAATATGTTAGGATTCAAGAAACCTCATTTCCATCACCGAGCCGCTAAAAACAACTCGGTTAACTCTGATAAACATGCTCCAAATCCATTCACTTCCGAGGACGAGTTGACCAAAAAGTCAACCTTAAAACCGGTCCAAGATTCAAGATCCGCTCTTTTTGATGATGACGAAGTTAAAGGGTCGGGTTACAAAGTTAGTTACACATCAAGAAACAGATACAAGAATGATTTTGTTGATTCTGGTGGAATTGAGAACCAAGAGGTGCAAGAGTTAGAGCATCATGCTGCATATAAAGCCGAAGAGACTACAAAAACGGTCAACAGTGCGTTAAAAATTGCGGAAAACATGCGCGAAGATGCCACCAAAACTATGATTATGTTGCATCAACAGGGTGAGCAGATCACCCGGACCCACACGACCGCTGCTGATATCGAGCAGGATCTTAGCAGGGTATGGCTCTTTAGTCTTTTTTTATCAAAGTCGGTGGAGGTGTGTTCAAACGGGCTCATATTGGAATGGGCTAGTTTTTTTAAGTATTGGCCAAAACGGGTTGGGTTGACACGCAAACACTTAATTTATATAGTTTTTATAAGTAATTAATGCGTAAATTTCATTTCAAATATAATATCTTTATGGTAATAATCTAAAATCTTGAATAAGACAATGTAGGATGTTGTATGCAGTTTAAGCTGTTTGACACGTTCCGTTTTAGCTAATCTTTGTTATTTGAACCGTTTGAGATAATACAGTCATAAGTAACACAGGTCGATTAAAGTGCCCGAATTTGTATTAAGATTTTAAAATTATAATATTATGCAGGGCGAGAAGCTTTTGGGAAGTTTAGGTGGCATATTCTCGAGAACTTGGAAGCCTAAAAAGGGCAGGGCAATAAAAGGACCCGTGATCATGAGAGGTGATCGAGATTTAACAATTTTAGGTTTTTTCGTGATCTATTTGTAAGTTAGAAAATTTGATTTCATTGTTATAGTTATTGAGGTTAGATAATTTTTCAGATGATCCTGCACAACGAAAGGGTGCCCGTTTGGAACAAAGAGAAAAGCTGGGACTTACAATCGGCCCAACTAAGGGACAGCAGCATTCAAGAACTCCGCTTCATGAACCCACAAACGCGTTAGAGAAAGTCAAGGTATGTAAAAATTTGACTTTTTTCAGAAAGTCATGGTATGTTTGGGCTGACCTGATAAATGGGTTAAATTCGGGTGATGATTTTATGTACGGATAAGGGTTGGTGTTTTTAATACAAATAAAAACATGGTTCATGTTCCGATGTTCGTGTGGAACCTGTCAACCTGACATGATTGACATGCTAGATGCCCATTAGGAAATTGTTATATTCATTTTCTGATAACTCATTTGTAACCATAACAGTATGAGCAAACGAAGCAAGATGATGCGCTCTCGGACTTGAGTAATATACTCGGGGAACTTAAGGAAATGGCGATTGATATGGGCTCAGAGCTTGAAAAGTGAGTTTGTTTTTGTAGGTGTATCTTGTCATAAAATTGTATTTGTGTTACATGGTATACTGAACCGATTCTGATATATGCAGCCATAAAGATGCTCTTAATCGAATTGAAGATGATGTTGATGAGCTCAATACCCGAGTTGGAGGTGCTAATCAACGTGCTCGAAGTTTGCTTGCAAAGTAGATCAACGATTATTTTGTTCCACTTGTGTATGATGTTAATAAACTTTTGTATGTGTCGATTTTTTTTATTAATGTTTTGATTCGTGCATACAACAAAAACACAATCAATTTAGAAATTCACAAAGAAACATTAGCTACTATTGATGTTTTAAAGCATCGAGTTGGGGGTCTCACCGAAAGCAACCTCTCTATACCTATGGGTAGAGGTAAGGTTGTCTATATCTTACCATCCTTAGACCCTACCATAGGTTTGCTATTAGTGAGATTTACTGAGTATGACGACGACGATGATGTTTTAAAACATTCTACATGGTTTTTTGGTTTAAATACATCATTACAAACAAACAAGCATACCCAGTACAATCCCAAAATAAAGTAGGATGTGGAGAGGGTGAGAAGAAACATGTCTTTCCTCTATCTGTATCTCTACGACATATAATATACCAGTCAGGGACCTCTTAAATTTTAAGAGGTGCATAACTTGTTGCCATAAGTACGATTCTTGATTTGGTAGAGACATAATTACAAATTCACACCTCGTTTGCTTTTTACAAACGTCTTTCACATTTTCTTGATTGTTTCACACAAGTATTCAAGTATAGTTATTTCACACAACTCTGTATCACAAGGTTCTTCATGTTGATCTATCACATATGATTGTATTACACGATTCAAACTCCTCTATGCGGTTGTCTCATACAACAAATTCTTCAACTTTGATTACTTCACATGACCCTGTTTCTTCACTTTGACCGTATCTCACAATCAATTTAATGTCTTCTCTTCGTTGCATATTTTCATCAAGAGGGCATGCTCTTCATCTCTGTCCCTCTTACAATATAATAGTCTCCAGGACGAGTTTCATAATGTTTTTCGTATGCTTGAGAATATTGCAGTAACAACATAACTCCTTCATTTGGTCCTTCACATACTCGGGTAACTTAAGGAATTGTCAATCAACATGGGTTCAAAGCTTGAAAACTGAGTTTGTTTTTGTAGGTTTATTTTTTGCCATAAAATTGTAATTATGTTACATGATTTACTAACTTGGTCTGATATATATAGCCACAAAAAAAGCTCTTAATTCACTTACACGTGATGTAGATGAGCTCAATTCTCGAGTTAGAGGCAATTAAACCTATCGTTGATAGGGAAAAGAGCAAGCAAATGGCTTTATTTCAAGATAAAGGTGGAATATTCGAAGTTAATCTTGAAATATGTTATCATAAAAGTTGAAGGGGTAATTTGAAAAAGTTTAATTAATTAGTATTTTAATTAATAGTTTGAATGTTTAGAGTGATCAATTATTAGGTTTGTTTAATTGCATGTTTATCTTATTAGTTTGAAATTACCGAAAGTAGGAGTTTGCGTTATAGTATGTTTAGAAAGTTAATTGGTATGAATAGATGGTTAGGGGTATACATTTTGTGTGCAAGTGTAAGAAAATTAAAATAAACAGAAAAGTCTATCTTGGTTGAGATCAAATTTCATGTTCTTGGGCTGGTTTCCAACAATTGGCATCAAAACTTGGTGAAGGAGAGGGCGGTTTTGAGAGTCGTTGAGTTAGAGTACTAGAGAAGCCATCAGGACAATCTTGCGACGGTGATCAACAACAAATTCCATAGGCGTGAAGATGAAAGTGTGATTGTGAGAAGAAAGTAGGCGTGGTCTTGTGAAGATGGAAGCGTGATCATGTGAAAAGTGAAGCAAACAGAAAGAGCCGCAACAACGATCGATCTATTTGAGATCAAGGATAGAAGGTTGAGGGTTTGTTGTTTTGAAGGATACAAGTTCCAACAAGTTAATTAGATACTTTCGCAAGAATCATAAATAATATCCGCAAGTCAATAAGCAACAAAACCACAAGAAAATATGATTAGCAAGTAGGCCAGAAATTGATTAGCAAGTTGGTCACTAAAATGTTTAGCAAGTTTAGGCAAGAAAACTTCTTTGCAAGTTGGCCAGAGCAAGTATAAAGCAAGTAATATGATCCTTTATTCAGAAGAAAGAGCAAGAAACTAGCTTTCGAGTTAAAACAAGAAAGAAAGAAAGAAAGAAGGAAAACGATGAAAATAGAAAATAATGATGCATGAGCAAGAAGAAAAGAATGATTAAACCTATGTGGTTTGATTTTGGAAAAGAGCAAGAGAATGGTTGATTAGTATGTTTGTTTAAATGCATGTTTATCTTACAAGTTTGGAAGTTTAGGATGTAGCAGTTTGAGTTATAATATGTTTAGGAAGTTAATTAGTATAAATAAAAAGATTCATGTAATTTGTGTGCAACTGTCAAGAATTTATAATAAACATAAAAGAGTCGATCTATGTTGAGTTTCATCACTTCATGTTCTTGGGTCACATTTCCAACAAAAGTAAAGGTAAAATAGTCAAGTATGAAGTATTTTTTTATAAAATAAATCAAAATGGGTAAATCTGCAAAATCTTTTAACTAAGGATGTGAAATATGCAACTGAATTTTTAGGCTTGCTAAATATGCAATTAAGGATGTTTGAACGGGGGGGGGGGGGGGGGGGTGTTATTAAGCTTTTAAGCGAGGTAAATATGCAATTAGTGAGGTTTTGAAAGGTGAAATATGTAATTCTCCCACCCCAGTAAAAGGTTAAGCCCATTAAGCTTGAGAAAGCCCACATAGGGAAAACCTAATAAAGTCTATTTTTGCTCTATAAATAGAGACTTACCCCTACGTACTCAGACATCCCATTTGCAATGGAAAATACCCCCCACTAGCATCTCATCTCTTTCTCTCTTCATGGAGAACCAACTTCTCCTTTCTCACCATCATCCTTGCATGGATTCCTTGCCTTTTTATAGAGGATCCTGGTTTCTTATGCTTGGATAACACCATAATGCCTTATTCCTTGCATGTCATGGAAAATTTAATTTATTCCATGCTCTCCATAACCACTTATCTCTCATATCTTTTGTGGTTAGAACTTGGATCCAGATCGCAAGTACTTGATGTGGTCCAATCAACATCAGGTACGACCAAGATTCTCTTTGTACCAACTTCACCTTTATTTAGTTTTGAAAATGACCATATCTTTAAGCATTTATCATGTAAAGATATGATATACTGGTTATTAAAATTAGAATTTAGGCTAATTGCAACTTTCAACCTTTACATGTTTAAAAAACTATACAACACATCCTTTAAGTCCATTCGGTACTAGCGTATTCATGATCTTTTAAGATCAAGGGCTTTAAACGGTGGTGTATAATTTCTTTCAATATAAACACCCAACTTCGATTAGATTCTTAAAGTTTGGTGATTTGCATTACGTTGAAAAGGTTAATCTCTTCTCACATTCACTCATTCTAAAATCAATGTATTCACTAATTTTGGGAAGGATTGATATGCCAAAAGAGATTGAAGTTCCTCGACAAAATGCAAATCATCAAACTTAAAGCTTGTGGTCGAAGGTTATTATATGTTTATTTCATACCTTTCAAGACCGATTTCATTCAGTATTGGCGTATTCATGATCTTTTTAGATCAAAAGCATTATATGGCGGCGGTGAATTTCTTTTAATATAGACACCCAAGTTCGATCAAATTCTTAAAGTTTGGTGATTTGCATTTCGTTGAAAAAGGTTAATCTGTTCTCACACTCACTCGCTCTAAAATGAGTGTATTCACTGATTTTGGGAAGGATTGATATGTCAAAAGAGATTGAATTTCCTCGACAAAATGTAAATCATCAAACTCAAAGCTTGTGGTTGAAGGTTATTATACGTCTATTTCATACCTTTCAAGACCGATTTCATTCTGTAGTGCCGTAGTGTCGTATTCATGATCTTTTTAGATCAAAAGCGTTATACGGTGGTGGTAAATTTCTTTCAATATAGACACCCAACTTCGATCAAATTCTTAAAGTTTGGTGATTTGCATTTCGTTGAAAAAGGTTAATCTGTTCTCACATTCGCTCGTACTAAAATCAGCGTATTCACTGATTTTTGGAAAGATTGATATGTCAAAAAAGATTGAAGTTCCTCGACAAAATGCAAATCATCAAACTTAAAGCTTGTGGTCGAAGGTTTTGTGGTAGAGAGAACACTACGCAAAATAACAGTACGAATCCTCGTGATCTAAAGAAATAAAGATTAGTAATTCTAACATCGCGACTATTAGGGACTTTGTCATGAAAACGAAAGGACCGCAACAAAACATTTAGTAGTGTGCGTTAAGCATTTATTAGGTGATGATGCGATATCTTTGATATTAATACTATAATTACAGCCATCCGGTTTTCATCCCTTACGTATTTATTTAAGTACGGTTTTCATACTTAAGTTTGAAAAATTACACAAAACATCCTTTAAGTTCAATGCTTGTCACATGTTTTCTATCCTTAAGTTAATTACGCTAATCTTAAAGTTAGTTTTCTTTAAAATTTGATAACTATTTGTCAAAAGAGGAAAAGTGTATTTTTTTCAACATCAGTATTTTTTACTTTGATTCTCCCATTCTTACTTAACTATTCTTGTTATTTATTTATTGTTTTTTTACCAATGTTCTTCCTTCAAATTAATATTGGATTTTATTAGCTAGTTTTATGTGTAACTATTTTATAGATTTTATGTTTTTATATGTTTATTTCATACCTTTCAAGACCGATTTCATTCGGTAGTGGTGCATTCATAATCTTTTTAGATCAAAAGCATTATACGATGGTGGTAAATTTCTTTCAATATAGGCACCCAACTTCAATTAGATTCTTAAAGTTAGGTGATTTGCATTTCGTTGAAAAAGGTTAATCTGTTCTCACATTCACTCGTTCTAAAATCAGCTTATTCACTGATTTTGGGAAGGATTGATTTGTCAAAAAAGATTGAAGTTCCTCGACAAAATGCAAATCATCAAACTTAAAGCTTGTGGTCGAAGGTTATTATATGTCTATTTCATACCTTTCAAGACCGATTTCATTCGGTAGTGACATATTCATGATATTTTTAGATCAAAAGCATTATACGGTGGTGGTAAATTTCTTTCAATATAGACACCCAACTTCGATCAGATTCTTAAAGTTTGGTGATTTGCATTTCGTTGAAAAAGGTTAATCTGTTCTCACATTCACTCGCTCTAAAATCAGCGTATTCACTGATTTTGGGAAGGATTGATTTGTCAAAACAGATTGAAGTTCCTCGACAAAATGCAAATCATCAAACTTAAAGCTTGTGGTCGAAGGTTATTATATGTTTATTTCATAACTTTCAAGATCGATTTCATTCGGTAGTGGCGTATTCATGATCTTTTTAGATCAAAAGCGTTATATGGTGGTGGTGAATTTCATTCAATATAGACACCCAACTTCGATTAGATTCTTAAAGTTTGGTGATTTGCATTTCGTTGAAAAAAGTTGATCTGTTCTCATATTCACTCATTCTAAAATCAGTGTATTTACTGATTTTGGGAAGGATTGATTTGTCAAAAGAGATTGAAGTTCCTCGACAAAATGCAAATCATCAAACTTAAAGCTTGTGGTCGAAGGTTATTATATGTTTATTTCATACCTTTCAAGACCGATTTCATTCAGTAGTGGCGTATTCATAATCTTTTTAGATCAAAAGCATAATACGGTGGTGGTGAATTTCTTTCAATATAGACACCTAACTTCGATAAGATTATTGAAGTTTGGTGATTTGCATTTCGTTGAAAAAGGTTAATCTGTTCTCATATTCACTCGCTCTAAAATCAGCGTATTCACTGATTTTGGGAAGGATTGATTTGTCAAAAAAGATTGAAGTTCCTCAACAAAACGCAAATCATCTAACTTAAAGCTTGTGGTCGAAGGTTATTATATGTCTATTTCATATCTTTTAAGACCGATTTCATTCGGTAGTGGCGTATTCATGATATTTTAGATCAAAAGCATTATACGATGGTGGTAAATTTCTTTCAATATAGACACCCAACTTCAATCAGATTCTTAAAGTTTGGTGATTTGCATTTCGTTGAAAAAGGTTAATCTGTTCTCACAATCACTCGTTCTAAAGTCAGCATATTTACTGAGTTTGGGAAGGATTGATATGTCAAAAAAGATTGAAGTTCCTCGACAAAATGCAAATCATCAAACTTAAAGCTTGTGGTCGAAGGTTGTGTGGTAGAGAGAACATTGCGCATCATCACAATACGAATTCTCGTGATCTAAAGAAATAAAGATTAGTAATTCTAACACGGGACTATTATGGACTTTGTCATGAAAACCAAACAACCGCAACAAAGCATTTAGTGGTGTGCGTTAAGCATTTATTAGGTGATGACGCGATATCTTTGATATTAATACTATAATTATAGCCAACCGGTTTTCATCCTTACTTATTTACGTAAGTACGACTTTCGTTCTTAAGTTTGAAAATTTTCAAAACATCCTTTAAGTTCAATGTTTGTCACATGTTTCAATCCTTACTTTAATGTCTCCAATTTTAAAGTTAGTTTTCTTTAATATATGATGACTATTTGTTAAAAGAGGAAAAGTGTATTTTTCACCATCAGTTATTTTTATTTGATTCTCCCATTCTTTACTTAATTGTACTTGTTATTTATTATTGTTTTTTTTTCATATGTTGCATCAAATTAATATTGGCTCCCCAAATTTTCTGAAGTAATAGTTGATATAATTACAAACTTGGGCTTGATGATTCTTTGCAAGCTTAGAAAATAAAGTTTATTTTTGAATTTATGAGCTTAAGTTTTGTTGGTTTTTTTAAATAATTGTATTTACCAAATTAATGTGTCATTTATTTTACTTGTTTTGTATGTTAATATGCTATTTACTTAGATCATATTATTCATATGCAGTTTACTATAAAGTCAATGATAATCGGATTAATCTAAGTGCATATTGGTGATTGGATTCATATCGTGACGCGGCATCATCCGGATGTCATGGTCTTGGAATATGCAATTGTGAATTTGCAGCCATTCTGATCCCGCAATTACACATATGAGCCTATGCGATTGACCTTCTTTTTTGGTATGATCGATTTACATGCTATGCACACAAATGGCCAGAGATGGTTTACTGAGCCTCCTTTACATAAAAGCATGTCTTTATTACATGCAAAAACACTTGAGTCTATGTTGGCTACACCTGATCTACGATACAAGCAAGGTTGTTGTTGTCATGTTATTGCCAGCGGCTGGACGGCGGCAGCGGACGATCGATTCATAGGGAGACAGAGAGAAGCTGAAAAGGAGAGAAACTGAAAAATTATGTCATGAGTGTTTGCTAATACCTAGAATTTAATGGTCTTCCTATTTGGCTTTACTCCCATAAGAGTGACTCTTATTGTTACTATTCATTTGCTTTACCGCATTGATTGTTAGTGCTTTATGCGATGGTTATTGTACCTTTTAAGTTGGGTTCAATTTTTTTGCATATTTGTAGCACGCTCGTTGTCACAATGATATTGAATTGGTTTCTATTGATTGAAACATAATCGTTCTGATACTTATGTTCGCGGGGCAATTTGGTTGTAGGGATGAAAGGAACACCACTTTTGGTTGTTGATACGAAACGAACACCATGCAAGTGCAAATTTGTTAACAATCGTTTATGTCTATGAAGATGCTAAGCCTATATGCTGCATCCATAATACGAACGCGAGGCTATTGTGATTTCACCTCATGGTATCAAATTGGTTCTATTAACTGAAATAGAATTGTTCTCGAGGTCGGTTTATGGCTATGATGATGCTTTGTCTTTTGGCTTGGCAACTTATGTTGCAACCATAATGCGAACCTGAGCCTATTGTGACTCCACCTATTGAGATCGGTTTGTGGCTATGATGCTTCGGTGTTTGGTGTGGCATCTATGATAACCACATGAGTATTCTGTTCAAAACGTAATGCGTTTCTTTTGTTACATTCTTTATGTTTAGTTATTATGTCATTTTGTTGGTTTTGAATCTTTGTTATAGGTATGATGACGCTCTGTATTTGGTGTCTTTGTTAAGACATGTTTAAAAATACAATGAATAATACATATCTAATGAAACAAAAATTTTCAAAACAAGCATAAAAGTCTTAATTAATACATAATCCGTAACATATCTGAAACAAAAAACCACGATCCTTAACATACATGAAACAAAAAAAACCGCAAATAAGCCATAACATGCTTGAAACAAAAAACCATAAAAGCATATCATAACATCCATTCAAAATATAATAGCGGGTTCTAACAGACATGAGTGAAATGTCGTATATAAGTTTGTCTTTAAATCAGGACTTTATTAGTGTATATTTATTTATTTAAATTGAATATTTACAACAAGTTACTAACAGGTTAATAGGTCTTTAATCTGTTAGGACACGAATTTTAACATGTCTTAAACAGTTCGACCTGTTTAAGACACGAAACCTGTTAAGCTCAAACTCAAACCTACTAAAACCCGGGTCGTGTCATGGTCCGTGTCATAAAATGACAGCCCTATGTAAGCTTAACAGGCGAACATGGATAGAGGTTGCGTTTACTTAATAGTGTTCGTGAACGTGTAGTAATGTGTTCGTTTACGTCCGTCCGATTACGTTCGTTTACATTCGCCCTTGTTTATAATGAAACGCTAGAAGAGTTGTGGATTTTGAATTTCAAGACATTATTTTGATACGATTATATTTTAAAACTATGTTAAGTGTTTCGAATTTCTGGGTGAATTTCTTTGGATTTATGATAATATGTAATCATTTATGTCCATTTGTCCATTAGAGTTTTTTATGTTCTTTTGTCCATAAATGTCATCAGTGTTTGATTATCCATTGGTGTCCATGTGTTTGTTTGTTCATTAGTGTCTATGAACCGCCCGGTTGTCTGACAACTTAATGAACAACACATACACAAGTTTTCATTCGGTGAGTGTTCGTGAACCGCTCCTTTGTCAGACAAAACTTAATGAACGAATATGGAAAAGGTGGAAAAGGTCTCATCCAGTTCGGTTCAGTTCGTTTACAAGCTTATACATTTTGGTAAACGTCAAAAGGAGAGTCAGACATAGTGTTCAAGATGTGACCACGACAGATGTAGTAATTGTTCTCGCCCTTGTATCTCCTGCTAGTTTGTTTCGCAATCTTGTTCTCAATCAATTCAGGCATACGGGTACTCTGAACATACAAGAACTTGTGAGTGGTCAACAGAAAGCTCATCTTCTTCTTGGGAATTTCAGTAATAGTAACTTAGATTTTTTGAGAGTCGTTTACAACCTTTAGATTGAAACTATTTTGTGTTCTTCAAATAAATCAATCGGATAAAACTTAGTTGAGATTAAGAACGATTATGTAGTTTGAGAGTGAATTCTTAAAACCAAAGTCTTGAATGTTCGACCAAAAGAACGAGATAGCGTAGATTAGGATTTGATAACTACCAAAGACACTTACCAATTTGAGTTTTAAATCTAATTTAAATTCTCCTTATTTTTTACTTAAGATAAAAATGTGACAACATTATAAAATTCATTTTCTGATGAATTTTTAATATAATAATAGTAATCAAAATGAAAAGGTTTTAAGCTGTCAACGGCGTTACCCCTTGGACCTTGTATGAGGCTGCCACCCCTTGGAACCTCGCTCGTCAGTGGCTTCGCCCCTAACATCATAATAAACTAAAACAAGCATGCGCTCCGCACCTTCTAACTTATTTAATGTATATTACGAATTACATTATTCGACAAGTCAATCCAATTATACTAAAATATCTAAGACCCATAACCATAATGCCGTATAAATAACACTTATATAAAGCCCATACTCTACAAATCACCAACATTATAAAATATATAGAATACAAAATGTTAGTAATTCATTACACGTTTTAACGAATTTATTACGAGGACAAAAAGTACGAATTTCACATCCCACAACATATTTTTATCCTTTTCCTGAACGCCAAAACATGTTCATGCCATTGTATATCAGTACGACACGTTACTATTATTCACACCACCATCCAATAGTCGTCACATTTATTATCCCCGCGCGCGTTAAAAACATATCATAACATGATAAGGACACCTGCTTAACATCGAGTCATCCACGGATCCACACATGCCCATTTTGTAACTATTCACAAGCCATTAAACAAATTTCAAAAATCCATAAGACACAAATTATTTTATTAGGCAACTTCGTAATGCAAGATAGTGACATTCCACTTTAGTAAACCGTACCAAAAACACCAGGGGTACAATGGTCATCTCAATAAAGATGAAGGACAAATCAGTCAAAACATAATTCATTCACTTTCTCTACACCCTTAGCCCCCAAATCATTATTCTTTATATTCTTCACCAAGAACCCTCAATTGGGTTTTGAGTTGTAGTTCATTATTTCTCTTGATTCTTGAAAATTAATCAACTTTTTTGCAAATAATTTGTGGGTTGAATCCTTAATTTTAAATACATTCAATTCCCATCTGGGTTTGTTCATTTTGTTATTGTATTGTAAGGTTTAGGTCAAGTTCATCTTTTTTGGTTCCGATGAACGATTATTTTGATTATTGTTGAAATTAGTGATTGATTGTGTGAGAACGAATGTGGGTTTGATAATCGGGTTCGATTATGGATGAAATGAGTGGTGATACAGGTGATGATCAGGGTTCTGGATGGCTGCAAGTTAAAAAGGTTGTGTATTTCATATGGATTTAAGTGAATTTTATGTTTATTTGCTCATGATTGAATTTATGTTTATTTGCTCATGATTGAATTATAATTATTTTGATAACAATTAGTATATTTAAGTTTTGTTAAATGTCGTTTTGGTTTAGGTTTAAATGCTGTATATGTTTTGATCATCTTTGTTAACTGTTTTTTTTTTTATTTTTTTTATGGTTATAATTGTCTATGAATTGTCTGATTTGTGTTGGTAGGATATTCATGGTAGTATGATTGAAACAATAAATCTTGAAATTGCTTTTGATTCAGTAAGCATTGATGTATTGAAATAAATTTTGTTTTGGTATTACATAATTTGAAAGTTGTATATAATTTCGTTACTATTAACCTATGGGATGTTTATGGTTTCATTCATTAGGTTCTTTAGGAAAATGATAGTAGATTGAACTAGTAACATAAGATTCTATATTCAATATTCAAGAAAATCTTTGATACGCAACGGAATGCGTATAAAGCCATGGTTTTTAAGTAACTCAAGAACATTAATTGAGGGTAAAGTGTCGGAAATCACTGGTTGCTTTACGAGAGTAATGATTGTTTAGTTTTAAATGTCTTTTTTCTTTAATTTTTTGATTGCTTTCTTAATATATTGATTTCACACTTTTTCAGAAACACAGAAACAATTCAAAGTTTCCTTTTCAAGGATGGGTGGGTGGATTATCGAAGAAACAGAATTCAACTGTCACGATCCACGAGGCGCATCACAGGACTTCAAATGCTACCTCTAGTGAACAGATTTCAAAAGTTAAAGATTTAACTACACTTGATTCTGATACTTCAAAAAATACTAATAATGTTCCTATTGAAGACAAGAAAGATGTAAACTACCTTGATAAGCGTGTAGTTAGCCACGCTGACGATACTAAACCTAGTACAGATCACGGGGGTACAGTAAGTGACAATCTTGATGTTTTTCCAAAGATTAAATTTGGTAATTTGGATGATGATGATGATGATGCGAATATTGACGTAAATTTTGGTGACTCTGAGAACAAACCTATTGAAAATGACCCGACCATTGAAGTGCATAATAAATCTCAAGAATTAGAAGAAGTGAAGGAGGTATCATCAGAAGACATCAAGGTTGAAATAGTAAATGAGGAAACAGTTACTCAAAGTGATGATCCCTGTCAAGAATGCGATAAAGATCCAAAAAGTGAGAATCTTGAACCAAACGGGTCAGAAAATTTGGTCACGTGTCAGGATTCAAACTCTTTGCAAGATTCGGTCGTGAACGAGCTATCAGGAGTTGAGATGATGAGT